>NC_064534.1:728750-1034375 GCF_023856365.1 Brienomyrus brachyistius | reverse complement strand
TCCAGACAGTTGGTAAGTGCAGATGGAGAAGATGTTGGTGGCAGTGATGATGATGAAGATGGAGCCACAGCTGTAGTTTTCACATATAATTGTGTGTCATCTGCATAACATTGGAAAGAAATTCCATGGTGACTGATGACCCGATCAACGGGGAGCATACAGATAATGAGGAGGATGAGGCCAAGGACTGACCCCTGGGGAACCCCACAGGTGACTTTATGTGACTGGGACGTTGCATTACTCCAGGAAATGTGCTCAGTTCTGTCTGGGAGGTACGACTGAAACCAGTTGAGGGCAGTGTTGGTCAACAGTATGAAATACAGCAGACAGGTCGAGCAGGATGAGGAGAGAAGGACTACCAGCATTCGTTGTCATCAAGAGATCATTCATGACCCTCACTAGAGCTGGTTCTGTTCTGTGGGCAGAGTGGAAACCAGACCGAAATGTTTCAAAGAGGTTATTGTACTGCAATGAACTTATTGCAGTGCTCCTCAGTAGCTTCCATGAGCGGGGGCTGATTGTGGTTTGAGTAGATGGTTTATAGTGGAGAACAGCTGTTTGGAATTCCCTGGACTCTCTCTGATGATGCTGGAGTAGAATTTTGACCATGCCTTTCTAAGGGATTTTGAGGAAGCCTTTTGGTGTTCTCTGTGGCCTAGCTTGTGCACAGTAAGGCCACAGGCTTTGTAATGTTACTCTAGCACACGCCCTGCTGTCTTCATTTTCCTCAGTTGCTTTGTATACCAGGGAGTTGAATAGGAGAAGGTGACTGTTCTAGTTTTAATAGGGGCGTTAATATCCAGAAGACTGCTCAGAGTGTCATTATAATGATCGACTCCATCATTGACTGATAAGAAATTTGTATGAAGTTGTTGAAGGTCAACAGTCAGAGTTGTCGGGTTGATGCTTTTTATGTTTCTGAAACCAATTTGACTATTGGGCTTGATGAGAGGAGATGGTAACAACAGCTTCGTGGAAATGGCCTTGTGGTGCGACACCCCCAGGCCATATACCTGCAGATTGCAAAGAAGGGCAGAGTTGGTGATAACCAGGTCAAGAGTGTGCCCCCTAGTGTGTGTGGGAACATCAACAAGTTGCCTGAGATTAAAACAGTACAAAAGTTGGAGAAATTCAGTTGTAAGACTGCAAGGGGGGGAGTTCACGTGAATGTTCATATCTCCAAGGATTATAATATTGGCAGAGGATGTACAAAATGTTGAGAGAAGGTTTGACATTTCAGGTATGAAGGATGGGTCTGGTTTGAGAGGTCGGTAAATAAGAAGAAATGTCCTGGAGAAAGGAGGCTTACATTTAAATAAAGACAGTTCCGGTAATGGGAGTCGGGACAAGCTCAGTTCATTATGGCAGATGGCTGACAGGCCACCACCATGACCTGTGCTGCAGGCTTTCTCTCTCTCTCTCTCGTTTACTGGGTTTTCATACACCAGCTACAGTAGATTCTGCCTGCATGTTCCATAGTATATTTTTACAAATTAAATTCTCAAAAATAGGGCCTACCATAACTATGATATATCACATCAGCAATCATACCAGCTGCTGGTCTCTGGTTTAGTTCCAGTAAGATCTGGACAGATCCACGATTCAAAACGGAAAAGAAAGCATGTAAAAAGTTTGAACAGGAAAGTGCATAACGCTCCCCACAGGTGTCCTTGTCTCGTCAGCCTCAGTGATCTGCTATTTGGTTAGATTGTGTTTTACGCCCTCTTGTGACACAATTTTGAAATGACACTAATTTTTTCAAGGATTTTTGACATGCATTTCCTACAAATCAATCCTTAATCTACCTCTGTCTAGAGCAGAGGTGGCCAGACTTATCCAGAAAGGGTGGTTGTGTTTGTGGGCTTTTGCTATAACTCCCTAATTAGATTAGGACTGATCAGCTGAAGAGTCCTCACATCTAGGTTTGAATAGCTGCCCCAACGGTTACCCCAAAAACCTGCATACACACCAGTCCATTGTGAATAAGACTGCCTGCCCCTGATCGAGGGTGACCAGATAATCCATGGGAGGGAGGACACTTTGAGCTACTTTGGGTTTTACAATCTGCGTTTAAACTGAAAGGCTCAGGTACTTAGTTGCATATTTCAGTTCTTCTTGTGCCTTTTACTGGTTCGTTTCCTTTATTGAAAGACTCATCCAGCTGTTTCACATTAACATTAGTGACACATGCATGATTATAGGAGACTGACCAATCAGCACACAGCAAGAGCTCAGTGCTAAAGTGACATCCAGGTCCTTACAATTGCAATAGTAGTTCACAAATCCTGGCCTAGCTCAAAATATTCTCCCACACATAGATTATATGGTCACCCTTCATCTATTGGGCCCAGTTCAGGTTTTGGTGACCATTTCAAATGTAAAAAACACAGTTCTTGAATACCTTTTCTGGAATACCTGGCACCAGCAGAAACCTGAAAGAAACTAGTTCATAATCGATTGTGATTTTTTAAATGGCAAGCAAACACACTGATTCTTAATGGCAGTAGTGAAATAAAACTGCAGGTCTGGAAGAAAAAAGAATTGAGAGACAGAGAGACCATTTGGGTTTTTCTGTTTCAGATGTGACCCATAACATGATAATTTATCAATAATACCACTGACATGGAAAAATAACGTGTGTCGATTAGAGAATGCGGTGCATGGCTTTGCATATGACCAAAAATGTAGCGAGTGATGGCTTGTGTACAATACTATTCCCAGACCTTGACCAGGAAAAACCTGCCATAAACAGCCCCATAAATCCCATCCTTCTGTGACATTGGCCGAGCTTAACAGCACCATCCATCATATGAATTAGGGTGTTTGGCAGATGTGTAGCAGAAGTTTTGATGATTAATGATGGGGTCTGGGGACCCCAAGGCAGCACAACAACCACGGCCAGAACTCTGATATCATGTGATGTGGTCAGGGAACCCCGAGGCAGCACAACAGCAACGGCCGGGACTCTCATATCATGTGATGGGGTCAGGGAACCCCCGAGGCAGCACAACAGTCACGGCCGGGACTCTGATATCATGTGATGGGGTCAGGGAACCCCGAGGCAGCACAACAGCCACGGCCGGGACTCTCATATCATGTGACGTGGTCAGGGAACCCCGAGGCAGCACAACAGCCACGGCCGGGACTCTGACATCATGTGACGGGGTCAGGGAACCCCGAGGCAGCACAACAGCCACGGCCGGGACTCTGACATCATGTGACGGGGTCAGGGAACCCCGAGGCAGCACAACAGCCACGGCCGGGACTCTCATATCATGTGACGTGGTCAGGGAACCCCGAGGCAGCACAACAGCAACGGCCGGGACTCTCATATCATGTGACGGGGTCAGGGAACCCCGAGGCAGCACAACAGCCACGGCCGGGACTCTGACATCATGTGACGGGGTCAGGGAACCCCGAGGCAGCACAACAGCCACGGCCGGGACTCTGACATCATGTGACGGGGTCAGGGAACCCCGAGGCAGCACAACAGCCACGGCCGGGACTCTGACATCATGTGACGGGGTCAGGGAACCCCGAGGCAGCACAACAGCCACGGCCGGGACTCTCATATCATGTGACGTGGTCAGGGAACCCCGAGGCAGCACAACAGCAACGGCCGGGACTCTCATATCATGTGACGGGGTCAGGGAACCCCGAGGCAGCACAACAGCCATGGCCGGGACTCTCATATCATGTGACGGGGTCAGGGAACCCCGAGGCAGCACAACAGCCACGGCCGGGACTCTCATATCATGTGACGTGGTCAGGGAACCCCGAGGCAGCACAACAGCCACGGCCGGGACTCTCATATCATGTGACGGGGTCAGGGAACCCCGAGGCAGCACAACAGCCACGGCCGGGACTCCAAGCTGCCAAGCAGCAATAAGAGAAGCCAGCATTAGAACAATGTGTGATGTCACCAGGGCCCACAGCACAAAACGTCGAGATGCTGACATGAGGAAGGCAAAGTGAAAAGCCAAAGCAGGGGTTTTAAAGGGGTTTAAGAATTTAAAAATGCACAGAAGTTTGCAGACAAGAAAATCAAAATGGTGCGGGGAGGGCAGTTGACGAGGACACAGCCAGGTGGGGGCGCTGACGCAGCCTTTAATCCAGGTGCTTCATACACGGTCAGAACAGACTCTAACCAGAGTCTGAGAGGAAGATTCCAAGGAAAGGGCGGAGTGGGCTAACACTGTACATACAACATGGCACCATTACATCTTCTGGTTATAAACAAAAGAACACTGATGATGTGCTTTATTATAGACTTAGAATATGAAATGTGCTCTGATACAAAGAACCCACATTTTAATTAAAAGCAGTACTTGCCGAGCTGTACATGTTGAGGACACCGGCAGAACCCATCAAAGCAGATGCTTTCCATGTGAGGCACAGTTAAGCGGTTTGTAGCAAAGTCAGAGTAGTAGCAGGATATTTTAAAAAAAGACCTTGAGAAGCATGTAGCAAAAGTCACCAAGATGTCACTGTTATGACTGTATTTAAATGTAACTATTTAAAAGCTTTCCAGCCAACTGGGCTGAGTTTATGTACTGATGCCAATAACCTTTTCCAGGAACTCACATAGAAATGCTGAAACATGGAGGTTTGGAGAATTTCTGAAACAACTAAGCCTTGGAGAGGAAAATCAAATCAGTTGTACAAAAATCAATTTGAACATCAATCAATACAAGTAACAGCTATCAATCAACCAAACAATTACGACAATTAAAGCAGTACCGTGGGTATACACTGAAACTAATTAGTAACACAAATCACACTGTATTTATGTTTGACACTAAAAGCAGAGGAGAAATCTGACCACAGCGAGCTGAAGTGGATGGGGATTCATCGGTTTCTTCCCCCCTGATCCAGTTACAAACACAGAGGATTTGTGCTCTTAGACCAGAAAAACACTTGACGAGTCTCACTGGGTGATCTGGCAGCCCTAGTGGTCTCATCCCCAAATCACTCCATTCATCAGTCTTTGGCATCCTGTGCTGGGACTAAGTGCAACATTTCTTCAGAATCTGAAGACTGTGACACCGACGATTTGACACCAACTTTCAGAAGAATCCGTGAGGTACTTTTCCTCAGCCGATTCACCATCATAAAATCAGTCCAGTGCCACAAAGAACAAATGCACAGGAGAGGAATGTCACAGCGAAACTGGAATGGGAATCTGAATGTCATTTAACAGCCAGAACACTGTTCCAAAGTTTCAAATTTATACAAAAGGAATGTGTAAACACACCAAGATTGGACGTCTGAACGCTACTCAGCAATATCATCGACATCATCTAGAAAGGCGGACGAGTAACGCAAGATCAAACTGCCGGATTTTCACGCGCTGCTCATGGAAGGAGTTGACAGAAAAGCTCCCTCACGTTAGAAACTACAAATGTTAAGAAACTGCTTCCTGATATATTTTTTGCCACGCCAGCTGCAGATGTATTACAAACCAGCCAATCTGTAAGGAAACCTGCCTTAGCTCCGCCTCCCTCCTGACAATGCAGCGCTAGAAAATTACAAAGTACAGTGCAAGTTGTCACTAACAGACCAAAAAGCCGCCTGAAAAACAGCCCCCGCCCGTCCCATATGTGCGGATGTGCCTGTTAAAACATCTCAAGGAAAATACTTCAGATAAGTGGAGTTTGTGCGTAGAGGCTGTCCGCACCCACAGCCCGTGATTTGCGGAGCTTTGCGGCATGAGGGCACAGTGCGCAGATGGGGGAGGGGCAGATGGAGGGTGGTGGGGTGGGCCAGCGCGGCTTCTGTAAACATCACACCGCAGAGTGAGTTCTGGGACCCAGGGACGGGGCGAGGAGGAAGTGGACAGGGTGGCCGAGACCAGCGAAGGAGCCCCCTCTCTCCCTCTGTCAAGCTCTCCCTCTCTCCTTCTGTCTCTCCCCATCTCCCCCCTCCATCTCCTCCTTCTCTCTCTCTCGCTCTCTCCCCCTCCCTCTATCACGCTCTCCTCCTCTCCCCCTCAGTCTCTCCTCCTTCTCGCTCTCTCCTCTTCCCCCTCTTCCGCTCTCTCCTCCCCCCATCTCTCCCTCTCTCTCACCCCCTCTCCCTTATCCCTCCGTTCCCCTCAGCGGCCAGGGGTGAAGATGTAGTCCAGTGCTTGTCTCTCGGCAGCCGCCACGTTGGGATGCCAGAGGTCCACCATAAAGACAGCCCGGGGTCCGTCCTCCACGCTGCCTGCACACAAATACAGAGCTTTCATCCAACACAATGCAAAAACATATGGAATGTAGCTCCTGCTTCTGGCTGCCCCTTTAAAACCCATCCTGTCACCTTGTGCCCCCCCAGCCCTTCCCCCTTCTCTCACCCTCGTGGAAGGCAGTGTGCAGAAAGGAGTCATCGAATAGGAGGCAGCTCCCCTCAGACCAGCACTGGGGCTCCCCCCCGACAACGAGCTCACAGCCGGGGGGCACCTTTAAACCTGCATGAAGAAGGAGAATCAGAGAACTTCATGGGGGGCAGCTGGGGGCAGGACAAGAGCGAAATGCCAGCAGAACGAGCGGCTTCCTACTTCACAAAAACTTGCACAGGTGTTAATCTTGCACACAGCCACATGGGGGCAGCACACATATGTAGAAACATACATACAGACTTTAGCCATACGCATGGCCACATGGGGGCAGCACACAAACATACATACACAAACATACGTACATATCCGGTGTACACACAGCCACTTAGGAGCAACACACACAGGCACAAATGTGTACATAACCATTAGCTCATCTTCCCTCTCTTTCCTATAGCCTCTGCATTGCAGGACTTCTGGCTTTCATATGCACTCAGGGTAAAAACAAACTATAACAAACAGGGGTGCCACGAGATCTCACGATATTACAACATGACTAAAATTTCTCGCCGGAGTTAAAAGCGGTCTTGCGAAGGCGCTGCAAATCAGCTGCTGTAAGCGTGTCGGCGTCTGACCAAATTACCATAGTAGATGCCCTAGACACTTTTAAATCCTTTGTGTGGCAGCATTTTGGGCACCCAGCAGAAAATACAAACGGTGAAAGGGTGACAGTCAAAACACAAACCATTGTAGGAAGATAATACCGTACACAGAGGCCAGTGCTACTGCTGTGCAGAGCCATTCGCAGCGTCAGAGCTCTTTACTTAAATCCACTGCACCGGTGAAGAAAACGGTAAAAAAAGTTTTATGTTTGTTATTTATATTGTTTTATTTATATTCTATTTTATGTTTAATTGAGCAGTCACATACGAGAGAAGCCTGTCATTTGAGTTTGTGGTGAAATATTTTATGGTGCTTAATATTTGTTCTGTTCTTCACCGCATATGATGGTGATTATTTAACACATTTCACCATACATCTGCATTATTTAGCATTTTTTGTCTTTCAAATTAATCAAATAAAAGGCTGCTTTCCAGTAATATATTTCCTCTTTGAAGTTTTCGTTAAAATACTGTCTCGTCTCGTGGGCTGAGTTTATCGTTACATCCCTAATAACAAAAGGGCCACACTTGGCCTCACCAGGTCAGCCTAACACAAGATTCTCCAGCTGAACGGCAGAGAGGGTAACTACAACCGTTTAGACATTAACACCATCCGGTCGTGCTCCTGAAGATGAAGCTCAAACAGATGTCAACACTTTGTCAACACAGAACACAGCACTTAAGTACTACTGTCACAATTTAAAGGACAGGTTCATATCCTAGGAGGACACTGGGAGTGGTGCCCCGGAGGGCGAGATGTGACCTGCATGGCTTTGGTGGGAATCCTCCTGTATGAACAGGAGAAACTGCCAGGCTGCAAAGCTGCCGCTGGGCAGGAGAATGTGCTCAGCATGCAGATAACGAATGCAGACTAAGGGGGAGGGACAGGGACAAGCAGGAGGGGGACAGCAACGGTCGCATGGCAAGACGGGTACATGCACAGAGATGCAGGGAGACACAGATGGAGGCATGTCCACAGAGAACAAAACGGACAAACAAGCAGAAAGACACAGAATGACAGAGAGAAGATGAACCTGGGAGGAGACAGTAGAGGGACAGGAGGAATGGGGGGAGGGACGTCCGCTGGCTCACCCAGGTGGCAGCGCAGCCGTACATTGGTGGGTCCGTAGTGCTCAGTGACCAGAGTGCCGGGGTTCAGGACGGAGAAGCAGGCGTTACCGAACACGTTGTTGGCGATGAAGGTACGCAGCTGGCCCAGAACACGCCAGGTGCGTGGGCATCGACGGGCATTGCGGGCCAGGGGCGTGCCCTGGTTCACCAGGTAGAAGGTCCACCACTGGCCGCGGGGCGTGCCGTTGGCCTTCCAGCCGGTCGGCAGCTGCACGCCGGCCCGTGCCGGCACCTGTTGGTACACACTCTGGAACTCGGCCAGCAGAGCTGGGAAGCTCCGCTCCAGCAGCTCCACGTCATGCTTTTGGGCCTCACGCGAGAAGAAGGGCGCTGAGGGCAAGTCAGGCAGGAAGAAGACCTCCGGCTTCTGGATGGAGGCGCGGCTGCTCAGGTAGCGGCCCTGCTCACGCACGCCCTTGTGCACGCGGCCCATGCCGGCCCAGGTGTAGCGCTTGGCATAGTCCTGCAGGCTGTGGTAGAGCCGCTGGTTCAGGCCCTCGCCAGGTTGGACGCAGCGGAAGCACTCTGCCGACTGGCAGTAGGCGAATCCATTCTGCTCCTCTGCACTGCCGGCCGGCCCCCCCTTTACCCTGGCCCCCCCAGCCTCAGAGCCACTCAGTGACATCCGAGGGCCGCCTCCCACCGTCAAGCGGCCTGGCTCGCTGACATAGCCCCCACGTAGCGGTGGCGGGGAGCCGTGCTCTCGCCCCACACGGTAGCAGTACCAGACAAAGAGCAGCAGGAGACAAAGGCCGGTGCCCAGGGCGCTGGACTCACACTCCCGCACCGACTGCATGCCGCCCGCCACCAGTCCCCGCACCCCCTCCAGGGACCACTCCATAGCTGTTGCGTGGGTGGTCCACGCAGGATGGGCAGCGCAGGGCGGGCAGCAAGCGAGGCACAGGCTCAGCGACGTTCCAGCTGGAGACAAATGGAGAAACAGCAGCATGAACACAAAGCGTGACAGACCCAAGGGCAGCTGGTCAAACCCCCCAACGAGCTGGCGGGGCCTCGCGCCACAGACTGACCCGGCTCAAGTCCTCATGGCGCCTCCGCCTGGAATGGAGGTCCAGCAAGGGTCTGCCCCCTGGGTGCACAGCGCCAGCTCCACCCGGTGCGCAGTTCCCTCTGACGAGACACAGGCAGACAGCGGGCTGTGGGGCATCTGCTGCCTACACTGGGGGAGGAGGGGGAGGATGAGGAGGGGGAGGGTGAGGAGGAGGGGGGAGAGGGAGGGGGGTTAAGCCACACACATTGCGCAGCAGGCTGAAGATGCTGCCTTCGGCATATGGAACCCTCTCCAATGACAGCATGCATCAGGCACAAGTGCCAAGTACCAAATCTCTCACCGATCGACATTACAACACTCCCAGCCCCCCCTCCACACACTCACTGCACACTCACTGCATCCTACCCCCACTCCCTCTTGTCAGTGTTTTTACACACACACACACACACACACACAGTGTGATCCCTGCTCAGTCTGCACTGTCCAAACACTGCCCTTCATATTCAGTGGTCCTACGCGCCTCCACAGTGCACCATGGGTCATACTGCTGCAATCACACACGGGCGCGCGCATATATCGAGCCACCGACAAATGCATGTTTCTGGGGGGGGGGGGGGGGGGTGGAATCAAACGAAATACTGTTGGTAGCATTTTCTTTAAGGCACATCTGGCCAGTAGAGAGACGATGGCGATGCTGAGGCGCAGGGCACCGAGCGCCGCTCCGACACGCGCGCAGAATCACAGCGGAGCGGCCGGTGCGACAGACTAAGGTGACAAAGGAGCGGGCGGGCGGGCGATAAAACACACGCGAGCGGAGGAGACGACAAGATGATCGAGTATCGGCTTGATCTCTGATTAAAACTAATAATATTATTTTTATTCATAATAAATGACAATAAATATAATTTCAAAAAGAACAAAAGCAAAGCGGTATATCCGCACACGGAACGGCCAGGCTGCCTCCCTCGCTCGCTCGCTCTCCAGCGCGGTCGACGGGCTCCGGAGACTGACCGTTTGCGGAGCTCCGGCGGTGCGGAGCGTCTACGGCTCGCTCAGCCGCCTTACCTAACCACCACCGGACTGACTAACAGCAATCCGCCGGCAGATGGGCGTCGCAGCCTCTCCTCTGTCCCTCCGCTGCCCCTGTCTGTCCTCCGCTCCTCCTGTCCCAGTCACCGGGCGGCCATGGTCCCCGTGACACCGTGAACGCGCTCTTATGGTGACAGCCGCAAAACGTTCAATTACACGTCTACACAAGGCGAAGTGACAGCCGCGTAAAAACGCCCGTCGGGAGCTGAGTGATAACGCTACCTGGGAGGGGAGGGGAGGGGGGGTCGCCGCCGTCCGCTCAGGCCAGCGACTGGCGCACCAAGAGCCGCATCATTCACGCCTGTCAATCAGAGCCGCCTACCTGGGCACAGGGGCTGGGGCGCCTCGCAAACGGCCGTTAACGGGCGCAAAGTGCCCGCATCTTACCGCGCACCGCGCACACACGCTCCCCTACTCACTGCTCTCCATAAATATACTTCTTACTGATCCGTACGGACGGCTGGAGGCTTCGGGCGTCGTTAGCCGAAGCGTGACAGGGGAAGTCCGCTGAGAGAGTTAATGCTGAATGGCAAGTCGCTGAAAGTAATCGCTGTGGATGCGCGGCTTTTCATGGAGTAACAGGTGATCGGAGGCGCTCGATCCGTCCGCTGGCGAACTGCATCTCCCGCAATACACTCCACTGAGCGTGACGCAGGAACTTCCGCCCGCGCGCGCAAAGCATGCAGGGAGCTGCGAGTGACGGGGCGCCACTCCGAGTAAACAGGCGGCTTGGGAGGGGCTGCACCAGCACCAGCACGAGCTGTGGATTCATGTGCTCAGTGCCTTTGTGTGGTTTGTATGGCTCCCACGATGCATTTCAACACGTCTGTTCATCATGCTCACATATGACTGTGGAGCACTTACCAAAAGCAGATGCATGGCTCTCTAGTCTCACACATTGACCGTGAGACACACGTTTCACCTCTAATGTAATCTCACTCCAAACTTTCGATGAAACTTGAGAGCCTTGCAGACATATGTTTGTCATACGAACAACAGGAACAAATAATTTATTATCATTCTTGTTGTCCAACAAAACTCTCTCTTGTTTTCTGTTCAGTAGAACCCAAACCAAAATATAACCTTTGAAATATCACCACAGATGCATTTTGATCTGACTGCTGACTTTTTTTTTTTAACCTTTCAGAAACAACGTTTTGATTATATTGTGAGTGTTTTGGACAAAGGGGTCTATTAAATACATTAGATGTAAATGCCTGGATGAAAGCACTATTCCCCTGATGGTAATGTCCCATAACACAGTGGATTCGGCCCCATGCAGTTCTCACTAATCCAGCTCTTTTCTGTTCCTGGTCACCACCTGCACTGCATAGCTAGGTAATATTTACATTTTATTTATTTAGTAGGCAGGTTTATGGGCTCTCCCTCATAGACAGGGTGAGGAGCTCGGTCATTCGGTGGCTGGGCTCTCCCTCAGAGACAGGGTGAGGAGCTCTGTCATTCGGTGGCTGGGCTCTCCCTCAGAGACAGGGTGAGGAGCTCGGTCATTCGGTGGCTGGGCTCTCCCTCATAGACAGGGTGAGGAGCTCGGTCATTCGGTGGCTGGGCTCTCCCTCAGAGACAGGGTGAGGAGCTCGGTCATTCGGTGGCTGGGCTCTCCCTCAGAGACAGGGTGAGGAGCTCGGTCATTCGGTGGCTGGGCTCTCCCTCAGAGACAGGGTGAGGAGCTCGGTCATTCGGGAGGGACTCAGAGTAAAGCCGCTGCTCCTCCACATTGAGAGGAGCCAGATGAGGTGGCTCGGGCATCTGATTAAGATGCCTCCTGGATGCCTCCCATGTCCCACTGGGAGGAGGCCTCGGGGAAGACCCAGAACATGCTGGAGGGACTATGTCTCTCGGCTGGCCTGGGAACGCCTCAGGATTCCCTCGGAGGAGCTAGATGAAGTGGCCGGGGAGAGGGAAGTCTGGGCCTCCCTGCTGAGACTGCTGCCCCCGCGACCCGACCCCGGATTAAGCGGAAGATGATGGATGGATGGATGGTTTATGTACAGAGAGCAGGGTCAGCCAGCCCCTGTAACCACTGGGGGTCAAGGGCCCAACAGTGACATGACTCTGGCAACCATGGGATCTGAACCAGCACCCTCTCAATCACGGGCACGGCATCCTTACCCACTGAGCCACTCACTGCCCCTGGGTTTAAGAAATGGCCCTAAGGAGGGAATCAGGGCTTGAAGGCCCCACCATACCCAGTGTCTCTCCTCCCCTCCATCATTCTTACAGTTTGCCATTGTACCACAGAAGGTCCTCTGTGAAAACAGTAAAACGCCATTTACCACAGTGCTTTTGGAGACACACTCAGCGGTGCACCTACAAAGTCTGGGTCCCCTGACAAAATGGCACCTTATCCCCCTGCCCACTTTGTCATATAATGTATGTATTCAAGGGCCCCTGTCGAGTGTCGCCCCCCCTTACTCTGCTGGGTGTCCGTGCCCCTACTGCTCCCCTCTACATAACTATTGGCAGCTGCATTCAGCTATTAAAAATGATGACAGAATCAAAGTGGTGATCAAGGCACATTCCTTTGCTATATTAATAATCTGCATATCTGGTTTCAGGCCCATCTGCAGATGAGGCAGGATGTCGAGCTCTCATGGGTGCAGACAGTAATTCTTCCAGAGCAGTTCTGCAGCGCCCATCGCGCATGTAACAGCAGCGGCAGCTTCTCCTGGTGACGCGATAGCAGCTCCATGTAGCTATGGGGCCATAAAGATAAGCACACATTAAGTGACACTATATTGCAAATCCAATTGTCAAGCTGGTACCAGCGTATTTTTGGTGCTAAGGCTCAGTCTCCCTGCAGCAGTGCGCTGATGGAGCTGTTTGTTTAACTGCACATATGACTTTAGCCTTCAGCAGTCGCTCCTGCCGCACTTCATCAAGCCCCTTTACCTTCTGCTTTTACCCCCTGCAGCATTACTGCTGCCCCTGGACATGCTGGTCTGCATTCAGGAGAGTCGCTTTTGCTCTTTCCCTCATCTCCCACCTGTCTTTCCACGTCTTCTTCCTCGCCGAGCTGTGAATCACCCCGTATTCTGTGTTGCCGACAGGCTGGGCTCCGTTCATCATGCTGGGCTGCATTCCCCGGCATGGACACACACAGCCCTCTCCTTTTTATTCATGCTATAAATATCCCAAACCCCACTAACCTCTATATAATTGCTGTTCATCACCCACCTGGTCCACTCAGCTGCTTGGAGATGAGCTGCACATCCTGCCAAGTCCGTCCAGAATTCACAGCACCTATAACCCCTGAGCACTTTCGACATTATCCATTGACAGCGTATAATCCATTGGCTGCCTCCACCTCCTTGTGTCTGTTGACTGGGAACCTACGGTGCCACAAGCTCACAGTTACACTCCTCCACGTCTTCATCCACCGCTTCCATCTCTCTACACTCCAACTGTCCTCCTCCCTCCCCTACATCCACTGCTCTCCACATGGTCCTTCAAAACTTCAACTCAGTACCTCCTGCCTTCCTCTCATCCTGAAAGCTACACCGATCTTCTTGCCACAGAATGGTTTCCTCTTCACCTTATTTCTGCCTCTTTGACATCTCAGTGACAAACCTAAACCTGTAACGTTTCTAATGATCTCTCTCATCTCTACATACCTCACCACAAACTCACTGCAGAACTGAAGTGCAGATTTCTCCTCTAAAACAGCTAAAGAATCTGTCCCCTGGATTACATCAGCTCCTTCACAGCTGTACTATCAATATGTGGCATCAGGCCATTTCAGCTCATCCAGAAAGCCACCACAGAACATTTCATTACTGAAATGAAAAGTTAGTTTTGTGTCGATGGACTATTCTCAGTGGAGTGAGATTGCTTTAAACACCCTCATCGCTGACCAGGTCCACTGTGTCTCGAAGCACTTTCTTGCTTGGGACAGTCGCTTCCGCCAAGTTTCTTTGACTTCAACATACATACTAGCTTTGCCAAATCCTCCCACTTGGCCCAGAGAGGCCCCCCTCCGCTGCTTTGCCTCCCAGAAGCTCTGGGCATTTCCATTTAAGTCTGGATCTGAGCAGATGTACCGCGATGCTGTTCCCTGCGCTCTGGAGATGTCCGTCCAGGGAGCCTGAGTGCCTCCCCCTCCCCCTCAGAGCAGCGGCTCGGATGTGCTGTTGCTCACAGCCAGCTTAGAGATGCTGCGGGCCTTGCTTGGTGCTTAGGTCCAGTCTGCTGAATGATCCATCTTCTATTCATCCAACAGAAGGGGCCCCTACAGGTTTTCCTGAGACCTATGACCTGTGACTCATTGCATGGTCACATCAGCCAGGGGGACGACTGACGCTATAGGGATCAGGCCTCACTGTACCCTTGAAATGCACTTCATCTAAGCTGCTTCAGCAGGAAAAAATGTGTAATCAAGTAAATCTACTCTCTTGACACTGATGTCAAGTTTCATTTTGACTAAAACACGGGGGTATAGATTTGGGGATGGATGGTAGGGTCATGACCGTACTAATACTGCGGGAGTACCGAGAGTTT
This sequence comes from Brienomyrus brachyistius, assembly GCF_023856365.1. Classification (NCBI taxonomy): domain Eukaryota; kingdom Metazoa; phylum Chordata; class Actinopteri; order Osteoglossiformes; family Mormyridae; genus Brienomyrus; species Brienomyrus brachyistius. Next base: position 1,019,653 of record NC_064534.1, on the reverse strand, counting down.
TTATGGGACAGAACACACCCCCACCCCCCTGAGCTCCAGGGGTGCCACATACTGGCTGACCCTGCACTGTAGCTATGGAGAGCAAGATGGGGCAGGTGAAGAGAAGAATTCCAATGTACCTGTACTCGTACTTGTACAAGCAGCAAATACAGGATCCCTACCAGTTCTGAACCCAAGTGCTGAAGCACTTCTACAAAGATATAGAGTAAAATATCAATAAGGAGAAGGCAGTGGGAGACACTGTGCAAGGCAGCAGGAGAGAGAGGCTCTGTCTGTCTGCAGAGACCCACTACCGAGGTAGCTGGCCGTCTGCAAGGAGAGGCTCTGTCCGTCTGCAGAGAATCACTACCGAGGGAGCGGGCCGTCTGCAGAGAGAGGCTCTGTCCGTCTGCAGAGACCCACTACCGAGGGAGCTGGCCGTCTGCAGGGAGAGGCTCTGTCCGTCTGCAGAGACCCACTACCGAGGTAGCTGGCCGTCTGCAGGGAGAGGCTCTGTCCGTCTGCAGAGACCCACTACCGAGGGAGCTGGCCGTCTGCAGGGAGAGGCTCTGTCCGTCTGCAGAGACCCACTACCGAGGTAGCTGGCCGTCTGCAGGGAGAGGCTCTGTCCGTCTGCAGAGACCCACTACCGAGGTAGCTGGCCGTCTGCAGGGAGAGGCTCTGTCCGTCTGCAGAGACCCACTACCGAGGTAGCTGGCCGTCTGCAGGGAGAGGCTCTATCCGTCTGCAGAGACCCATTACCACTGACCTCTGCATGCAGTTGTACTCACAGCATCACTGTTTTCTTCCCTTGCAATGTAGCTCCTCATGGGCTCTTCTTTCTCCTAAATGTGAGTTCAGTTCTTTGCTTGATTTTCACTGCCCCCCCCCATACACACACACAGACACACACTTCTGTTTATATTCCACATTTGTTGGAAAGACGACTGCTAAACATCTGCCATTATGTAAGTGTGCCGGCAGCGGCAGGCTCCAAGCGGGGGAGGGCACACCTACATGGATGCTTAGTGTAAACTCGAACCCAGTGCTGGGGAGAAGGGGGGGGGGCTGCACTGTTCTCTCATACCACTGGCATCATCTCCAAAAAGTGCAGAGGCGCTGCATGATGTCTGCCAGGCTGGGCCACAGATAGAATGAAGTTGGAGCAGATTCCCTGCAGGCTCTGCCAGTCCCCCCCGTTAAATGTAAATGTAACTGTAACTGCAGGCGTGCTTCTGCGAGGGAGACAGAGCGCTGGCAGCTTTCGGAGTGAGCGACAGATCATGTGGCCTCGGAAAGCTGAACGCCAGGTCACTCTCCCTCATAGCACCTACATGCATGTCCTGTCTGATGTAAGCTGCCTGTTTACTGTGGCAAGATGTAAACAATCTATTTTAAGCAAGGAATATAAAACCAAAGGCAGGAAAAAGTATTCACAAAGTACTTAATGTATTTATAAAGCATTTTGATGTTGAAAAGCTTTTAATAAAACATTTTTAAATACCTTGGTAGAGTATAATCTATAGAAGACTGTACTGCAAGTCCCTTGTTGACAGGTATTTGCTCTTTGATTAATAAGCAAGAAAAAACAGACAGGACCAGATGCAGCAGAAGATGTTTCACAGATAAACTTCCTTTAAACATGTTGTGCATTTATCACCAGCAGCCCATAGCAGCTGCCACTGCTATGTAGAACTGACCCTTTTAAGCTTATAAATAAAGTGGAACCAGCTGTGACCAGTTAGACGCAACAGCTAGCAGAGGAGGTCTCACTCTCAACCCACGGCAGTGGCAGAAGGTTTCCACTGCAGCAGCACCTTTTAATCATGTGATGCAATCATTTTAATATTTTACATTTCATATGTATAACATATATCTGAGGTGGCTGCTTGTGAACCAAGCCTGAAAATCAGGGATCTTTGGGCAACAGGGTGGCTTGGTATACTGCGTTGCTAGCATGAACCTTCAAGGCTATGCTTCCTGTCGGCCACTCTGTGTGTGGGGTTTGCGTGTTCTCCCGGAGTGTGTGTGGGGTTTGCGTGTTCTCCCGGAGTGTGTTTGGGGTTTGCGTGTTCTCCCGGAGTGTGTGTGGGGTTTGCGTGTTCTCCCGGAGTGTGTGTGGGGTTTGCGTGTTCTCCCGGAGTGTGTCTGGGGTTTGCGTGTTCTCCCGGAGTGTGTTTGGGGTTTGCGTGTTCTCCCGGAGTGTGTGTGGGGTTTGCGTGTTCTCCCGGAGTGTGTGTGGGGTTTGCGTGTTCTCCCGGAGTGTGTGTGGGGTTTGCGTGTTCTCCCGGAGTGTGTGTGGGGTTTGCGTGTTCTCCCGGAGTGTGTGTGGGGTTTGCGTGTTCTGCCGGAGTGTGTGTGGGGTTTGCGTGTTCTCCCGGAGTGTGTTTGGGGTTTGCGTGTTCTCCCGGAGTGTGTGTGGGGTTTGCGTGTTCTCCCGGAGTGTGTGTGGGGTTTGCGTGTTCTCCCAGAGTGTGTCTGGGGTTTGCGTGTTCTCCCGGAGTGTGTGTGGGGTTTGCGTGTTCTCCCAGAGTGTGTGTGGGGTTTCATGTTTGCAAGACACTGCTCCCCAGGTGCTAAATAATAGCTGCCCACTGCTATGTCACATGTGGATTAAATTCAGAGGAGACATTTTACTGCAGTGTGTCGCCAATGACTGCTAATTGCTTGTGTCAAGTGCTCCAGTAAATTCAGTTGTGGGTTTGATCTGTGCTGCCATACAAAGTCACACACGACTGACAGGGTGTCCCCCAGCCCTGTGATGGACTGGCATCCCGTCCAGGGTGTCCCCCAGCCCTGAGATGGACTGACATCCCGTTCAGGGTGTCCCCCAGCCCTGTGCCCTGTGATGGACTGACATCCCGTTCAGGGTGTCTCTCAGCCTTGTGCTATGTGATGGACAGACATCCTGTCCACGGTGTCGTACTAATAATGTGATCATAGACGGTTTATTTTCAGTTATGTAATACCACTCCTGTTAAGAAAAAAAGAGCAAAGAATCAATTTGATATTCTGACACCTTCTCCACATTGTATACATTATGTGACTCATTTTTCTGATAAAATGAACATTTCTGATAAAATTTATAGCATAGCTGGAATGGGGGGTGCAAGGGATTTCAATAATGCTTGGCTCGGACCTGAAGGGGGCGTAGTAGCTAGTGTCAGTGGGAAAACAGGCTTAGGGCATCACCTTATTTTGCATTAATATGTACAAAATACTCATGTTAACATGTTATATTTGAGCAAGTTAACGAGATACAAGCAAATACAATTTGACCCCTTTGATACAGGAAGTCCTGTGTCTACGTGCAAAGGAGATACCGGACTTCCTGAAGGCTCCTGTGTCACATTTACTTAATAATCAGTTAGTTTAGACTTATTTTTAGTTGGTTGCTTTAGAAAAATTTGATCATAATAATATAATGTTATTTTGTTCTGTATTCTGTAGATCAGGGGTGTCGAACTGCAGTCCTGGGGGGCCAGAGTCCTGTGTAGCTTAGTTCTTTCCCTGTTCCACCATAAATGATTCAGCTCAAGAGCTGTGTGGTAATTAGCACAAGGCGTTGAATCAGCTGTGTTAAATGAGGGGAAACCCCAAAATTTGCAGGTCTCTGCCCCCCTTAGGGCACATTCTTAACATGTTAACACGTTATTGCAGTGTAACATGTACAAAATCTGCGCGTTTACGCGTCAGTTTTAAGGGTGTTAAAATACGAAAAAAGCCAACACGTTTCGTCCCTTCTGGCCGTCCATACAGGAGTGCTTCGTTTCGGGCCGCATCGGCGAGATTCTCGATCGCTCCTGATCCGCTTTATTGACGTTAACACGCCACCAGATGTCAGTGAAGTTATCAGTGAGGTGACATTTTTATTACTTGTTAACGGAGTGTTTAAATTTGCGCTATTGTTTCTCGGAGAAAAGTTCAACTTCTTAACACGAAAAGAAGATAAACTTTTATACTTAATTTGTTTCTACTACAGATATAACCAAGTATGATCGGCCTACTAAACTGCAATACACCCTGATATACATTGTGTTTAACTGTTTAACAGGCTTTTAACAGACTCTCAATATTTTTTTTTATATTTTAAGTATTTAAGTACCTAATACACAGATCTCTAACGCTTTCATAAACACGTGCATAAGGGCGCCCACATACCATATTGGACAACAATAACTGAATTTTATGTAATCCGGGTAGTTTTACAGTAAATTTGAGGTCCTGCTCGAAGATGAGAGACGGCGTCATGACTCAGCTGTGTAGTGGAGTGATCACGCTCGCTTCTACGTCTCGTATTACTTATCATTGGGATTTGTACGAATGACAACCATCCCTACCAGTCCGGGTCTGCACTCTGCAGTTTATTTACTGGTGTGAAATTGAATGAAAAGTTAATGTATGTTAACGCATCTTGGTGCCCTCGGCAGGATGACATGCAAAAAGTGACAAAAGATAACCCTGTGGGCAAATGATCAAGCGACACTTCGCAAGAGCTTGTTCAAAATGCGTAGAGATTAAACACAGACTGTGCAGCCCTTAAGAAAACAAACAAGGTGCGTTGTGAAATCAAGAGAAACTGAAATTGTCCGAGATACATCAACACGCAAAAATGTTTACAAAGTCGTCCTGTTTCTCACGCACAATCTCAGCTTTCAGACTCGTGTGGCAGCCTGCCTTATGCATGCATGCGGAAGACCGCAATTTTGCACAATTACAATTGTGTGGCTGCACTTTCTGTACTGGATATTAGATAAATCCATCTAACCATCTTCCGGCTGCCTATGCAGTAGAGTTGGGGGAAATTTAGTTTTTAAGACTGCTGAGCGTAAATGAGACTGAAAGCAGGGCAGAATTGGCTAGAGGACAGCAGATTTAAAGCCTCTTTTTAAAGGAAACCTTCAACTGTTTCGTAAGATTTTTAATCGACTGAAGGTGTGTGTGTGTGTGTGTGTGTGTGTGTGTGTGTGGGTGCATTAACTTTAGCAACATGTAGATTGGTCATGCTTTTTCTGTTTCGCTGCAAGCTGGTTCATTTAGCTGATAAATTAAACTATCAATCATATTATTTCGTCTGATCAATTATTTAATTGGTAAAGCTTCTACTAAATAAAATACTTGTAAATGTCCATCTAATTGATACCACCAAAAAGAAGCATTTTTGGCTGAGCGTGGTTGGATTTGGCGTAAAGTGAATCAGCCTACCTCTGGTGACAGTTTGGATTCCGGTCTCTCCATCGGTGGAGTGGATCTCCCAGCACGCCGTGCCGTCGCCATAAGGTCGCATCCCGGAGCCCGAGCCCGAGCCCGAGCCATGGCCGGACCTCAGCACCGGCGCTGCCTCTGCGTTTCCCTGGCGCTGCTGGCGCTCATCGCCGTCGTGATTCTCTGCGGTTCGCTCCTCGGTCGCCAGAGCTGCTCGGCGGGGCTTTTCAAGCGCGGCGCCGTGGCCGCCGACTCCGGGACTTGCTCGAAGATCGGCAGGTGAGACCTTCCCAGGCACCCAAAATATGTAGGCAAAGTAAAGGCAGCCTGCAGATAAGTGCTGCTTTCTGTGGTCCATTGGTGCACATCACTTTAAGTCTTCTGAACAAGGTTTACGTGACAATGTGGATTTGAATAACCTTGGTACTATTGGTTTGCAGAACATGAACGACGTATTATATATATGGACGCAGTTAATAACTCAGAGCTTGCGGATGCAGACGTTTGCTAGACAATAGCGTGCAAAATAGGCTACTTTTCGAAATTAGTTGAAACTTTATTTATTTATTTATTTATTTATTTACCAAGATTGGGTACATTTCGGTGTGAGATGATGAAGTACCCCCAAGCCTGGCTGAAGTACAAACCAGTGCCTGCAAACAAAAAGTTTTACATTGCTTAATGAATTGTGAAGTCGAAATACGTGAACGTAGAGCTTTTGGCATTTTGTTTGCGCGGACGTTTTATTTACTTCACTTTAATTAAATAATCTGGAATGAAAAAAAGTAAATATTTTAAAATTATCAATTTATTTATAATAATTGCAAATTTCGTGTATGTCTGTATATCAGTTTGTTTGTCTAGTTTACGAAATGTATGTTATACACTTTTGCAGGAAGTGTTGTTTGAGTGCTAGAACTGGTGGGTTAAGGTTAGGGTTAGGGTTCGGGTTCCCCGCAAACCAGGCGGGGAAAATTCGTCTAATTTTACGTTGGGCCTGTCTTGTGAGGGCTGGCGACAAAATATGAAAGTAGGGCCACTTGACAGGAAATTCCAGCCCGTTTTTTGTTCCTAGTCCGAACCCTGCTACCATCACAAGAAAAAGACACTCCTAACGGTAAACGTTATTCTAACTGCGGAAAATGGCAGAGAAAATGCCAAATTAGAACGAAGGTTCCCAGTGGTAGCAAACTGTCAATGGACACTTTTAGCAACAGTATCCAACTATGTGCAATTACACAATTTCTAAATGGGCTGGAATAACACTCAGTGGTGAAGTTGCTCTCTTAAGGATGTCAAAGATTATACCTGCTTAGCAAAACAAGTGGAGCGTCCTTAAGAAGTCCCTGTTTCTGTCATCTTATTGGTGACCCCATCATTGTCCAAATACGTAAGAATGTGTTTCTGTGGACATGATTATGGGTGATTGTAATCCTCCCTGGATAAGAGCATTGTTTTTGCCTGCTCCTTGGTGAGGCACATTAACAGTGCTGGCATGTCGTCATGCTAAAGTAACCTGAGAACAGCACAGAAACCCAGTGCCTTTTAGGCCATGTGACGCCCTGCTGAGCCGCTCACCTCTGCTCACTTCCAGGCTATTTTGCTCCCACCCCTGCTACTGAAATCCAGACCCAATGCAGTGTAGTGAACAGAAAGCGCTGCAACTTTTCTCACCTGTTCTAAAACTGAAATTTTCTGAATTCCACCTTGTCTTTCTCCAGTGCATTTCTCGCTTTATCCTTGCTTTTCTCTGTTCTTTTCACTTTGACATCCGTTGCCAAATGCAGTTACTTAAGAGAATTGTAAAGGGCGTACAGGGCAGCTGAAATGGCCCGGAAACGCCAATCCCTGGAAAACCTCCCAGCTCGGCTCTACATGGGTGTGTGATTTGATCATATGCCATACAGTATTGCATCATAAACAACTGACATGTTTCCACGATCTGCCTTTGAGGAGGGATTGTTAGTATCGTGCATCAGTGTACATTCAATCACTTGCGGTTATATGACTTATACACGCGTCTAAAGTTTTGTCAGCCAAATTGGTTTCGAAATAGCAAATGCCTTGGATTTGTTCCTGTCTCGCTTTCGTGTCTTCGTCCAAACATGGAAACGTGCGGCACAATCCATGTTCAACATTGGTAATATCCAACTTGTTTGGATTTTCAGTCTGCAGCACAATGAACCTTTTTCATCACCTCAAAAGAAAACACCCGACAGAGTTTGCTAAGTATATATTTCATTTAGGTTATTACTTTATAACAGTGCATTTTTAAAAACAAGGGAATTAGTATGTGTTGTAGTTGCACTGTTCAGTAACTTGCAAAATAGTCTTAAACAAAATGAAAAATAGAAGTGATATGATCGTGGCCGGATGAGCTGGTCCCCCATCCTGGGTTGTTCCCTGCCTCATGTCCATAGCTTCCGGGATAGGCTCCGGACCCCCCCGCGACTCAGTAGGATAAGCGGTTTGAAAAAAGAATGGATGGATGGATGATGGTGGCCAATGTAAGATCGCAGTGAAGCCTGTTGCACACTGAAGTCCTTCATTTTGGAAGCAATAAGAAGGTGGTATAATTATTTTGGAGCTGAAGCCATTCAGTCGAAACCGCAGCTGACATCTCCATGCCAATTCTGGCTGTGTCTGAAATCAGGGGCTGCATCCTTCGAAGGATGTGGTCTGTGTAGCCTTTGTTGGCTGTGTTCTTCAGAAGGATGTGGTCTGTGTAGCCTTTGTTGGCTGTGTTCTTCGAAGGATGTGGTCTTTGTAGCCTTTGTTGGCTGTGTTCTTCAGAAGGATGTGGTCTTTGTAGCCTTTGTTGGCTGTGTTCTTCGAAGGATGTGGTCTTTGTAGCCTTTGTTGGCTGTGTTCTTCGAAAGGATGTGGTCTTTGTAGTCTTTGTTGGCTGTGTTCTTCAAAGGATGTAGTCTTTGTTGGCTGTGTTCTTCGAAAGGATGTGGTCTGTGTAGCCTTTGTTGGCTGTGTTCTTCGGAAGGATGTGGTCTTTGTAGCCTTTGTTGGCTGTGTTCTTCGAAGGCACAATGAATCTTGGGATCTTGGCAAAAGAATAACGCATTTCTAGGCTGCACTTGAAGGAGCCTTCGGAATAGGACATCCTTCTTGCACCGCTGTGATGCATTCAGTCTGCGAATGCAACCTAGAAGGATGCAGCCTCTGAAATTCAAACCCAGTCACTATGTGGATTAGAGATTGTGCTTTATAGCTATCCTCGGCCGTATGTAAAATTGAGCGGGGTTTGTTTGTTTTAAACATGTTTATTCTCCGTAGGACTCTCTGCACTAGCACGTCCTACAAACACGTAAAGCACCACGGCAAGCAGTGGGCTTCATAGAAGTACCCATGTGCTCTTGTCTTTCACTAGCTGTTCAATACGGTTGAATTTTCACTTATAAGGCATGCGGCATTCAAAGGGGGCTCTCAGTTAAGTTATTCCATCACAGGGGCAATTCTCGAAAATTTTTTTTGAAGATGGGGGCTATAAGAGGGGCTATAACTCATATAAATGGGCAAACCATATCAACCAATGATATGTTTTGAATGGGTGAGTGACAGGGTTTAAGGGCCAATCAGCATTCTTCAGTGCTGCTGTGGCCCTGCCTCTGTATGCTCTCCTGTGTCACCCTAAAACAGATTTGGGTCATGATTCGATCATCTCAGAACGATGCTTCCCAAAGCTACGTGATGAGCATCTCCTCCTGCTTGTACTCCTGTTGGCACTTTGCTGACAGCTTCCTTCCTGATGTTGTCGCTTCTAGAATATTTTTTGCTTCTTCAGGCCAATGGAGCTGTTGCGTGTGGCTGCAGCTCCTGAATCAATTGGGGGGGAACACGTCCCTTCAGGGGGCAGAGGAAGGCCAGCCGTGTCCCCGAGATAAACGTGACACGTCCACTGGACCCCATTTCCCTGCCGGACACTATGGTGCCGGCTTCCGGCTCGCGGGGAAATGCCGCTGAACAAAGGAGCATTTATACACAGGCTGAACCGGCATCTTTGTTCCCCAAATCCGAGGACAAAACCACTGCAGTGATAGGTAGCGTTTCATGCCGGTGCTTGCACTATTCCCAGTAACCAGAACGTTCTGGCTTTGGAATGTAAGATGGCCTGCTCTGTTTTCACAGGGCAGGTTCCTGCTGCCTTTGCTAGCGATTTTTGTCTTTTTCTATCTCACATGGTGTTTGCGGAGATGCTTCCGTGCTTTAATCCTGGTGACACTGTCAAATTCCCGGAGTGATGTTTTGTGAGGGGATGCATGGCGGTGCAGTTGTTAGCACTGTTACTGCACACTGTCAGAAAATGGAAGGATGTTCTGTGAAGGGACCCCAAAACCTAATATGTCTGGTACAGTTTTGTGTTGTTTGCATTAGATACTTCCTTAGTGGATATTTACCTTTAATAAACCTAACCGCCTTAGAAAGCCACTGTCATGAATTTGTGGTTCCTGTTGTGATTAATCATGCTAATAGCTGATATGTTCTAGGCCACTTAAGCTGAACCAGTGACATTGTTAACCTTGCACTTCTCTCTCTGCTGGTGACCCATCGACATGCATCATAAATTAACTGCAAATTTTTGTCCCGCTGTCCACTATGACTCTTCCCCCCAGGGGTGTTTTTGAGGGGGCACACATAGCATATACCATAGCCAAGATGAAAAACGTGTGATTATCGCTGCATTTGCAATTGCATGATACAAAAAAAAACTATCAATACAATAAAACAATCAAACTTCCAAAAAAGCTGAGAGCGTCCCTCAGTCTCTATGGGTGTGATTATCGCAAACTACAGACTTGACCAGAAATAGGTTATCAGCTGTAACTTACACACAGCGTGTGATGTTATGCGCTTCCACTTCAGTAAATTTCTACCAGCTTGTGTGTCCTCTGCTCTTTTGGCATTATTACAGTGATTAAATCACTTTATAGGCACCATCTAGAAAGACCAAGTCTGCAGGACTTGGCTTGCCTGAAAGGGCCGCTTCAGGCAGCGGCCTTATTGTAGCTGAGCTGCCTGTGATTATGCAGATCCATCCTTAATACGGTAAAGTGCCAGTGAGAGATGGTGCATTTATATTCGTCTGGCTGACACCTTTGTTCAAAGCGACATACAAGTGAGGAAAATGGCACATTGCAGACATATGTGCTGTGTGGAGTGAGATTAAGTGCCGCTAGGCCCAGGTACAACTGCAAGTCGTGTTTGAGCAGGAGCTACACAACTGCTTCCAGCAGTCCATCTATCCATCCATCCATCCATCCATCCATCCATCCATCCATTTTCCACCATATATCTAGGGTTGTGTTGCAGGGGCAGCAGACAAAGCCCAGAGCTCTCTCTCCCCAGCTGCCACCTCCAGTTCCTCCTGGGGAATACCGAGGCATTCCTGGGCTTACTGATCTCCCCCCTCCCCCTCTACCTGGGCTTACTGATCTCCCCCCTCTCCCTCTACCTGGGCTTACTGATCTCCCCCCTCTCCCTCTACCTGGGCTTACTGATCTCCCCCCTCCCCCTCTACCTGGGCTTACTGATCTCCCCCCTCCCCCTCTACCTGGGCTTACTGATCTCCCCCCTCTCCCTCTACCTGGGCTTACTGATCTCCCCCCTCCCCCTCTACCTGGGCTTACTGATCTCCCCCCTCCCCCTCTACCTGGGCTTACTGATCTCCCCCCTCCCCCTCTACCTGGGCTTACTGATCTCCCCCCTCTCCCTCTACCTGGGCTTACTGATCTCCCCCCTCTCCCTCTACCTGGGCTTACTGATCTCCCCCCTCCCCCTCTACCTGGGCTTACTGATCTCCCCCCTCTCCCTCTACCTGGGCTTACTGATCTCCCCCCTCCCCCTCTACCTGGGCTTACTGATCTCCCCCCTCCCCCTCTACCTGGGCTTACTGATCTCCCCCCTCCCCCTCTACCTGGGCTTACTGATCTCCCCCCTCCCCCTCTACCTGGGCTTACTGATCTCCCCCCTCTCCCTCTACCTGGGCTTACTGATCTCCCCCCTCCCCCTCTACCTTGGCTTACTGATCTCCCCCCTCCCCCTCTACCTTGGCTTACTGATCTCCCCCCTCCCCCTCTACCTGGGCTTACTGATCTCCCCCCTCTCCCTCTACCTGGGCTTACTGATCTCCCCCCTCTCCCTCTACCTGGGCTTACTGATCTCCCCCCTCCCCCTCTACCTGGGCTTACTGATCTCCCCCCTCCCCCTCTACCTGGGCTTACTGATCTCCCCCCTCTCCCTCTACCTGGGCTTACTGATCTCCCCCCTCTCCCTCTACCTGGGCTTACTGATCTCCCCCCTCCCCCTCTACCTGGGCTTACTGATCTCCCCCCTCCCCCTCTACCTGGGCTTACTGATCTCCCCCCTCCCCCTCTACCTGGGCTTACTGATCTCCCCCTCTATTCTTCCCTCAATGTTGAATAAGACCCCGACATACTTCAGCTCCTCTGCTTGAGGCAGTAACTCATCCCCAAGCAGCAGGGGGCAGTCCAGCCATTGGAGTCCAACTTGGAGGTGCTGACCTTCACCCCGGCTACTTCACCCGCGCCTGCAAACAACCCCAGTGCACACTGCAGCCCATGAAGCCAGTGGCTCCTCTTGAGGCATTTCTGGAAGGTGGAGTCATGGTAGAGCTGTAAATCAGCAGGCGATTCGACTCAAAAACCAATTCCGAGGAAATGATTCTCTTTAATTATTCAATTAATTTAATAGCCTAAATTAATTTCACAGGAAAAAGTCATACAATACTGCAATGAAAAATTAATTACACACTATTAATGGAATACAAAGAAAGAAGAATCTCAGAACATAATAATTATTACAATAATAGTAATTTAAAATGGGGAGAACATGCAAGTGTTAATTGCCTTATGGCCAACCACTATGCTGTACAGAAGAATGAAACCCATTAAGGGGATCACGACCTGGCGGGGGGGGGGGGGGGTGGTGCTGGCAGGTAAACATGCTGAACTTGCTGGAGCAGATTTGCAGATTGATATATGGTTACATTGTCCTCTTTTCTGTGGAAAATAAAAACTTGATCTGCAACGGAAAACGGGTGATCCTCCAGTGCAGTCACCTCCATTATGAGATGAGGGAATCCCTTGTCCTTCACTATGGAAAACGGGTGATCCTCCAGTGGAGTCACCTCCATTATGAGATGAGGGAATCCCTTGTCCTTCACTATGGAAAACGGGTGATCCTCCAGTGCAGTCACCTCCATTATGAGATGAGGGAATCCCTTGTCCTTCACTATGGAAAACGGGTGATCCTCCAGTGCAGTCACCTCCATTATGAGATGAGGGAATCCCTTGTCCTTCACTATGGAAAACGGGTGATCGTCCACCTCCATTATTTTAGCAGTTATGTCTTCAGCTGTAGTGCTGCTAACCTTGAATATTGTTTAAATATGGGACCTTGGAGAAATGCAGATTTATTTATTTTTTTTTGTGTTTCTTCTAATGAATATCACCCTCCACTGTAGACACTTTGTTAGCACTAAAAATGTTTGACAGATCTTTTGACATATAAAATTTACAGAGACTTTGTATGGGTGAAGATCTGGAACTGATTAAATTTTGAGACAGCTAGCTTCAAAACTGAAGCGACACAACTTAGTGGTATCAGAGGGAAGGGTGAAAGCATGTGGCATTTGCCCTGGTGAATGTGTTATTAAAAAGTATTAGATGGATCTTATTACTACTTCACAAATACATTATATGTATGACTAGTCCGTCATCTGCATTGCTGATCACCAATCCAATCAATTTTGAAAGCCTGGCCAATCAGCTGTTACCCTGATCACATGCCCTTGAAGTAATATCATGGTAGCCAATGAGAACTCGGCAGAACTGTCGCGTGTCCATGGACCCTCGAGCCAGACCCTTTACCTCCTCATTAGCTGACACTGCACTGTGACCCCTAGACCTTGGAGAGCCAGATGGGGCAGACGAAGAGAAGCATTCCTTAGTGTTACTGTAGTTGTGCAAACAAAGGATCACATTTTATAATCAAGTTCTAATTTCTGTGTTTCTGGTCCCTGAAAGATTTCTCCCGCTTAGGCCTGTTTCACACAAGCTGCTTTGAAAAGAACATCCCTGCATTTGTCCTTCACTTGCAGTTAATCCCAAGTTTCACAGACTGTCTGTGCAGCCTGTATTTACGGTAAGCAGATAGTTAATGATAACTAGTGCCAAAAGGTTACCTCATACAACAGCAACAGAGACACTTTTGGACTTTTGCCAGTATTCCAGACCTTTCTCTAAGATGGATTGAATTCCCCTAACTTTAAGATTTAAATTCAATAATGACAGCACAGCTCATCTGTGATGATCTACGTGTATTTTGGTGGTGATGCACTGCGTACTAATCCACTGGCTTATCATTGCCCGTTTGAATGAAAAACTGAGAAATTTTCTGTCAGTGTTTTCTATTACATTCCGTGTCAGTGTCCCTGACTAGGGCTTTTCCCATAGGAATGAATGGAAGGTGCCCATTTGAATAGGTACGCCAACAAGTGTGTATTTTTATAATTGCTGCAATCTGACCAGTTTCTTGATTTGTTTTCGCTTTTATCTTATACGTTAGGATGTTGGGGGCAGCGTGTGGCTCTGTGGACTAAGCCTGTGTGCCTGTAATCCGAAGGTCGCAGGTTCAAACCCAGCCTCAGACTGCGGGTCCTTGAGCAAGGCCCTTAACCCCCAGCTCCCTGGGCGCCGCTACGGGTGGCAGCCCTTCGCAGACAACTTCCTCTATGAAAAAGAGCAAGTTGTGGGAGGCGTAAAGACAATTTCCCTACGGGGATCAATGACGTATCTATTATTAAGATTGCAGTTATCGTTGTGTGAGTGCGCACCTATACCCCAGTTCAATCTGACCTTTCTCGGCTGAAGCAGTGTTTTCCAATTCCCCAGAGGGCCTGCAAGCACAATGTCAGGAAACGCACCCCGCAGATGCTCTGGGTCTCCATGTGCTGTGACTCGCCGTTACCCGGGAAACCGCCTCTTCCGCTTTGTGTTCTCTAAGCCTTCTCTACTACATTTAGCACTAGCAATGTAGATCTGCTCTATTACACAGCTCACCGTTTTGAATTTAATTTCATAACAGAGTGCCCTGTGTGTGTGTGTGTGTGCGTGTTATTAAAGGCAGGGGTGGGGATAATGAGCTATTCTCCTCTCACAGGGACATTCTGCAGCAGGGGGGCTCGGCAGTAGATGGCGCTATTGCAGCACTACTCTGCACCTCTATCATTAATCCACAGAGCATGGGCCTAGGAGGAGGCTCCATATTCACTGTGCGGGAGAAGAGTGGTAAGCCCCGCCTTTTCCTGACCCTGAAGCCCCGCCCACCTCAAGGTCTGGTTTTTTTTTTTCTGTATATACAATTGGTGACAAAAACAGTTAAGCACCCAGAAGCAATGGTCCAATTTGGATGTAACTTAGTACACATGCAGACCAGCGATGGGCATGTAAATGATTGGATTTGCAAAGAGCTGGAGTCACCAGACACAGAGGATGCCTTGTAGACACATTAGACAGCATTACCAGCACTTCACGGAGTTTAATAGGGTTAGGGTTGTGGGTCTGCATGAGGCTGGGTGGTCGCATTGTTCAATTGCCCGGTATGTGCGGCATGCAGATGTCAGTCACCCGATGTTGGAACCAGGGCACCCACACACATCGTGAAGGTTCCGGTCACCCTAGACAGAACACAATAGAGGGGTATCGTCATACTGTGCGCCAAGTATTGCAGAACGCCATGACATCTGCACCTGCCATCCAGACGCAGATGTTGGACTCATCCCATGTCATCCTGCACCGTGTCTCGATGACTGGCTTCAGCCGGACTACGACTTCACTGTCCCATGGGTAGGCTGCTGTTAACACCAGCGCAGAGAGGCCTGGGTTTGGAGTGGCGCTGTAACCGGGAGGCACAGACTAATGACAAGTGGCATTACCATGTTCAGCGATGAATCTTGGTTCTGCATCACCATGGATGAGCATTGTATACGCATATGGTGGCATCGAGGGGAGAAGACCAATCCTGCCAATGTTGTGGAGAGACACACCAGTGTTACTCCTGGCATCAGGAGGTGTGGGGAGCCATAGGGTATGACATCATGGTGTGGGGAGCCATAGGGTATGACATCATGGTGTGGGGAGCCATAGGGTATGACATCATGGTGTGGGGAGCCATAGGGTATGACATCATGGTGTGGGGAGCCAGAGGGAATGACATCGTGGTGTGGGGAGCCAGAGGGAATGACATCGTGGTATGGGGAGCCATAGGGTATGACATCGTGGTGTGGGGAGCCATAGTGTATGACATCGTGGTATGGGAAGCCATAGGGTATGACATCGTGGTGTGGGGAGCCATAGGGTATGACATCATGGTGTGGGGAGCCATAGGGTATGACATCATGGTGTGGGGAGCCAGAGGGAATGACATCGTGGTGTGGGGAGCCAGAGGGAATGACATCGTGGTATGGGGAGCCATAGGGTATGACATCGTGGTGTGGGGAGCCATAGTGTATGACATCGTGGTATGGGAAGCCATAGGGTATGACATCGTGGTGTGGGGAGCCATAGGGTATGACATCGTGGTGTGGGGAGCCATAGTGTATGACACCGTGGTGTGGGGAGCCATAGGGAATGACTTCAGGTCATCTCTGGTAGTGATTCGGGGGACCCAGCCACTTGTTTAGACACGATTACAAACACATAGGCCAATCACAGAGCAGCATCCAGAGAAACACAGGCCTCATACAGAACCAAAAAAAAACATTTTTTTTCCAGCATAGAAATGATATGTTTATTGACAGTAAGACGTAATATTGCCATTTAGTAAAATATTACAGTTAATGACCACAAGCATTTTTAAGTCTAATTTTGTATACCGTGCGCACAGAAGTAATATCCCAATTTTTTTATTATTGCAGATACTTCTCCAGATCTGTTTGATTATTCCTCATATGAATGTTTATTTTTCCAGGCCGGGTTCGGGTCATCGTTGCCCGGGAGACCATTCCGGTGGGGGCCAGAGCAGACCTGCTGAAGGAATGTCCTTTGAAGGGAAAGACAGGTAGGATGAGTGTCCTGCGGACTGACTGGGTTTGGCTCTCTGCAGTCAGGCTGATCGTGTGCTCCATACTCTGCACTGTGATGGGGGGGCCCAGGGAACATCTGCCAGCTCTGTGACACCCCTCTGGGTGCGTCGCAAGCAGGAGGAGATCAGGATAAATGGACACCACAAAGACACCCCCGTGTGGACGTAGCGTCACACTGCACATGGCTAATTTCTGGCAGGCTGTTTGTCTGCCTGTCTTGTGCGTTTCATGCCTGACACACATGAAGGGTATTTCTGGATGTCACCTGCATTAATTTTTTCTACAGTTTGTTTCCTACGGTTTGTCACGCTGCACAAATCCCCTGCCTGTCCTTTGTGTGAATCACTCAGAGTCTGCCTGATGCTCTGTCTCCCTGCCAAAATGAATATACAGAGTAGCCAAAAATTATTTGTTCACTATGAAAAAATTGTCAAAATGTAAATAAAATGAATATATTGAAGAACAAACTTTAAAACCTGTCTAAAATGTGTGTGTTAGGTGCAGAAACAAGAAAAAAAAAACCTTATTCAAAATATATTCTGGAGTTTTCTCACAGTCCCGTACGTCGCTTAAATCATCCGAGATCAGACGCCTCATCCTGGATGAGTTAATGCCAGTGAGACTCATCCGGAATAAGTCGGTTTTTCAAAGGCAGCTGTGTAGTAGCTTAGTCTAGCTGGATCCATTCATCTGAGATGATTGCGTACGCCCGCGCTGCTTAAAAAGCCCATATATATCGAGTCTAGAAAACATGATCAGCAAGTCTTTGATAGGCTGCAACAAAATGATGAAAGGAAGCGGAGCAGGACCTTGTATTAGAAGGATATGAAGAATTTCGAGAACTAATATGCAGAAGGGGTCACACAACAAGAGCAGCCCAAACTTCAAGGGACCAGGCAAAACAGTCCGTTATGTTCAAAGTCCGTTATGTCCAAAGTCAGTTATGTTCAAAGTCCGTTATATCCAAAGTCAGTTATGTTCAAAGTCCGTTATATCCAAAGTCAGTTATGTCCAGAGTCTGTTATGTCCAAAGTCAGTTATATCCAAAGTCCGTTATGTCCAGAGCTGCTGTCTGCCCAGAACACAACTACAGGACACCATTTACTCATGCCACAACCCAGCAGACACTCTTGTGGTATATATTATTATATTGTACATGTAGTAATCCAATTTTACCTGACCAGATGTTTGACTATTAATAATCCCGACTACGTATCTGTGCTGGATATCACCGGCACGCCACGCACCTTGTAGGCGGAGCCTGCATGCCCATTATAGCGAACAAGACTACATCTAAAAGCGTTTGTCTGTTATAAGCGAAATTCTGTTATATGCGAGTCCGCTATAACAGGACTTTACTGGATGTCATAATTCCAGATCAAATGTAAGCATAATGAGAACATAGGACCAGGGTAAAGTGAAGTACAAGAATATACTTCAAATTGGTAAATATTGGTATGACTATTTAAAGAATTGTTGACATACAAATCCATATATATATATATATATATATATATATATATATATATATATATATATATATATATATATATATATATATGTGTGTGTGTGTGTATATGTGTATGTATCCATCCATTTTCCAAATCGCTTATCCTACTGGGTTGCAGTCCCGGAAGCAATGGGCACGAGGCAGGGAACAACCCAGGAGCAATAAAGGATCTTGCCGATCAGGCAAAACACTCTCTGTATGAAATTCTCTTCCTATAATTTGTGCACCAAAATCAATTGGTCGCTCATTCATGAATGGTGAGGCCATGATTGGATTTCAATACACGGACACTGATTACGTGTGAGGGGCGGCATGGTGGTGCAGTGGTTAGCACTGTTGCCTCACACCTCTGGGACCCGGGTTCGAATCTCCGCCTGGGTCGCATGTGTGTGGAGTTTGCATGTTCTCCCCATGTCGTCGTGGGGTTTCCTCCGGGTACTCCGGTTTCCCCCCACAGTCCAAAAAACATGTTGAGGCTAATTGGAGTTGCTCAATTGCCCGTAGGAATGCATGTGAGAGTGAATGGTGTGTGAGTGTGCCCTGCGATGGGCTGGCCCCCCATCCTGGGTTGTTCCCATCCTCGTGCCCATTGCTTCCGGGATAGGCTCCGGACCCCCCGCGACCCAATAGGATAAGCGGTTTGGAAAATGGATGGATGGATGGATGATTACGTGTGTGAGCTAATCCTTGTTTACACAGAACAAACCTGCTCCGAGCAGGTTTGAGGATTTGGATGTGCTGCTATGACAACACATCCAGTAAGAGTTTCGAAAAACAGACAGATCCAGGATCATGACAAATCGTCAACAATTACATCCGGCTAAACGAGTAATCCACGTACGAAAAATACCCCCCTGCTCAGTATCTGATCGGCCCTCCTTTGGCCGCAATAACAGCATGCAGCCTCCTGGACAGCTTTCAGCAAGGCTGCTGCGAGTGGCTGGGTCAGGGCTCTCCTATGTGTGCTAGAGCATGTCTTTCAAGTTCTGTAGTTTCAAGCTACAGGCAGGAAACGGAGGATGCGGACGACCCACTGGTATCTCAGTGGACAAATGGGGATTTAGTAAACAAAACAGAAAACAGTAAGAACAATACAGAAACCAAAAAGGCCCCGAGGGGTCAGAAACAAAAGGGTTTTTGTTAAACCTACAACAGGGTGGAGGCAGGGAGGCAGACAGGCTACAAACAGAATATTCAAAACATAATCACACCCTTCCAGCTGAGTGGTGAGAGCATCAGCTAAGACCTGGAAGCGTGTGATCGGGAGAAGCAGCCGAGTGGTGAGAGCATCAGCTAAGACCTGGAAGGGTGTGATCGGGAGAAGCAGCCGAGTGGTGAGAGCATCAGCTAAGACCTGGAAGCGTGTGATCGGGAGAAGCAGCCGAGTGGTGAGAGCATCAGCTAAGACCTGGAAGGGTGTGATCGGGAGAAGCAGCCGAGTGGTGAGAGCATCAGCTAAGACCTGGAAGCGTGTGATCGGGAGAAGCAGCCGAGTGGTGAGAGCATCAGCTAAGAACTGGAAGGGTGTGATCGGGAGAAGCAGCCGAGTGGTGAGAGCATCAGCTAAGACCTGGAAGGGTGTGATTGGCAGAAGCAGCCGAGTGGTGCTCCATTGTTAGCTTTACCTGTTAACCACAGTTTGTCCACGACGAACACCATGTTCGAACATAAGTGTGTTCATAAGTACACCTGATGCCAGAACCCCTTATGCTGCAGTTCGATGATCGATTTTGCAATTATATCATCAGATCTGCCTCCAAAAGTTTTGAACACTCAGGTGAAAAGAGGAGCTGTCAAATGATCACCACCTGGTGGTGAGTTGGATCAGACTGCAGGAGAAGATGCCGGATAGAGCTGGTAGACCTAAACGCGTAATGAGGGTATGCTCGGATCATCTGGCAATAGCCAGATCATTTACTCAAACCTCCAAGAGAACTTCTATGGCATCCCGATGGAGTCAGGGGACACTGTACTTGAATGGGCCATGTTCCAGGACTGCACTGCTGAGGCAGCATTGCGTAGCTGTGTCTGTAAGGTTGTTAGTGCTTGTCGCCGTGGTAACCCCCTAACCCGGTGGTGGACACCAGCAGGAAAGGGAGCTATCAGGCTGATGAAGAAGGTCTTCTGAGTTTACTTGGCTTGTGTGACTCCTGAAGCAGCATACAGTTACCGGCAGACTGGGGTGGTAGTGCTCCATCTTCACGGGGATCACACTCCTTAGCCTCCTTGGGAAGGTGTATGCCAGGGTACTGGAGAGGAGGGGCCGATCATTGGTGGAACCTTGGATTCAGGAGGAACAATGCAGATTCCATCCTGGCCACAGGTCACTGGACCAGCTCTTCACCCTCACCAGGATGGTGGAGGTTCATGGGCGTTTGTCCAAACCACTCTTCAGTTTTGTGGAATTCAAAAGCAATATCAGTGTGTCCCTCGGGGGGTTCTGTGGGGGTGCTTCAGCCTTAGTATGCCTCAGGAGGAGCTGAGGAGGTGGCTGGGGAGAAGAAGGTCTGGGCAACCCTGCTCAGATGGCTGCCCCTGCAACCCAACCAGAGATAAGTGGCGGAAAATGGATGGATGGATGGATGGATGGATAGATGGAGTCCCCGAAAATGTCCCAAAGTTAACAGCCTGAAGCCCACAAAGTTCCATAAAACAATTTATATTATACCCAAATTAGCTTGATAAAACTTGATAAAACAAAAATTGTTACCTGAAGAAGTTTAGGGTTAGGGTTAGGATTAGGGTTAGGATTAGGATTAGGGTTAGGGTTAGGGTTAGGATTAGGGTTAGGATCCCTCACATGTAGCGTGTCACTGCCTGAAACGGGGACTTGTCAGACTTAAGAAGGCACATCTTGGGTTAGCCTGCCAGTGTAGTTGAGATGTGGCATCATAAATGTCCCCACCGCCTCTGTCCTGTTTCCCTTTTTCCTGTCCCGCAGACAGCCAGTGGATCGGCATTCCAGGGGAGCTTCGTGGCTACGAGCGGGCCCACCAGCTCTATGGGCGGCTTCCTTGGGCCAGTCTGTTCCAGCCTACCATTCGGCTAGCTCGCCAGGGCGTCCCCCTGTCCGCTGTCATGAGCCGTTTCAAGGACCTCCAGGAACTTGAAGAAACTTCACCTCTACGGTATGATGCTGAATGCTGCGCTTACCACCCTGCTGAAATATCTACTGTAACACACAAGTAGCTGACGATTGTCTTACTAGTGATGTCAGGGAGATGATGGACTATAAAATGCTGTGAGTTTCCTGGAGTGGAGCTGAATAACACCCCCCACTCCACAGTGTGACTTTATGGCAAAGTAAAATATACACCAACACAGAATCATTTAATGGACATTTATAATGTACAAGGGTGTGATAGAATTTTTTTTTAATTCTCAAAATCCTTTAAAGTCTGGTATATAACATGAAATATATCTAAAATATGCATATATCCATTTTTTGGTTTGAGGGCCAGATATCTCTTCAAAGCACAGTGACTGATCTGTGGCATAGCCAGTAGTGTCTTGAGTTGAAGTGCACGGACCGGGGAAGCAGGCAAGGGCCGGAAGGGCTGCGGCAAAAAGGGATTTAATGGGCGAATGGAGAGGCATGCAGGCACAAGAACCATAACCAACACGTAACACTACAATGACGGACTCGGGAAACATGCTCTGATGTGGACTTAAATACACAGAACTAACAAAGACAACTTGAAACAGCTGATAGACACTGGGAATCCACACGAGGTAGATGAGGGGGGCGTGGCACAGGAGGATCGGCACAATCGGGGTGGGATGAATAGTATGCAGCTCCTGAAAGTTAAGGTCACTGCCTCATTTTGGTTAATTTTTCAGGAAGCTGTTCTCCCATAAGAACAACACCCTGCTGAAAGTGGGCGAGATGGTGAAGTTTGAGAAGCTGGCAGACACGCTGGAGGTCATCGCCAGAGAGGGTGCGGGCGCTTTCTACATGGGGCCGCTTGCCGAGGATCTCGTCCAGGATGTGAGGGATGCAGGTGCCACAGTCACTCCGTCACGCCAACTTGACGCACCCCAAGCTGACCCTGAGCCCTGTGTGCAGCCTTTGCTTAGGAACCAGGCGTCTTGGCTTGGTGTCGGCTTCTGAGAATGAGAACTGTACTGTTCATTTTCTTTAGCTTATCTTATTCATAGTGGACTGGTGTCATAGCTTAAAGTTGCATTTTCTCTGTTGCATTTTAGGTGGAACTTTGTCCATGGAGGATCTGAACTCGTACACAGTAAAAGAAGTGGACCCATGGTCAATTAAAATAGGAGATTATACGATGTACTTTCCTCCACCGCCATCAGGTGGTGCTATTCTCAGCTTCATCCTTAATATAATGAAAGGTCAGGATTCTGCAGCATTCCCTCAAAGATCCATTACATCATAGAAGGATATTGACTGAACAGGCTCTTCCTCACTTAGTTGATTCTTTCAGGTTTCAACCTTGACTCATTCTCCATTCTTGGAAAGCAGAAGACCTTGACTTATCACCGCTATATTGAAGCATGCAAGTTTGCCAATAGCAGGAGGAGTGACATCCGTGACCCTGCCTTTGTTTCTGACAGGGTGAGCTGGTCTCAAGGCGCTAGGCAGGTCAACATCTCTGCAACGAACTGCTTAACTATTCAGAGTCAGATCTGTCCACTGATCCAATCAGAGGCGATTCAGACATGAGATTCAGAGTCTGTCATCGGAGTCACAGGAATACAACCTGGACTGGACATCAGTCCAACTCGGGGCACGCACACTCATAACTGTGGGAGGCAAACGGGCGTCCCAGATAGCGGATTCTAGCACAGGTGCACTGTGGTGGCAATTACAGCGAGTGTCCACTGTCTTCTAAGCGCGCTTTGGGATATGCTTGTTTTCATAGTCAGAGCACAGAATACTAAGGTGTGCCGTCCGTTTTGTCTTGTGTTTTTGTGTTGATTTCCCATTATAAGCCACCGCAGGAGGCGGCCAGCTCCTCACACTTCAGTCAGTACGTTTACACGCACGTCTAAGTCGAGCTACGGTTTCAGCTCGACTACGTCATTTAATGGGACTGCTGTCCTTGTCCCAGTATACATGCAGGGGAGGGGAATCGATCTATTGGCGGAAGTATGTTACAGACGTGAACAATAATAAAATGAGTAATAATGGCTGTGTGGAGAAATGAAGTGACACAAACTTCAACTGCGATCTGGCTGGAAAAACAGACACAACAAGATCAGCATAGCATGAAAATAAATTAAGCATTTTGATTAATATACTATATACTGGAAATTTTTCAGATATTACAAGGTGATTTTGTTGCAATAAATATTGGGGTATTTATGAGACAAAGGAGTTCAACTTAAATTTCTCACAAACCCGTCTAGGAGTGAATTAAACAGCAAGGATAAAAATGATTGTCTCAGAGAACACAGCGCCGGTAAACTTTAAACTGATTTTTAAACGGATTCTTTAATACCTTAAGTTCTTTTTTTATTAATTAATTATGAAAACGAAGAATTTTTTAAACATAAGTGCAACTCAGAGCAGAAATGACATGTCCCATTAATCAATACATCTGTTTCACTGACTGAGATGACTGAGATAGGATGTTCCTCCCCTTGTGATATGGGCAGAATGCATTCCAGATGATGACAGAAGAGCTAGCAGATCGCGTGCGGCTCATGATCAGCAGCAACCGCACTTACGACCTCTCCTACTACAACACCACGCCTTCCGGGGACCATATGGGCACCACTCACCTATCGGTGCTGGATGAGGAAGGCACCGCGGTGTCTGTCACCAGCTCCATCAACTTCATGTGAGGGCACGCATGGGCGTGTGAGAGCTTGTGTGTGTGTGTGTGTGTGTGTGTGTGTGTGTGTGTGAGGGCAAGCATGGGCGTGTGAGAGCTTCTGTGTGTGTGTGTATGTGTGCGTGTGTGTGTGTGAGGGCACGCATGGGCGTGTGAGAGCTTGTGTGTGTGTGAGTGTGTGTGTGTGCGCGTGTATGTGTGTGTGAGGGCACACATGGGCGTGTGACAGCTTGTGAGCATTTGTGCTCATGTGTGGACATGACAGCATGCAAGAATGTGTTGATGAGCTCCTGAAATTGTGCTCAAATTACGGAAAGCAAGTGGTTTGGTTATGTGATTTGACATGGCCTCATGTCTGCAGTGATGAACAGCAGTCATACGGCTGAGGAATACGCAGCAGTGGCCTTATATCATGCACACTCCCCTTGTGTGCCACGCCTGCAGGACTCAGCCTCCACCTCATGTTAATCCTACTGCTTTTCTCATCATTTCGGTCTCTCTTGCCACAGCTTAGGCTCCAAGATCTACTCCCCAAAGACCGGAGTAATCCTCAACAACCAGCTGCGGGACTTCTGTGGCCATGCAGACAGCGTCTCTGCTGGTAATGAGATCAGCCCCAACTGTATAACTCTGCTCACTTTTATCACAATTCCGTTTTTGTTTGTTTTGTCTCAGTCCAACTTGTTTTCTCTCCTAAGTTTCATGCTGCTTCCTTGTCTCTGTATTTTCATGGTGCTCTTGCCTTTTGTCACTCACCCCTCGGGGCTTCCTGCTGGCTGTCTCTCCAGGGGAGCGCCCCCCCTCCTCCATGGCCCCCGTCGTGCTCCACTCTGAAACCAGCTCCAGGGTGCTGCTGATTGGTGCTTCTGGGGGCAGCATGATCCTCGGAGGTATAGCCCAGGTGAGTAGGCACCTTAGCCAGTCATACTCCTCCAATAAGGGCACCACCCCTGGTAATTAATTGGGTGGGCTAAGGGCTATGGCCGATCAGGCGTGTGCTACAGTGCCACACCAGCAGGTCCCAGCACTCACGCGATGCTCCAGGCTCATTAATTCAAGCACCTTCCCATCATCTCCAGACCATGATGAACCACCTTTGGTTTGGGATGAATCTGAAGGATGCCATTTCAACTCCGACTGTATATGTGGATCAGAAAAACACTGTGAAGTTCGAACCCAAATTTGACCAGGTGAGTCCTGCATGGTGGCTGAATTTCAGTCCACTTCATTACTGATTGCCTCTCAGCTGGCTAGAATTGGTTTGACTGCCGCAAAATGCAGATGTTTACCCATCTCTCTGTTGTTGCGAGCAGCCTCTAACACAGGACGCACCGATTTCCCAAGTGCACGGCAGCAGGGATGTGGGCTGGCACATCACACACCAGAGCATGCAATCACAGGGATGTGGGCTGGCACATCACACACCAGAGCATGCAATCACAGGGATGTGGGCTGGCACATCACACACCAGAGCATGCAATCACAGGGATGTGGGCTGGCACATCACACACTGGGGTGCACGGTTGTGGGGATGTTGGCTGGCACATCACCCCGGAGCACATGACCATGGGGATGTGGGCTGGCACATCACACACTGGGGTGAGCAATTGCGGGGATGTGGAGTGGCATATCACACTGGGGCACGCGGTCACGTGATGGTGGGCTGACACAATTTCATTATTCAGGAGGTACAGGTAAGTCATTACATTACCTCACCAAGGTAAGGTTATGTTATGAATAATTGTGTGTGTATATATATATATATATATATATATATATATATATATATATGTATATATAAAATGCATAAATAATATGCGATACACATACACCCACCAAACTTGTTTCCAGAACGTGTCAAAGGCTTTGGAGGCCTTGGGACACACAGTGGGGAACCAGAGCTACTTTTACAACGTGGTCAACGCCATCTCCACGGAGGGGCCATGCATTGAGGCCGTGTCAGACGCCCGTAAGCTGGGGGAGGCAGCGGGCTACTAAGCAGCTACGGGCTCGGCTGGCCAGGCACTGCAGCGAGCAGCTTGGCCTATATCAGTCATCAGAACTATGTTAGAGTGCCAGTCCTCCAGTGTGGTCAGCACTGGTATAACAGGCATGTTTTCATGGATGATCCTGCTGTTAGAGCTGGATTATGAATCTGTTATTGGCAGAGCTGCCTGATTTATCACCATGTTCAATTTGAAAAGTGGATAAATAGTTGACTTGGTTAATAAATGGATGATTGAATGAATGAATGACTGGTGATTCTTTAAGGAACTCTCTCAGAAAGACACAACATTCACACTCCCATTCATTGTATAAATGAATGAAATATATTTCGACATTAATATAATTATTCTTTGGTTTTTGCATATCCCATCACACACCGCTAACATGCATAGATCAAATACAACAGGAAATAGTTCTGGAACATTTCAAGTCAAGAAGCTTATTGTCATATACACATTAAAAAACATGTACATGTTAGAACCATGTGATGAAATTATTACTTTGCTTGTTAACCCTTCGAAAAAGATATAAAAAATAAAATAAATTAAGAAAAAAAGAAAAAAATTGCAAAAATCACTCGAAAAAGTGCTTGTGTGTGCCATGCCCCCGATTATCCACGTGTGCTTCCCTGATCGTACCCAGCTGTACCCTGTTGTTTGGTCTATTTCAGTCCGTGTCTTACCTCAGTTCAGTGTCTGCCATTGATGTTAGTCAGTGTCTGATGTTTCCTGCACCCTGTTGGGAGAATAAATCCCCGTTCTTCCCGTACTTTGCCTGCCTTGCCTGTTTCCTGCCCGTGCGATCAGCCCGTGTGCAATACCCGCACAACCGGAACACAACACAGAATGCTGAATGACGTACAGCAAGAGCTGGATATAAATATGATACGAATATGGATATGAATATGGATATGGATATGATATGAATATGGGCTCAGATTAACTTGAGTTTTTCGTATTGCTCAAGAGTCTGATGAAAAAGCTTTTCGTCAGTCTTGTGGTTCGGAACTTTATGCTCCTGTAGCGTCTTCATGAGGGGAGGGGTGTGAACGCGATGCGTTGGGGGTGCGTATTGTCTTTGATGATGTTGTGGACCCTCTTGATGACCCTTCTGCGACACGAAGGCTACGCGGTGTTACTCCGAGCCGCGGTTCTGTGACACGAAGGCTATGCGGTGTTACTCCGAGCCGCGGTTCTGCGACACGAAGGCTACGTGGTGTTACTCTGAGCCGCAGATATGTGACACGAAAGCTACGCGGTGTTACTCCGAGCCGCGGTTCTGTGACACGAAGGCTATGCGGTGTTACTCCGAGCCGTGGTTCTGCGACACGAAGGCTACGCGGTGTTACTCTGAGCCGCGGTTCTGCGACACGAAGGCTATGCGGTGTTACTCTGAGCCGCGGTTCTGTGACACGAAGGCTACGCGGTGTTACTCCGAGCCGCGGTTCTGCGACACGAAGGCTACGTGGTGTTACTCTGAGCCGCAGATATGTGACACGAAGGCTACATGGTGTTACTCCGAGCCGCGGTTCTGCGACACGAAGGCTACGCGGTGTTACTCTGAGCCGCGGTTCTGTGACACGAAGGCTACGCGGTGTTACTCTGAGCCGCAGATCTGCCACACGAAAGCTACGCGGTGTTACTCTGAGCCGTGGTTCTGTGACACGAAGGCTATGCGGTGTTACTCCGAGCCGCGGTTCTGCGACACAAAGGCTATGCGGTGTTACTCCGAGCCGCAGATCTGCGACACGAAGGCTACGCGGTGTTACTCCGAGCCGCAGTTCTGCGACACGAAGGGTACGCGGTGTTACTCCGAGCCGCAGTTCTGTGACACGAAGGGTACGCGGTGTTACTCCGAGCCGCGGTTCTGTGACACGAAGGCTACACAGTGTTACTCCGAGCCGCGGTTCTGTGACACGAAGGCTATGCGGTGTTACTCCGAGCTGCGGTTCTGCGACACGAAGGCTATGCGGTGTTACTCCGAGCTGCGGTTCTGCGACACGAAGGCTACGTGGTGTTACTCTGAGCCGCAGTTCTGCGACACGAAGGGTACGCGGTGTTACTCCGAGCCGCAGTTCTGTGACACGAAGGCTACGCGGTGTTACTCCGAGCCGCAGATCTGCCACACGAAGGCTACGCGGTGTTACTCCGAGCCGCAGTTCTGCGACACGAAGGGTACGCGGTGTTACTCCGAGCCGCAGTTCTGTGACACGAAGGCTACGCGGTGTTACTCCGAGCCGCAGATCTGCCACAC
The DNA here is from genome assembly GCF_023856365.1 of Brienomyrus brachyistius. Lineage (NCBI taxonomy): Eukaryota > Metazoa > Chordata > Actinopteri > Osteoglossiformes > Mormyridae > Brienomyrus > Brienomyrus brachyistius. The sequence goes on along the minus strand of NC_064534.1, from coordinate 991,785 downwards.
GAAGGCTACGTGGTGTTACTCTGAGCCGCAGATCTGCCACACGAAGGCAACGCGGTGTTACTCCGAGCCGCAGATCTGCGACACGAAGGCTACGCGGTGTTGCTCCGAGCCGCAGTTCTGCGACACAAAGGCTATGCGGTGTTACTCCGAGCCGCAGATCTGCGACACGAAGGCTACGTGGTGTTACTCTGAGCCGCAGATATGTGACACGAAGGGTACGCGGTGTTACTCCGAGCCGCAGTTCTGCGACACGAAGGCTACGCGGTGTTACTCTGAGCTGCAGTTCTGTGACATGAAGACTACATGGTGTTACTCTGAGCCGCAGATCTGCGACACGAAGGCTATGCGGTGTCACTCCGAGCCGCAGTTCTGCGACACGAAGGCTATGCGGTGTTACTCCGAGCCGCAGATCTGCCACACGAAGGCTACGTGGTGTTACTCCGAGCCGCAGATCTGCCACACAAAGGCTACGCGGTGTTACTCCGAGCCGCAGTTCTGTGACACGAAGGCTACGCGGTGTTACTCCGAGCCGCAGTTCTGCGACACAAAGGCTATGCGGTGTTACTCCGAGCCGCAGATCTGCGACACGAAGGCTACGTGGTGTTACTCTGAGCCGCAGATATGTGACACGAAGGGTACGCGGTGTTACTCCGAGCCGCAGTTCTGCGACACGAAGGCTACGCGGTGTTACTCTGAGCCGCAGATCTGCGACACGAAGGCTACGTGGTGTTACTCTGAGCCGCAGATCTGCCACACGAAGGCTACGCGGTGTTACTCCGAGCCGCAGTTCTGTGACACGAAGGCTACGCGGTGTTACTCTGAGCCGCGGTTCTGCGACAGGAAGGCTACGCGGTGTTACTCCGAGCCGCAGTTCTGTGACACGAAGGGTACGCGGTGTTACTCCGAGCCGCAGTTCTGTGACACGAAGGCTACGCGGTGTTACTCCGAGCCGCAGATCTGCGACACGAAGGCTACGTGGTGTTACTCTGAGCCGCAGATCTGCCACACGAAGGCTACGCGGTGTTACTCCGAGCCGCAGATCTGCCACACGAAGGCTACGCGGTGTTACTCCGAGCCGCAGTTCTGTGACACGAAGGCTACGCGGTGTTACTCTGAGCCGCGGTTCTGCGACACGAAGGCTACGCGGTGTTGCTCCGAGCCGCGGTTCTGCGACACGAAGGCTACGCGGTGTTGCTCCGAGCCGCGGTTCTGCGACACGAAGGCTACGCGGTGTTACTCTGAGCCGCAGTTCTGTGACATGAAGACTACATGGTGTTACTCTGAGCCGCAGATCTGCGACACGAAGGCTGCGTGGTGTTACTCCGAGCCGCAGATTTGTGATGCATGAAGGCTACGCGGTGTTACTCCGAGCTGCAGATATGTGATGAATGAAAGCAATGCAGTAGAACTGCTTGAGCTGCACAACTAGCAAGCATAGAATTTCTACATGGACATCAGGCCCCTTGCATAACTGATATCTAAGCTGAGGTTTTAAGGCAGAGCCCAGCCCTCCACTACACAGGAAGCACAATGTAACGTTGTCTTTGTTGGGATCTAAACTGCAGCACTGCTAGTTTGCATCTGTGCTTCTGGGCCTTGAATCAATATAAAGAGGAACTAGAGTTGGATATGAAGGATGAAGACAAAGCCAGGATCAGGAGTGACAGGCAGCTCCCGCATAACAGACAGATGGCATCACAACAGGCAATACTGCCTGCAAAGTTCTGGAAGGTTCATGAAATTTCTGGAACATAACATCATCATAATCTTTTAGTTTAAATTTGTATCATGCAGCTTAAATTTCAAATAGGAAAAAAGCACAAATCGCATTGTTTGCTCAAAAATATTTAATACGTATACAGGGGAACAATGTAGTATTTCAGTTTATCTTGAAATTAAACATAATATTAATTAGCGTGTACTTTGCTTAGCACAATAAATACAAAATAAAATCTAGCCCCCCCAGTCTTGTCCCAACAATCTAATGTGGCTGGATATAGTTCTGCAAAATCACAGTTCAGCCAAAAGCTGTAACTGTCCCAAAAGTGAAGTGTGAGACTGTTCAGCAGCTGGGGGCAGAGGGCCCTTTGCACAATGACCACTGAGTGACCTGCGTGTGGAGCAGCGTTAGACCCTGAGATGGATGGTAAGGGGCTGTGTGCAAAGCCACTGGACATGGAGCAAGCTGGCAAAACCCAACAACCCAGCAGGAGAATGAGAGGAAGACGTCAGCATTGACTCTAAAGGTCACATCTCCTCAATCCCTTCAAACACATATTATGGGAAAAAGCAGTGCAATGCAGGACATGTTCTGGTGATGAGGGGCAAAGTGCTTCTCTCGCTCAGCCACCTCTCCATTCCGGATGCCACTGATGGTCACCTGCTTCTTGGTGTCCTGAACCATGTGAGATGCACAGCAGATCTTCGGTTCTGCAGTTCTTTAGGTAGATATGATGACGGCTCAGTCCTTCATGGGCAGCTCATAAACACTCCTAGATCTGCAATCTCACTTCTATTCAAAAACACAGGATCAAAATAATCATCTCAAAATGAAGGATAGTAAGGCTGGTGGCAGACAGGATGGTTCTCTGTGAAGGAGCTGTGATGTTGAAGATCCTGGAGGACTCACACACGGGGGGTGGATGGAATCTTCATGGGGGGTGGATGGAATCCTCATGAAGGACACAGATATGCAAACCGAGCAGGATGTCACCCAGGTTCTGCTTCTGCTTCCAGAACTATGGTAGGTGGCTCAGTACCCACCTGGACAGCTACCCTACCCTTCTAGGTGTCTGACCCAGTGCAGAGCTGCTCCCCTTGTTACATGACCGCCTGCCCAGAAAATCCTGCCCAGTGGGGTGGTTTTTCAGGGCCAGGCTGTCCAACATGCTCTGCCACACACAGACACACAGACAGACACACACAGACACATACGCAGACAAGCACAGACACATACGCAGACACACACACAGACACATACGCAGACAAGCACGCAGACACACATAGACACATACGCAGATGCACACAGACACACACGCAGACACACATACAGACACATACGCAGATACACACAGACACATACGCAGATACACACAGACACATACGCAGATGCACACAGACACACACACGTATGCAGACACACACAAACGCAGGCACGCATGCAGACACACACACAAATATGCAGACACACATACAGACACGCACGCAGATACACACAGCTGCATACGCAGACACATACGCAGGCACACACACACAGACACACACACGGAGGCATACACAGACACACACACACGGAGGCACACACACACACACACATACGCAGACACACATACAGACACGCACGCAGATACACACAGCTACATACGCAGACACATACGCAGGCACACACACACAGACACGCACGCAGATACGCACACAGACACACACACACGGAGGCAAACACACACACACAGGCGCACACACACACACACACACACACACACACACAGGCAGACATGCACAAAGACACATTTTAGCTTCCAGTCTCTGTCTCTCCCGAGGCTCCAGCTTCCATCATGATTTTCTTGTCTTGGACGAAGTGACAATCGGACAGTGTGAGAGAGGCCACTTGCCAGGGAAGAAGAGGAGCCGTTTATATTCTACTGCCGTCTTTAAAGGAATGAGAGAGGATGAGAGCAGCTGGGTCTCTCTGCGACACAGCTGGAAATGTCTGCTGATTTAAATACCATTGTTTCTCTCTGTGATCAATCAACAAAATAAATCAAGCCAATTAAAATGTTGTGAGAAAACATTTTTTTTTAATTACAGATGCCACCTTGGAGGAGAAACTGGGGATGATGAAGCAGTTAGTAGCTGGCAGGGATTTCAGCGACTCATGGACAAGCTGAGAATGAGCGAAATGCAATGATCAAGCAGGAACACGTGGAGCAGCCCGTCCCGGGAACATCATGGAGCAGCCCGTCCCGGGAACACGTGGAGCAGCCCGTCCCGGGAACACGTGGAGCAGCCCGTCCCGGGAACATCATGGAGCAGCCCGTCCCGGAAACACGTGGAGCAGCCCGTCCTGGGAACACGTGGAGCAGCCCGTCCCGGGAACATCATGGAGCAGCCCGTCCCGGGAACACGTGGAGCAGCCCGTCCCGGGAACATCATGGAGCAGCCCGTCCCGGAAACACGTGGAGCAGCCCGTCCCGGGAACACGTGGAGCAGCCCGTCCCGGGAACACGTGGAGCAGCCCGTCCCGGGAACATTATGGAGCAGCCCGTCCTGGGAACACGTGGAGCAGCCCGTCCCGGGAACATCATGGAGCAGCCCGTCCCGGGAACACGTGGAGCAGCCTGTCCCGGGAACATCATGGAGCAGCCCGTCCCGGAAACACGTGGAGCAGCCCGTCCCGGGAACACGTGGAGCAGCCCGTCCTGGGAACACGTGGAGCAGCCCGTCCCGGGAACATCATGGAGCAGCCCGTCCCGGGAACACGTGGAGCAGCCCGTCCCGGGAACACGTGGAGCAGCCCGTCCCGGGAACACAGCTGCAGACGCCACAGATTCCCATCAAATCATGCGACTTAGTCACTTTTTTAAAGGGGTCACATGACGTACACGATACAAAGATGCAGCACTTCAAGGCCTTGAAGGCTGGCAGTTACTGGGATTTGGTTCAGTGTCACAAGCTGCAGGAGACCCTGCTAAGATGTAAGAATGACAAGAAAACTTGAAAGACAGTCACAGCTGTAAAAGCTGCAGCCTGAAAATATAGGGTAAGATATTTCAACAGCTGTGAAATGAAGTGAATACTGGTAAAAATGCAATGTAACACCATTAATTATGCAGCACCGTGTGGCTGTGGGAGATGGATGCACACATGTACAGTGTATTGATGGGCTGCCAAAAAGGAGCTCTTCAATCTTGAATAAAGAGCGTGTGAATTGTGCAGTAGTGTTTGTAGTGATTAGCATTAGGAGTTAAAAGCTTTGACCGCAGTGGGATCTGTGGTTCTGACCTGTGGGCTGGTTTAGAAAAGGAAGACATCTAACACGGTTGTTTAACACGCTGAATCATTCATGTCATGTACTAAATTAACCGTGATCACATCTTTTACCCTCATTGCTACACTCATTGTCCTGGTCTGAAGGATTCATTTAAGCTTTTGTATTTAGTGTAACATGACGATTGAAAACATGACGCTTGAAATGATGGCTTTACTTCTACTTTTGGCATGAAAAAAATCAATCAGAGAAGGTTATGATGAGATAATGGCTACAAAATCCTGACAGCCTCAAACTGATCTACGTGACCAATGTGCATATGAATAGACTTCATGTGTGGGCCAGTCTCCCAAACCCACATCTGGTGAAGGCAAACCGCCCCAAGGCCTCCACAATGCGTTGGTTTGTGAAAGCGCTACTCACTAACGTGAAAACGCTGACATCACTCAAACTACAGCCTGGGAATTGATGATGGATGCTGGCCGATTGGTGGCTGTAACTGCTACCAGCTACGAACCTGTGATCCAGGACTGGGACTAAAAATCAGCCCTGGACTTTTGTGCATAAATCAAGGGGTCATTATGAATCTTGCCGATGGGGGAGAGATCCCCAAGTGGGAGGGGTAACCCATGACAAATTCTGCCAGCCCACCAGAAGAATGCCCCGCATGACAGATACACAAGGCCTCTGCCCTGTGTTATCAAAGGGCGGCGCCACACCGAGCAGAGCATGAGTACCTCAGAGGGGCAGTGCAGTAACATCAGTGCCAAGCTGCAGGTGTCTAAGTAGGACGTCAGACTAGAGAATCTCTGGCCTCTGCAGTGTGGCCCTGTTGTGTATAAACTTGTATGTTAGGGACTGGAGCTGCTTTCTGATTTTGGGTCTGCACCCTCTGCAGCTCTGTCACATTAAGCCTTCTTAGACCCCAGCCGACTCCATGTAAATGTTAATTGCTGAGCTGCTCTGCTGAACAAATGAATTGCCTAATTGAAATAATGTCTCCTCTTTCCACATCAACACCATTAACTGTTTGAAGGGGGCAGGAATTTGCATAACCGTCAGCCTATCAGGATGAAGATCCCGATTGATGCTGAGCTTTAACCGCCTAACATGAAACAGTAGCACCTTTTTCATTTTAATGTTGTTCAGTGCTTCTTTTTGGTGGGTAATTAATGCCATCATTGCCATCCCCTGGTCATACCCGGCAGCAGTGCCAGCCCATCACGGCCATCCCCGGACCACACGCAGGGCACATTCGGGACAGCTGAGCCTTACGCCTGCCATATATATATATATTTTCTTTTGGGGGTGTTTAACCTGCATCCTGTTACTTGCATTATGTCACTAATAATGAACATTTTATCTTACCAACACTTAGTTTGGAGAATGGGTCGCTCAAATTAAAAATTTTCTTTTTTGTTTCAGACGGAGGGAACCTGTGTCGAGACAGGTAAAGCGTAGAGCCTGACTGGACCGGATCCATATTAATTAGGACCGGCCTGGTCCCATATCAGGAAACACCTGTAACCACACTATCCTCGACCCAAGACTCTGAGTGTTGTCCAAGCCGAACAGGGTTGAAATTAAAGTAAGGTGGAGTCTTTTTCAATTTTTCATGCTTGCTGTATAAGTTTGGATTTTAGTGAAGTTTGTGGATTTCTGTGATTTTTGTGTTTGTAAGTATATTGATGTAATTGAGGTGTAAGTAAGGTTTGGAAAGAGGCTAGCTGTGTGTGCCGCATGGCTAAGGTTCCGAGCATGGGGACCCTGGGGGTGAGACTGTCCACGGGAGGAGCCTGTGGGGTGACCATTGCTGGTCGTGGATGGAAACTGGGGGGAGGATCCCAGCGTTCCGTCAGCTGGTGGCTGCCCGAGACGTTGGAAAAGTCCATAATGTTAGTGGCGCCACTATCTCTGGGTGTCAAATTGTGAGATTGTGTGGGAGGGACGAGGATGCGAGGTGGATGGTGAGACAGAGAGCAGGCAGCCAGAGATGGGTAAGATCCGGGAGAGCTGATATTCCTGAGTGAGAAGGGGACCCCTGAGAGAGGCAGCCTATGGTGGGATCAACCTAAGACAAGTGCTGTCAGATGGCCTGCTCCATGAGGTAAAAGCAAGCGAGGAGTGCTGTAAGAGACCAGTAGATCTCTAAGGCATTCTGCTGCAAGGCCATTCAGTGCTTTATAAGCTAATAGAAGTATTTTGTAGTCTTTTGTAGTATTTTGTAGTCAATCTGAGACTTAACAGGACGCCAATGAAGGGAGCATAGAACAGGGCTAATATGATCAAATTGTTTAGTGTTTGTAAGAACTCTGGCTGCTGTATTCTGTACCAGCTGAAGTTTATGTAAGGATCCAGATGGGAAACCAGAAATGAGAGCATGACAGTAGCCCAGTCTGGAAGTTATAGAGGCATGTATTAGTTTTTCATCATGAAAGGAGAGCATCTTCCGAAGCTTGGCTGTGTTTCACAGATGGTATAACACAGTTCTAGTAATACTTTGTATGTGAGCATCAAATCATACATCTGAATCAACCAGAAAACCAACATCTCTAACCACTGTGTTAAGCTGAGTAGGAAGATCACTGAGGTTGAGGCTGTCAAACTTATTTTGACCTTTAGTCCACCTACCAGTAATTCTGTTTTTTTCTGGGTTCAACATTTTTTGCCATCCAACACCAGATGCATAGTAGACAGTCTTCTGACCGAGAGACCTGAGATGCATCATTTGGTTTAACAGGTATGTATATCATCAGCATAACGGTGGAACCCAAAACCCTGATTTCTAATAATGTTACTGAGTGGTAGCGGGCCCAGTACTGATCCCTGTGGGACACCATATGTCACTTTAGTAGGCTTGGAAGATTCATTGTTCACATAGACAAACTGATAAAGATCAGTTAAATAGGAGTAAAACCAAAAGAGGATATTATGGTCCACAGTATCGAATACCGCAGTTAAATCTAGTAACAGCAACAGAGATATACAGCCAATCATTCAGCACTTTGATTAAGGTTGCTGCTGTGCTATGGTTTGCTCTAAGTTTAACAGGGTAGTGCTAATCAGTGATGCAATATTCCCCACAACTACATAGACCCAACAGCTGTAAAAACTCTGCAATTGTATGTACAGCATATACCCCACACAAAATATACCCCACAACAACATACACCCCATGTCACGATCTGGGGTGAGCAGACAGGCGATCGTGCGGGTCGGCTGGTAAGGAGCAGTCGGACAGGCAAAGATCGGGGCAAACTCCGGGTTTATTTAGGGAACGAAGACTATAAACGGGGACCAGGCGGGTTACCATCACCAACCACAACAAACTACAATGACGGACAAGGGGAACAGGTCAGACCAGGACTTAAATACACAAAGACTAATCAAAGGAAGCGGACACAGCAGGAAACGATCAGGGTAGTACACGTGGGTAATCAGGGGGCGTGGCACACACGAGGAGCGGACGAGCCGGGCATGACACCCCACATACACCCGTGTGTTTCCTGGAATGTCCAGGCTCTTGCTGATTATGGAAGGCAGATGGATGGATGCGTGGAGAGTCATGTGGGCCTGAATCAGACAACTCACACCCTCAGCAATTACTGTTAATCTGCTTATTATTATGCCCCATTTCAGAACTGCTCATCACTGGCATGCAGTGTAGTGGAAGCATGAACATAATGCATAGAAAATGCTCTTTAGGAATCTTTAGGAGAATGTCACGCCCTACATCCCTTCCCCCTCTAACGAGCCACAGCTTGTTTCATCTTTCCTCTCGTTGCAGCCCTTGTGTGGATCACCCCAGCTGCCTCTCGTCTGCTCCCTCATCAGTGCTGTATATAGTGCCTTCCTGTCTGGAGCTCCCCAGTCTGGTCATTGTTGTTGCTGCCTCCGTGTACTCCCCAGTTTGCCCTGTGTTCCGGTCTGATCCTTCCTACCCCAATTTGGCCCCCCTGTGGTTCCTTTCTTTTTCACTTGCTTGTAGTTTTGTTTAATAAATGCCCTTTTGATTTTTCCCATGCCTGCCTTTGCCTGTGACGTGACAGAGAAACCCTACCAAAAACACCTGGGCATCTCAAAGCTGCACCACACAGCATCATCATTGGACCTACCTCCGCCCCCTCCACCGCTCCCCCATGCAGGTCCCTTCTTGGAGATCCATTAGCAGGTGTCACCTAACTTGGAGAATCTAATGATATTATTCCCTTTCAGCATGGTGCCCCACCAGCATAAAACACTTCACTAAAATTAAAAACAAATCAACTGAGAGGTCGTTATAAGAAACGGTTGATGTGTGTCTATCAATTGTCAGCAATTGTATGCACTGTAACAAAGGGAAAGATTCAACAAAAAAGTACAGCATTTTCTAAATTAAACCCATATGACAAAAAGCAAACTAACACATTAACAGTTTCCCTCTTTTGTAGAGAGAAAGTCCTCTCCTCCAGCCAGGATCACAGAAAGCCCTCTCCTCCAGCCAGGATCACGTAAAGCCCTCTCCTCCAGCCAGGATCACAGAAAGCCCTCTCCTCCAGCCAGGATCACAGAAAGTCCTCTCCTCCAGCCAGGATCACAGAAAGCCCTCTCCTCCAGCCAGGATCACAGAATGTCCTCTCCTCCAGCCAGGATCACAGAAAGCCCTCTCCTCCAGCCAGGATCACAGAAAGCCCTCTCCTCCAGCCAGGATCACGTAAAGCCCTCTCCTCCAGCCAGGATCACAGAAAGTCCTCTCCTCCAGCCAGGATCACGTAAAGCCCTCTCCTCCAGCCAGGATCACAGAATGTCCTCTCCTCCAGCCAGGATCACAGAATGTCCTCTCCTCCAGCCAGGATCACAGAAAGCCCTCTCCTCCAGCCAGGATCACGTAAAGCCCTCTCCTCCAGCCAGGGTCACGTAAAGCCCTCTCCTCCAGCCAGGATCACAGAAAGCCCTCTCCTCCAGCCAGGATCACAGAAAGCCCTCTCCTCCAGCCAGGATCACAGAAAGCCCTCTCCTCCAGCCAGGATCACATAAAGCCCTCTCCTCCAGCCAGGATCACAGAAAGCCCTCTCCTCCAGCCAGGATCACAGAAAGCCCTCTCCTCCAGCCAGGGTCACGTAAAGCCCTCTCCTCCAGCCAGGATCACAGAAAGCCCTTTCCTCCAGCCAGGATCACGTAAAGCCCTCTCCTCCAGCCAGGGTCACGTAAAGCCCTCTCCTCCAGCCAGGATCACAGAATGTCCTCTCCTCCAGCCAGGATCACAGAAACCCCTCTCCTCCAGCCAGGATCACGTAAACTCCTCTCCTCCAGCCAGGGTCAGCATATCGTTATTCCTTTCTATGAAAGCTTTGTGCTGTTGCCAAACACCTGTGTTTGCGTCTAGGGCAGTGTTTCCCAGTGAGTAGATCTGCTTTAGCAGCAGTGTGTAAACTGGGCCAGCAAAGCACTGCACACTTCAGAGCATGGGGCCAAACTGGAGATGTACTTTAAGTCACGCCCCTTGCTAGTCATGTGGGGAACTGCAAATGTAAATGAATGGAAAGGTTGGGTGATTGTTCACCAATCTTGTCCTGCTTTGTGTAGAAGGGATTCAGGTAAACATAGTATTTATTAGGGGAGACAGACACTGGGGAACACGAAGCAACAAGCAGAACTGGCCTCATGAGGTTAATGACATTAATGACCGGACTGGGGAAACATTTAAGGAAATGTGCTTAAATACATTGGACTAATTAAAGACAACTAGAAACAGCTGATAAGAATTGGATTCCACAGGAGGTAAACGAGGAGGCATGGCACACGGGGGGGGGGGGGGTCAGAACGAGATGTGACAAAGATATGGACCCTTCCATAATTATTGGCACCCTGGTTAAAATGCATCACATCATATATATATACCTATACCCTGGTAAAAGTGATGGAGCCATGCATTACTGCCTGAAAGTTTCTAGGCATAAAATATAAATGGAGAAAATGTTTCAGTTACATTTTCTTCATAAGAATTTCTAGGTGTGCCAGGTGCTGTGGCTTTTTGCGCATTAATTAAAAATAATTTCTTGATGAGGGATTTTTTTCCTCAGAATAAATTTACTTCAATTAAAGGCTGAGATTTTTTATTTATTCAGTGTGAGATTAACCCACTAAAAGATGATTTACTTACAGTATGATGCCGTACGCACACTGACATATACTGCTGAAGAATGAGATGTACCTGCAGATGCAGGCTGATGTGTGATATGCACGGAGATGGTGACACTGGCTTGGCTGCTTTCCAGGACTAACGGTATAACTGAACAGTCAATAAGACCACATGCCACCTATTACACCCCCGCAGAGGAACACGGAAGGCCGGGAACGTCAGCTGCTGCTGCTTACAAGAGGCAGGCTGGTAGCACATGATTTCATCTTTCTGCTGCATTCTCTGTGGTAAACTTTTAATTACAAGAACATTAAACATACATAAACTCATATAATTTCTTTGCCTGTGTGATATGCAGCCAAGGTCCTTTGCAAATTTGTACAAAACTTTTTTGTTCCTCAGAAAATTATTTTCAGCTTTCAAGTCATATAAATAATTAAAATTCACCAGTGTTCACATGGAATTTCAATAAGTGTTTAGCCTGTGGTGTGTTCAGAGAGCAGTTTTAATTTACCTGCGAAAGGCATTAAAAGTAGCTTTTAGTTATTCCAGCGCCAAATCCACAAGGATGGTGTGATGTGCTAGTAAACACAACATGGGCATCCGGGTTAAGCCTGTTGGGCACTTTGAAGCCTGACGTCTAAGTCGCTTCTCTCCAGCTCTGTGTGTGAACATGTGTGCATGTTTCTCTGCCTCTGGCAGTGTGACGTAGCGCAGGGCTCCCTACTGCCATGAAACAGGCTGAATTCCTGTTTGGGCAATGATTTTGTCTCAGAGGAATAAAAGACTGGCCAGGGCCAGTAACCTTCTCTGTGAAGAGGAGCTGTGAATCTCAGCCAGATGCTCATGACATGGGTCTGAGAGAGAGGAAGAAACAGGAATAGGAAGAGAGAGAGAGAAGGGGAGAGAGAGCTGGACAGAGAGGGAGAAAGAGAGAAAGAGGGAGAGTGAGCAGGACAGAGAGTGAGAGAAAGAAGGAGAGGGAGAGAAGGTGGGGAGTCTCCTTGCTCCCTCCGTTCCTGTGCTCACAGCAGGAAGCATACTGTGCATGTGCCCATCCTCATGCCATCAGTCCTGATGCCACCAGCCTGTTGTGGGACAGTATCACCAAACAGGGCCTTCAGAGCATCGAGCAGGACCTTCAGAGAGCCTAGCAGGGCCTAAGAGCACAGAACAGGACCTAAGAGCACAGAGCAGGGCCTAAGAGCGCTAAGCAGGGCCTTCAGAGTGCCGAGCAGGGTGTAGAGATCTGCACACGGGGTCTGCACAGACACAGTCAGAACCATGTGGCACAACAGCCCTCACAGCCCTGCGCAGATATCTGCATGCGGGGTCTGCGCAGACACAGCCACAGCTGCTTTTCCTAATAATTCACTCATAATCCTCACCAAACACACATTTAAATCACAGCTGGTAGAAATTCTCAGGAATGCTTTTCGGAACATTTTGATTGCCATGTTTTTATAGTTTTTGGCATCATTTACTTCCAGGACATTTTCTTCAGTAAAAAGTGGAGTTAATGTACTAAACCCAGAGCTGGCTGTAAGTTTAAAAATAAATTTAAAAAAGTTGTAATCATATGTTTTTATTTAGAAAGGTACACGATACACCTTAAAGAACTGCTTCGTAAAAATTGCTCTTCCCAAACGATCCTGAAGGTTTCCTCCTGCCTCTTTCTATAGCCTGGCACCTCATCTTCTATGTTTTTGAGAGATTTATTATGATCACACATATAATACAAACTCACATTGGGCAGTAAAGACCCTAATTGGGAGAGAGAGTGAGAGAGAGAGAGAGAGAGAGAGAGAGAGGGGATGGAAGGAAGCAGTGACTCTAAAGTCTCTGTTATCCCTAGTCTCTCTTGGGTTCCTCCATGCCAGCTGATCTAGGAACAGTTATATAATAAGAGAGGAGCCTCTCTCTGTCAATCCCTGCTTTTCCTAATTAACATTCAGCTGGAGGAGTCGGCTGGCTGCTCACTGGATACCTGCATCAAATCCTGCCCACGTGACACAGAGCAAATCGAATCACACTGGATGGGCACAGATGGGGGGAGTTGGCAGACGGAGAGGATCACCCCCCCCCCCCTCCACAAATACTGTCTGTCTTTAAATGGCCTGTACCACCTAGATTTGTTTTGTCTGGTTTTATGTAGTTAATGCAGCATTTAGGAAGCATTTTGTGAATCCCTTATCTGACACGCCAGGGCCAGTAACCTGAACCTGCTCCCGATGGGGCATGAGGAATCCCCTTGGCATGACTTCACACAAACACCACTTTGCCGTAGGCAACAATTTCAGTTTCCATTCGATGGAGAGACCTTCCATTCAATGGAGAGACCTTCTATTCGATGGAGATACTTTCCATTCAATGGAGAGACTTTAAATTCGATGAAGAGACCTTCCATTCAAGACCTTAGCAGGAGAGCAATGAGTGATGCACAGAGAGGAGATGACTAGGTACAAGACGGTGAAGTTTACACAGAGTCCCCACAGAGATATGATTACAATCTGTGTGTGGGTGTGTGTGTGTGCAAGTATGTGTGCATGTGTATATGTGTGTATGTGTGCATGTGTGTTTATGTGTGTGTGTGTGTGTGTACATGTGTGAGCAGATATTAAGGTGCTGGATTCTTTTACTGTATTTAAGTGAAACTGAAATTTATATTGCAGAACTTGAGGGCAAAGGTACATCACTCCATCTCCCCTTAAGGCCAAAACTAAGATTAATTTTTCAACATCAATCACTGTTTCAGCTTGGTGACTGTAGACACAATGAAACAGAAGACTTGCACATCTATTAAAGACCCAACCTGGATAAGGCAGAAGTGAAAACCAAACCTAGAGCTCAATATAAAACCGAATTTGCTCCAATGTGACACGCATCCCACCGCAGCTGAATTTCACTTATTGCTTAAATTGTAATTCAGGCAGAAACAGAAAATCTTTCACAGGACTGCCATCGCCTTCATTTGTGAAGGACAGAAGCAGCATCAGTCACATCGTAGTCGTCATGATCGGGTGGAACGGATGATGTGAGAGCAGGCATCAGAGCAAATGGGAGAGGATGAACAGCACTGGAAAGCGGCAGGATTTCAGGGGATCAAGAAGGGAAGCCAGGGCAGGAGCAACCTTGAGGCACAACAACAGTGATGGAGCTGGGGAATTCAGGGGTGGGAAGCACTTAATCACAGAACTAACAAGGGAGCAGACAAGAGGCAGCTGGGAGTGGTTACCATGAAGGCAAGAATGAGAGGGGAGACAGAGCAGCGCAAGGGAGGAAACAGGAGGGGTCAGGCAGACATGGTGGGCAGGACATGACAGCAGCATAAAGCTTAGCAGGATGCTTCCATCCCAGTGGAGGTCAGTGGACAGGAAAGTGCACCATTTACATATCGTACCAGCAGTGGAAAATCCGTGAAGAGCAAAGCACTGCACTTTATATATGTCGTCAATCCATCCGTCCGTCCATCCATCCATCCATCCATCCATCCATCAATCCATTCATCCATCCATCCATGTAAGTGCATGTTATTAAGAGTTACGGGGGTCCAGAGCTTATCCCGGAGGCTATGGGTGCAAGGCAGGGAACATCCTAGGATGGAGTGCCGACATCACATTGCGCACTCACACACTCTTCATTCACACTGCACACTCACACATTCTTCATTCACACTGCACATTCTTCATTCACACTGCACACTCACACACTCTTCATTCACACTGCACATTCTTCATTCACACTGCACACTCACACACTCTTCATTCGCACTGCACATTCTTCATTCACACTGCACACTCACACACTCTTCATTCACACTGCACGCTCACACACTCTTCATTCACATTGCACGCTCACACACTCTTCATTCACACTGCACGCTCACACACTCTTCATTCACATTGCACGCTCACACACTCTTCATTCACACTGCACGCTCACACACTCTTCATTCACACTGCACGCTCACACACTCTTCATTCACATTGCACGCTCACACACTCTTCATTCACACTGCACGCTCACACACTCTTCATTCACACTGCACGCTCACACACTCTTCATTCACATTGCACGCTCACACACTCTTCATTCACATTGCACGCTCACACACTCTTCATTCACACATGCACACCTATGGGCAAACCCATAACAGTGTCACCTATTTTCACTACATCTTGCACGGTTTCAAATCTGAATTTAAAAAGAACCTATCATCTAAACGCACAAGGATTTTACTTGTAAGAGAAAGATATTTAAGGTGGTGCAGTGGTTAGTGCCATCGCCTCACACTCTGAGACCAGGGTTTGAATATCTGTTTGTGTGTGCTGTTTGCATGCTCTCCCCATGGTGTTGGGGTCACCAAACTACCCATAGTGCACACTGTCCCAGGTTGTTTCCCGGACAATTCCAATTTACAGAATCGAGACCAAGCACAGGGAAGCAGCATCCGGTTTCTATGCTCCCTGTCTGCGGAACAAGCTTCCTGAAGACCTGAGGTCTGCTAACAGTGACAGCACATTTAAATCAGGCCTTAAAACATTACTGTTTGCTGCAGCTTTTCAATGGATTAAATCAGTTTAGTCATCAACTGTCACTACAATGTACCTTCTTTTCAGTTAACTATTTGTTTGACTTTTTTTATAATTTATTTATTTTGTCTTTTAAATATGATTTTAATGTATTTTATTTAAATATGTTCTTGTAATTTTGTAAAACGCTTTGAATTGTGCCGTATAAACAAATTTGTCTTTCCCTGCACCCACAGCCTCCGAGATTGGCTCCAGATTACCCCCCCCCCCCCCCACCACCACCACCTCCCCCTTCGACCCTGCATAGCACAAGTGGGCACAGAAATTGGATGGAAATACGTATTTACTGTGAATGTTTCAATTAGGATCACGGGTGCAGGAGAGAGCCAAATTAAATATTGGGGAGTACACTTCCCGCATGCCTTCCCCAGCACTGACGAGGCCCGCAAATAATTATAGGATACATATCAAAACAGTTACTGCTAGGCTTATTAGAATTAATTCCATCAGAAGGTAAAAAATAAAACGCTTGATCTGGTTAATTAATTCTTTTCATATGACAGAAAAATCCTATTTAACTTATTAACTCAACCATCCAGCAATTTAACTTTTCAGAACCAGAGAACTTATATGCAATATTTCATTAGCCAATTTATAAACATTATTTTAACATTATTTTAACATTATTTTACATTTTAACTGATGGACACGAATGTGAATAAAGAAACAAGTCTTTGCCCTTGTCGGTACAAACGCCTCTCAGAAACAATTCAGAAACGCCAAGAGAGCCTGTGCCAGTTCACAATCATAGCAGCTCCGCCAAGTCAAATCAGGAAAATGGTTTTACCTGAAACACACAAGAACAACGGCCTGTCCCGTTAGGTTGTGGATCAGAGCCGGGCTCAGCCTGGCCGCCGGGGGGGGGGGGGTTGGGGGGGGGGGGTTGTGTTCCGCTCGCGGGGCAGGCACCCCGTCTATAAACACACGCGCGGCTAGGCCGGCTCTGATTGGCCGGCACCGATACGAGAATCACGTGGTGCACAGACACAAACAGCGTTGTAAGGGGACAGCTCCGGAATAGCAAGCGGGGAGGCTGCCAGTGCATCGCTGCGAGCTCGCCAGACGAAAACCATAAAAGCCCACGAAACGACGCGCTTCGCTCTCTGCTAACGTAATGCATTTTAGAGTAAAGAAATAGGTGCGATCCCTAAGTTCAGAGGAGCCAAAGCCCGGAATCTACTCCCTTTATTGTAACATCATCTTTATTGTCGGCGCTGTCCTTTCTCTAGCGTTGGATGTGGCACTCTTCATCAGCCGTGCGTTTGTAAAAATCCCGACAGCACCAGCATGGGCTCCAGGCTCAGCAGACAGAGAAGTCTGGACAGCGGGGTGAAATTCCCCAAGCGGAGACGCCAGCGGCATGACAGCTCCGGGGATACCGAGCGGAGTGGGAGCCGGGCTGCCGGAGACTTTCTGTTCACGTCGCTGATGCTGAGGTCGGACAGGCTGCCGGGGATGCTGCGGAAGACCAACCACAGCCCATACGTGCGGAGAGTGGCGTGGATCCGGGAGATACAGAAGCTGCTGCGCGGCTACAAGGTTGAGCAGGCGGTGGACGTGCTGAAATTACTGAGGAAGGTGGGGATTCGCCGCCCGCATTACTGTCAAAGGCGCCGATCAGGCAATTTACGATATAAAAAAAAACTGAAATGTCACATGAGCATGCAGAACTGCAAGTGTCTCGTTTCGAAAAACTAGTCTTTCATTTTGACCCTTAACTAGTTTTTGATGTGACAAATGCCCTCCTGCGTTTGGAAAGGGGGACGTCAACCGCAAATCACCGTGCATGAACCCAATAAAAATGTGAATCCCGGACAATGGCCACAGGTTGCTTAATTTAAACAGAATTAATAAAGGGTGAGAGCTGGGAATAAGCGGCTGAAACTCTGCTAGATAAACTTAAATAAAGGACACAATCCAAATCTGTATACCTACAGTCATATGTGTGCATATATATATATATATATATATATATATATATATATACACACACACACACACACACACACAGACAAACGGACCCGCGAGCGTGACTCTGGTCATCCAGAGCTGGCTGACTGATCACTGTGTTTACAAACAGCATACACACTTGCTGCTGCAGGGACCATGCGGGCTGCTCAGAATCAGGGTCTTAAGCTGTGCAGATCTGCTTGGATACTGAGTAAATGCTCCCTCAGACGTGCCCTGAAATGCCACCTAAATAACAGACTGAGAAGCATAATTGTGCCACTGATTGTCATACTGTTGTTCACATCAACACAGGAAGGATTCAGCTGTCAGATTGGTTCCGCCTTCTGGGCGCCCGTGGGCCTCAGAATGGGTTTTGTGTGGAAGGCGGGGGGGTGACAGCTGGGCCCCAGATGCCGGTTCGAAAGGTGCAGGCAGCCCGTAGCGGCCTGGCTGTCAAAGCAGGCTAAGCAACCTGAACCAAGTCCACTTCAGCCTAAATTCATCAACCAAAATTTATATGTTGTCTCTGAAATGTGTCTGGGGAATCCAGGTGCTATTTGCAGGTGCTATTCCCCCCCCATCCCACTTAGTAGTTTACCCGACCTTGCGGATACTGCCAAAGCACCTTTTTCACGGTAAGCCAGTGAGAGTGCGTAGGTGGTCGAGCTCCAGCTCAGAGCTGCGCCGCTTGAAGGCTGAGAGAGGAAAAAAACACGGAGTAGAAGAAGAAGAAGAAGCCCCATCTGCTGTGCTCCCCCCACCCCCCATGGTCCTCACAGGGGTCCTCTTCCGTGGGCGGGACGAGTGCTGGTTCCCAGCCGGGAGTCTCAGTACAGCCCCATTTCCCTCTTTTCCTGAGAAACTTCTACTTCAGGGCCTCATGTTTTCATAGCCAGGGTGGGGGGGGGTCTGTGTTCAGGTTGTTATGAGGTATTCTCCCCCGCCCCCCCTGCCTAGAGCGCAGCACCCAACCCCAGTGCACGCGCTCCTTGCTGGGCTCTGCCCCACACCCTGGGCGAGTCCCGAAAGCTTCTCTGCTCAGCGGGAGGCTCCTCACCTCGTCAGCAGCCCATCCCAGGCTGCCTGAAGCCTAGACTGAGAAGATGTGCCCCCCACTCCGGCTTTCATCACACCCCCCCTTGCCACAGACTGGCAGCTGGGTGGGGGGAAAATAATCAGCACCTTCTCCGAATTAATTTGAGTTTCAGTTGTTTTTTGGAATCTGCTCTCGGTTCTGTCTTGTCTTTGAGTCTTCCCCTACTCATCCACCTATGATCCATCTTTCTGGGCGTCGCTCCTGTCCTCTGATTCCCTTATTAGTCTTTGCCATCCGGCTGGACTCGCGCAGGACCCAGTGGGCCTCGGTCCTGGCATGGCCTGGCTTCGCCTTGGCTGCCGCCCAGCCCGAGTGGGGCTTCCACATCCTGGCAGGCGGTTATGACATCATCCTGGCACAGAGTGCACAGAGGGGCAAGCCCCCGCTTACCCTGGCAGGCGTCCGGCAGTCTGCCATTACACACTTCCTGCCATCTCTGGGATGACAGCGTGGGCTTTACTCCCAGCCTTTCCCAAAAAACCGTGTGATGCTGCAGGGAGGAGGTGCACCCCTGTCGTTGGTGTTGTGTGGCTGGGCATGAGTGGGTGTGGCTGTAGCCTCAGACGCAGGCCGATAGGGCACTCATTAGCATCTACGTGGTGAACCATGTCAGGGTATGAGTGCTTCAGCCGTTTACAGAAAGGATGTGGAAAACGTGACCATTGTGAATCCAGTGTGCAAGTCCAGTGACAGGGTTAGTCATGGCGGCCAGTGTGAGCAAAGCTAAGGACCCATAATGCCCCGCTCTGCCACGAGACGCTCTGCCCGCTCCCTGATTGCGTGGCCCTTTGTAGCACATGCCCCCTTTTGCTCAGGGTCTGCAGACCTTTGCTTGCCATGGCAACTGAGAACATTCAAAAAAGTGAACCAGACATAAATACAGTGGACATAAAATGCGTAGACACCCCTGGTAAGATGCCAGGTTTTTGTGATGTGAAAAACAACAGCATGATAAATCATTTAAAACCTTTTCCGACCTTTAATGTGACCCGTAACCTGTACAATTCAACTGAAAAACAAACAAACATGTTAAAGGTGTAACAAACATGGTTAAAAAATATAAAGAATAAAAAGTGTAGGATGCGCTGGTTGCATAAGTGTGCACACCCTTAAACGAATACTGTGTTGAAGCACCTTTTTATTTAATTACAGCATTCGGTCTTTTTGGGTAGCAGTCCATCAGCATGCCACTCTTCCTTGCAAAAGCACTCTGGCAATCTGTCAGGCCGTCTCCTTTGCCCAACCCTCAACCCACAGAATTTCAGTTGGATTTAGGTCTGGGCTCTGACTGGGCCGGCACCAAAGCTTTCATTTTCTTCGGGTGAAGCCATTCTTTTGTAGATTTGCATGCATGCTTGGGGTCTTAAAGATGAAATTCCTCTTCATCTTCAGCTTTCTAGCAGACACCTGATGGTTTTGGGCCAAAATTGGCTGGTATTTGGAACTGTTCATAATTCCCTCCACCTAGACTGAAGCTTTGAAGTTTTGAAATGATTTATCGTGGTCTCTTTTTTTTTACATCACAATAACCTGGCATCTTAACAGTGGCGTGTGCACTTTTTATATCCACTGTAACTGTTATGAAATAATATCCTAATCTTTCAGACAGAAATGCTCCTCCAGCTGTACCAGCAGGTTATGGTGACATCGATCATTTTATTTAAAGTTCTCGTGATTGTGTGTGCAGTGAAGGGCAGCCTTAGGTAAGCAGCTGCCTACGGCACTGTCAGGCTGTGAGGCTTGCCTAGCATTACCACATGGGCTTCCACTAGGGTTGTGAGTGTGCCCTGCGATGCACTGACATCCTGCCCCTGCCTTGTGCCCGCACTGGACTGGGATCCTGACCCTTAGAAAAGGCTTCATGCCTTCTGTAAAATTGGACTGCATACGCAGTTAGTGAAGATGCTCAGGCGTGACACAGTGGCTCACACTTTGGGTTGCGGATTTGATTCCTGCTCTGTGCACTGTGGAATGGCAAGGCATGTGTGTGCTTGTGCTAAGCCATAATGAGCACCTACTGCCAGTGGCCCCAGGAGGGACGAATCACGAGCTGGTGGCAGGCTGTTGTGGCAGCCAAGTCTTTTCAATGCGTGACCCGAATGAAGGCTTTCTCTTGTGGTGGGGACCAGCAGAAGGGCGAGTATAGCAGAAACAGCAGATCATTATAATAATGATGGTTACGGGAGTAATGTGTCATGAGCCAGAGAGCATAAGGGGCTGGACAGCGGCCAGGCCAGTCAGAGTCATACTATGTTCTGTCTTCTGTCAAAAGTGTCTACAGCAGGTATCATCACACCGTTCAAAGCATTTGAACATTATACGTGCTGTAGTTACTTGAGTCATGTCATGTCCATAAGTCTACTAAAATGTTCATAAAAGTTTTTTTTTGCCTGGCATGAGAGATATGCGTCAGAGATGCCTTCCTATCACACATCAAGCTCATGGGGCTATGGCAACTGCTCTATGAGGAGGCCAATGGCAGGGCGTCAGGTCTATGAGGAGGTCAATGGCAGGGCGTCAGGTCTATGAGGAGGTCAATGGCAGGGCGTCAGGTCTATGAGGAGGCAAATGGCAGGGCGTCAGGTCTATGAGGAGGCCAATGGCAGGGCGTCAGGTCTATGAGGAGGCCAATGGCAGGGCGTCAGGTCTATGAGGAGGTCAATGGCAGGGCGTCAGGTCTATGAGGAGGCCAATGGCAGGGCGTCAGGTCTATGAGGAGGCCAATGGCAGGGCGTCAGGTCTATGAGGAGGCCAATGGCAGGGCGTCAGATCTATGAGGAGGCCAATGGCAGGGCGTCAGGTCTATGAGGAGGCCAATGGCATGGCGTTAGGTCTATGAGGAGGTCAATGGCAGGGAGTCAGGTCTATGAGGAGGTCAATGGCAGGGCGTCAGGTCTATGAGGAGGCCAATGGCATGGCATTAGGTCTATGAGGAGGTCAATGGCAGGGAGTCAGGTCTATGAGGAGGTCAATGGCAGGGCGTCAGGTCTATGAGGAGGCCAATGGCATGGCGTCAGTGCTATTAGGAGGTCAATAGCAGTGAGTCACGTCTTCCTTCCCCTGGCTTGTCCAAAGGCTCCTCTCTGCTTTGGCTTGCAGGAGCTCTTTCGAGTTAATAATGGGGGAAGCTTGACCTAGGGAGGGAGAAATGTTGCTCCTTAAACAACAGGCAGAAATTTGCCCAGAGGGTCCCAATGACACAGTAGGCAGGCAGGTAGCAGACCACCTCTATCAGGGTCCTTTATGTGAACTCGTTCACATTGATTAAGTTATTATCACAGTTATATTGTAGAGTTAAAGAGCAGAAATGTGGGGGTAGAGCCAACTGTGAAAAGAATTAGTTAAGGATGCAGGATCGGTTCTGATTGGGATTTATGTTATTTACGTTATTGGACACCTGAGATCTGAGAGTGTTCTCAGTTGAAAGAGGAAAAAGGTGCTACTTCATTACGAAGCGGCGTAACATCAGCTTACATTTTTATGCCCACAGCCCTGCTGTTCCCTTCATTTTAATTAACCAGTCAACAGGATAGTTATTTAGAATAACTTTACACATCTCCGTAATGCAGCCCTGCTCTCTGTGCTGCCTGTTAGCCTGCTTCACACCACTCCCAGCCCCTGGCTGATAATAAGCTCATTATTTTATACATCTCCTTAATGCAGCCCTGCTCTCTGTGCTGCCTGTTAGCCTGCTTTACACCACTCCCAGCCCCTGGCTGATAATAAACTCATCACTTTACACATCTCTGTAATGCAGCCCTGCTCTCTGTGCTGCCTGTTAGCCTGCTTCACACCACTCCCAGCCCCTGGCTGATAATATACTCATCACTTCACACATCTCCGTAATGCAGCCCTGCTCTCTGTGCTGCCTGTTAGCCTGCTTCACACCACTCCCAGCCCCTGGCTGATAATAAGCTCATCACTTTACACATCTCTGTAATGCAGCCTTGCTCCTCGCCTTCACATCCACTCCTCCCATTTGTGGCATTCTTGTCTTCACGTCTGTTCCTCCCAGCTGCTTCGTTCTAGCCTAAACTTCTACTCCTTCCATCTGTAGCGTCCTTACCTTCATGTCTGCTCCTCATGCTTGTGTCGTCCTTGCCTTCATCCTTCAAATCTGCTCCTTCCATCTGCGTCATCATTGCCTTCATGTACACTTTTCCCAGCTGTGCCTTCCTCACCTTCACATCTAATCCTCCTATCTGGCCCATCCTCACCTTCACATCTAATCCTCCCATCTGGCCCATCCTCACCTTCACATCTAATCCTCCCATCTGGCCCATCCTCACCTTCACATCTAATCCTCCCATCTGGGTCATCCTCACCTTCACATCTAATCCTCTCATCTGGCCCATCCTCACCTTCACATCTAATCCTCCCATCTGGGTCATCCTCACCTTCATATCTAATCCTCCCATCTGGGCCATCCTCACCTTCACATCTAATCCTCTCATCTGGGCCATCCTCACCTTCACATCTAATCCTCCCATCTGGTCCATCCTCACCTTCACATCTAATCCTCCCATCTGGGCCATCCTCATCTTCACATCTAATCCTCCCGTCTGGGCCATCCTCACCTTCACATCTAATCCTCTCATCTGGGCCATCCTCACCTTCACATCTAATCCTCTCATCTGGGCCATCCTCACCTTCACATCTAATCCTCCCATCTGGGTCATCCTCACCTTCACATCTAATCCTCTCATCTGGCCCATCCTCACCTTCACATCTAATCCTCCCATCTGGGTCATCCTCACCTTCACATCTAATCCTCCCATCTGGGCCATCCTCACCTTCACATCTAATCCTCTCATCTGGGCCATCCTCACCTTCACATCTAATCCTCTCATCTGGGCCATCCTCACCTTCACATCTAATCCTCCCATCTGGTCCATCCTCACCTTCACATCTAATCCTCCCATCTGGGCCATCCTCACCTTCACATCTAATCCTCCCGTCTGGGCCATCCTCACCTTCACATCTAATCCTCTCATCTGGGCCATCCTCACCTTCACATCTAATCCTCCCATCTGGTCCATCCTCACCTTCGCATCTAATCCTCCCATCTGGGCCATCCTCACCTTCACATCTAATCCTCCCATCTGGGCCATCCTTACGTCTGTTCCTCCTGCCTGACCGAATGGATCACCCAGCCTTGGTCCTCCTCACCGGGGCGTCATGCCTTTCTGCACTCGCAAGCTGAAGGGTTTCAGTCCGACAACCTCCCACAGGCACTGCTGCCCCCCCCCCCCCAACTCTTCAGTCAGCTGGTCTGTGGAAACTGTGAGGGTCCCTCTATATCCACTGGTCGAACACTCTTGCAGTGTCCTCCTGTCCCCACCAGCTAATAATGTAGTTCTTTCTATCACCATTGTACTAGATACACTATATCTGTGTGATGGTTAATGAAGGAATAACAACATAATTTTGCCTGCATGTATGAAAACCTGCGATACCTCCCCCTGTCTTGTAGGATCTGGGCTTAGAAGGAACCTCCCTTAATGACATCCTGTACAAGAACGCTGCTTTCCTGAACCTGGTGGACCCCATCTCCCACGAGCTGCTCCTTAGCCTGGCCAGAGACATGCAGTGCCCCAGGAAGGTGAGGGAACGTTGTATTCCTGGTCCTGTCTCTACTTCTATGACTTAAACATGTGCATGTATGTGACATTCAGGGCCCAAGAAGACAGCAGTCAAACCAGCCAGTTGCCTGCTCGTTCAAAACACTATTAAATTTAGAATTTCTCTTTCAAAACTGGCAGCCTAACTTTTTATTGTCTTAGCAATCATCTTGGGGATGAATTAATGAAAGAATTTGAAAATCCTGATATTGCTGTGACCTTTTCTTTGTGTCACAGATTTTTCTCTGAATCCCAGTATATAAGTGCCGTAATAGTTAAGCAAACCTTTTCTCAGGGCTGGAGGACGGATGTGAACTTACGGTTTAATGAGGAGGTTTGGGTTGTGCAGCAAGATGAATTTTCATATGTTGGGGAATTTTAGAAGCTTTTGTGACGGACACCCATGTCTGCAGCTCTGGATGGCTCGTCCAATCGGAACAGAGGACGGTCACATGACTCACAAGCTACCTTAGAGTTATTGCAACAGGTGGTAAATAAAACAGTTTTGTTTTCCAGAACTGTACAATCTCAAACACCTCTAGAACTATGAATAGGTATTAGGCTCAGGTAGTTTGTTTCTTGGTCAAACTACAAAGAAAATCAGTTTTTACACATTGCCATAGTCCTCCTCCTACTATAATAATGCTTTTCTACTGCCACCAAGAACCGAGCCATACTGTGAACTGGCGGATTTCCACTGTACAGTTTGCAAGCCAAACCCAAGTCATATTGGAGCCATAACCAAGCTGCCATGGCGCTGCTCACGAGTGGCGCGGAAAGCGTGACCAAACCAGGCTGCTGCATCACCGCCATCTGATTGGTTGAAATGGATTATCTGAAGGAAATGCGTACACTCTATATATTATTGATTATTAGTGATATCGCACATTACGATGTATTGATGCACTGTGAAAATTCCCAACCATCTACTTAAAAATGCACTATAGAACAGCTGAGTGGAATGGACGCGTAATGCAAATTTACGTAATGCTAATTCAGCTAGCGTTTGATGCTAACGTAAGATGGGGATTTTCACAGACATGCTAGCAGAACGTAGCACACAGTAAATCGTGATGTACGCCGCATGAACAGCAAAGAAGTGTCTCTTCGGTTTTACTCACTGTCGATCTGTAATCCCCAAACCAACTCTTCTGCAATGGAAAACCGAAGTGACCTTGAACCAACCTGGAACTAGTCTCTTTTCATGGTATGGCTCGGTTCCCGTGTACCAGTGGAAAATCACCATATGATACTGGTCCAGACTGGTACAAATCATTGGCTGCAACCCTATACATCCATAAGCCTAATTGTGATGAATCATGACCTGTTCTGTAGGACAGTCACATGATCCCATGGCGGGGGAGGGGGCATAGTGGGAAGCAGGGAGGTGGGCATCTTGTGCTGATGACTGCTATCCCACAATGCCAAGCTCTGGGAGGGTCTGCTGAGGTGGGAGGTGGGAATCTGTATATTTCTTCCCTGTCTGAAGGTTCCTCTGAAGTTTAGGAAAGTCCATCCTTTATCTCAGGAAGACTGGCGGGGTGTTTATCAAACTGTCCCGTTTATATTTGCCTTATTGCCTGCTGGAATCCAAAACGTTAAAGGTTGCTTTGATCTATTCTTTTTTTGTATTTTAAATTTGGAGATCCAGTTCATACTGATTCCCAGCCCAAAACTGCATTCAGATTCTAATCCAGACTGATTACCAGCCTTAAGTAGTTTACAATTTGGATTTTAGACTTCTTATACGCTTGGACGAATATGAAAGGCAATATGGAGAGACATCGTCCATATTAATGCTTTTCACCTTATATCACAAAAAAAAAATAAAGACAGATTTTTTTTTCTGCCAAATATCTGGTGTTTCCTCCATTGTGTTGTTTTTTAGTATGTTCCACCTACTTAGCTCTGGTTGGCACCAAAAACGATCAGAATCGTGTTTTTGTTTCAGGAGAAGCTGCAGGCAGTGGTGCCCTGTAAGTAGGAATGGCAGTTCTCCAGATAATTTTAAAGCCTTTCTCCCGTTTGTAAAATGTGGGAGTAGAAGTCAGGGGTCTGGCAAATCGTCTCAATTTCTTATGCAAAACAAAGATAGCTGCTCGCCCTGGAACCAGGAAGCAGGCACTGAAACGGATTCAGGGGAGTGGCTGCATGTTTACCTCTGATTGCTGCGAGTTACCGAGATGGCATGCAGCACTTTCTCGAGCTCCCGTGTTTGTGAACTGGGAAGGTACCAGACTGCGTAGGTGTAACTCAGCCTGGGGACGTGCCAGACCTCGTAGGTGTAACTCAGTCTGGGGACGTGCCAGACCGCGTAGGTGTAACTCAGCCTGGGGACGTGTCAGACCGCGTAGGTGTAACTCAGCCTGGGGACGTGCCAGACCGCGTAGGTGTAACTCAGCCTGGGGACGTGCCAGACCGCATAGGTGTAACTCAGCCTGGGGACGTGCCAGACCGCGTAGGTGTAACTCAGTCTGGGGACGTGTCAGACCGCGTAGGTGTAACTCAGCCTGGGGACGTGCCACACCGCGTAGGTGTAACTCAGCCTGGGGACGTGCCAGACCGCGTAGGTGTAACTCAGCCTGGGGACGTGCCAGACCGCGTAGGTGTAACTCAGCCTGGGGACGTGCCAGACCGCGTAGGTGTAACTCAGCCTGGGGACGTGCCAGACCGCGTAGGTGTAACTCAGCCTGGGGACGTGTCAGACCGCGTAGGTGTAGCTCAGCCTGGGGACGTGTCAGACCGCGTAGGTGTAACTCAGCCTGGGGACGTGTCAGACCGCATAGGTGTAGCTCAGCCTGGGGACGTGTCAGACCGCGTAGGTGTAACTCAGCCTGGGGACGTGTCAGACCGCGTAGGTGTAACTCAGCCTGGGGACGTGCCAGACCGCGTAGGTGTAACTCAGCCTGGGGACGTGTCAGACCGCGTAGGTGTAACTCAGCCTGGGGACGTGCCAGACCGCGTAGGTGTAACTCAGCCTGGGGACGTGTCAGACCGCGTAGGTGTCTTTTTCCCCCTAGGACTCTCTCCCAGTCCCCAGACAGCCTTCTAGTCTTCTTTGTGTCACTGTCCCTGCTAGAGTCTGTGTGTCAGAGGTCTGTCTCTGGATCCCCTTTGCAGGATGCCGACACCTTGAAGTCCTCTGACAAGATCTGCCGGCAGCTGATCTACCACCTGACCCCGCACTCCAAGTGGTTACGGCAAAGCATGCCCAGGAGGAAATCCCAGGCCTGGTGAGCCAGAGGCACCAAATCTGCAGCCGACCGCAGCCAAGGGCACTGAAATACCCGTCACCTTGCAGGAAGAGTCTAACTGGCAATTATGGTTTAGGGCTGGGCGGATATGTGACTGTGAGGACCCTACATTAGTGTTTTTATTACTTTGACGAGTGACCTTCTACGGGATGCTGTGCATAGGGCAAACCCAGAGTATGCAGTAAATCATATTAGCAGGTAGCATATGGCATGACAGCAAAGACTCTAAAATGAAAAGCATGGCTTCGGAACCTTCCTGCTCTTTACATGTGTCTGGCTTGAATGCCACAATCTGTGTTAATTCTTCGTCATTGGGGTTTTTCCCCCGTAGACAGCTGAAGGGAGGTTTCTCCTGCGACAATGTTCCCTGTAGCTCTGTCACATTCAGATACTGGGAGATCTCTGGGGGTTAAAGAGGAACTTAGCCGTCCAGCTGGGTCTATCCGTCCAAACTCAGCCATCCAACTGTCTCTCCTGAAGCAGTGTCCAAAATCTGCTGTCTAGTTGGGCTCCCTGGGACAATGCCTTCTAATAGAGGATATCATTCCCCATTTCCCTTGGTGTTGTATGGGGAGGGGGTGTCGTGGGGGTGGCTGGGCTTAGGAGGAAGAATCCGGCTACATCAGTGGTTCTCTTTGATTTGCTGCATTGCTGATTTACTGTATGTCTACTTTGGTTGCTCTGGGTGTAAACATTAGAAAGCCGTATGGAAGCAGGGCTCGTGGTGGACCTGAAGAACAGAGAGCAGTGCAGGGTGTCTGAAGGCTGCTGCCTTATATCTGTCTGACTGTAAAAGGCCCATAGGTGCGGTAAGACGTGCTTTAGTGAGCGGGACTGCGTCAATGAGCATACCCCCCCCCATGTAATGTGCTCTTGCTCTGTGTTGCCCCCTGTCCTTCCTCACCCAGGGGGGCCTACTGCACGATGAATAGTGTGAGGCTGAGGCAGCCATGTCATACCCCTGTGAGACAGCAGCCATTGCTAAAGTGCGTGAAGCTCAGCACGTGGAATAATGCTGTATTAACGGGATTTCCAGCTGCCACGTAGCTCAGAAACAGAGATTAGCTGTGCTAAAAACATGTACTGGCCTGGACGCCAGCGGCTATCTTGAAGTAAGGCAGCCAGCTCAGGATAACATCGATGAGTGCCAGACAGTCTCTGGAAGAAAAACCCGGGACAGGGAATGAGTATGTGGGCGACGGCATCTCACTGCACTGCCGCAGTCGATTTATCGTTCCCGTCCGTTCAGCCTGACCTCTGAGCAAGGAGATGCCTATCTGTGTTTGCTGCTTAGTGAACAGATGCGTGGATGCTCATATCTTTTGGGTCTTTCAGGCATGAATGCAGTCTGGCTTCAGCGGAAATCGGATAATCAGATATATATTTGCGCTGTGTGTACTGTGTGTGATAGCCAAGCTGCCTGTCTTACTAAGGTCTCCTTTGTACTGAGTCATGCGGCAGACCTGCTGCTCGGCGGCAGTCTGACACCTTCAGAAGACGAGAGGTGCAGCTCAGATTAGTCACCACATCCCAGGGACTGCGGGCCCAGCAAACAAACACAGCCAGCTACTGCGCTAGTGCCACATCACTCAAGCGGTGTACGGGTCCAACAGATTTACTGACAGGAAGCGAAGAGCACGTAGTCTTCCGAGCTGTGGCCATTCTGTGGTCTTAGAGCAAAGGAGGCTATTTATCGGCTGATTTACTAAGTATCTCTGTTGTGCACCTTGAACTGGGCTCCACGTCGATTCCTGTTCCCAGGGATACTGCTTTTGACCCAACACAGTCTGATACTCCCGCGTACTGTGCCTGACTCCCGCGTACTGTGCCCGACTCCCGCGTACTGTGCCCGACTCCCATGTACTGTGCCTGACTCCCGTGTACTGTGCCCGACTCCCGCATACTGTGCCCGACTCCCGCGTACTGTGCCCGACTTCCGCGTACTGTGCCCGACTCCCGCGTACTGTGCCCGACTCCCGCGTACTGTGCCCGACTCCCGCGTACTGTGCCCGACTCCCGCGTACTGTGCCCGACTCCCACGTACTGTGCCTATGGGGGCGCCTCCTGGTATTAGGGTGGCTTTTCCCAGACCCAGCTCTTTGCCAGCGTATATCTCAGGCTGGACTGACTGGGCAGATCTTGCTGGCAAACGCCTTCAGGAAACTCATGAGAAAACCACAGTTTTTCTTATTTTTGAACCCAAGTGCTCCCTGCTTACCCAGACACTGGCGTTTCACATTTTTGTATCCCCTGATGGGAACCATTCTGTTATAACATGAGCTATAAATAGCAGCCATTTTCCCCCTTTGAAGGTTCTGCCTGCCAGCACCCCACATTGGGGGAGGGCTTGTTTGTCAGTCGATGTTGTTTAAACAGTCATATCCTTTAGCATCCAAGGCTAAATAACATACATAATCTACCCGTCCACTGAAAGCAGCAGAGATATTCCCCTGCAATAAGCAGGAATGTGCTGTGGTGTGCAGGCCTGTGCATTCTGGTGCCTTCACGGTTGGTCTTTCACACCATAGAGGGTGGACGAGTGAGGAAGGTGCTGAGCTGCTTCAGTTGCCTGTAGCAACTGACTGGGGATCGATTGTGATCAAAAGGGGACACAGCCTTTCAATTTTATTATATTTATACAACCTGCGACATGTTTAGAACTCATTATTATTCAGATAGATGTTTAATTTTCCACAGAATGAAAAAGGATGTAACATTATTCTGCTAATAAGCGCTGGCAGGTTTCAAGGCTGGCATCAGCGATATTAGACATAAATATATTGGTTATTGATCTACAAGCCCAACCCAGTAGTTTGTGTTCTAATTAAAAGTATCTAGTGTGGAGGGACTAAAACAAAGTTTCTGGAACTGCCTCAGATGAACTCCGGTCGAGTTCCTGTGTTGAAAAAAGTTCTGGTGTCTGAAAAAAGTTCCCATGGTGGAGAAGCGCCAAGAGTTTTCATTTAGTTCCCCCATCCTCAAGTAGCAGCATCATCCTACACCTTCAGTTGCTGGGGCTCTGGCAGAAGCTCCTCTGGTTTCTCCGATCCCACGAGTATAGTTGGGGTAAAAGATGGCAATAGCCAGCCTGAACAGCTTCAGTAAGCTTCACCTCACCGCAAAACATCTGCCTGTGTAAGTATTCTTCAGAATTTCGGCTTTTATTGTAAAATGCTTGTTTCTAGGCAGCTTCAGTAATAATGATTCCACAAATGTGTATATAACTCTTAATGAAATTGACTTCATATATATATATATATATATATATATATATATATATATATATATATATATATATATATATATATATATACACATGAAATTTTCATAAACATTGTTTATTTCTTTCGAAGGGGGTTTCATCAACACTGATATTTTCTTTCAGCACGCAGTATAGTATATAGTATATAGTACACAACAACATAGTAAAAATACTACTGCTCAGTATATTAGATATATATATTATATTTGCCATTGAGGGTGGAGAATGAAGATTCTATCAAATCCAAGAAAAGGAATTGCTTGGAAAACTACTCCATTAATCAGCTTAGATGAGAAAGAAATTGTGGGTTAGCTGCAAAGTAAACAGGCTTTTCCTGCAATTAAAAAGTAGTGCTTAACACTGACCCCCTCTACAAACTACAGGAGGAAGAAAATATTCTTCCACTATGCCTGTAAGTGCCTTTTTGCTGCAGCAGCGATTGTCTGTGTGCCACTGAAAGTTCCCTTCATCTCAACGTTTTCTTGCCCTTGCAAGTTATTAAATTGTCTGTGACCCTGATCACAAAGGAAAGTGAAAGGGTGACCTTCCAGCTGTGACTCTGATCTCATAGGAGAGTGAAAGGGTGACCTTCCAGCTGTGACCCTGATCTCATAGGAGAGTGAAAGGGTGACCTTCCAGCTGTGACCCTGATCTCATAGGAGAGTGAAAGGGTGACCTTCTAGCTGTGACTCTGATCTCATAGGAGAGTGAAAGGGTGACCTTCCACCTGTGACTCTGATCTCATAGGAGAGTGAAAGGGTGACCTTCTAGCTGTGACTCTGATCTCATAGGAGAGTGAAGGGGTGACCTTCCAGCTGTGACTCTGATCTCATAGGAGAGTGAAAGGGTGACCTTCCAGCTGTGACCCTGATCTCAAAGGAGAGTGAAGGGGTGACCTTCTAGCTGTGACTCTGATCTCATAGGAGAGTGAAAGGGTGACCTTCCAGCTGTGACCCTGATCTCAAAGGAGAGTGAAGGGGTGACCTTCTAGCTGTGACTCTGATCTCATAGGAGAGTGAAAGGGTGACCTTCTAGCTGTGACTCTGATCTCATAGGAGAGTGAAAGGGTGACCTTCTAGCTGTGACTCTGATCTCATAGGAGAGTGAAAGGGTGACCTTCCACCTGTGACTCTGATCTCATAGGAGAGTGAAAGGGTGACCTTCTAGCTGTGACTCTGATCTCATAGGAGAGTGAAGGGGTGACCTTCCAGCTGTGACTCTGATCTCATAGGAGAGTGAAAGGGTGACCTTCCAGCTGTGACCCTGATCTCAAAGGAGAGTGAAGGGGTGACCTTCTAGCTGTGACTCTGATCTCATAGGAGAGTGAAAGGGTGACCTTCCAGCTGTGACCCTGATCTCAAAGGAGAGTGAAGGGGTGACCTTCTAGCTGTGACTCTGATCTCATAGGAGAGTGAAAGGGTGACCTTCCAGCTGTGACCCTGATCTCATAGGAGAGTGAAAGGGTGACCTTCCAGCTGTGACTCTGATCTCATAGGACAGTGAAAGGGTGACCTTCCAGCTGTGACTCTGATCTCATAGGAGAGTGAAGGGGTAAACTTCCAACTGTGACTCTGATCTCATAGGAGAGTGAAGGGGTGACCTTCCAGCTGTGACTCTGATCACAAAGGAGAGTGAAGGGGTGACCTTCTAGCTGTGACTCTGATCTCAAAGGAGAGTGAAAGGGTGACCTTCCAGTTGTGACTCTGATCGCAATGGAGAGTGAAGGGGTGACCTTCCAGCTGAGACTCTGATCTCATAGGAGAGTGAAGGGGTGACCTTCTAGCTGTGACTCTGATCTCAAAGGAGAGTGAAAGGGTAACCTTCCAGTTGTGACTCTGATCGCAATGGAGAGTGAAGGGGTGACCTTCCAGCTGTGACTCTGATCTCATAGGAGAGTGAAGGGGTGACCTTCTAGCTGTGACTCTGATCTCAAAGGAGAGTGAAAGGGTGACCTTCCAGCTGTGACTCTGATCTCAAAGGAGAGTGAAGGGGTAACCTGCCAGCTGTGACTCTGATCTCAAAGGAGGGTGAAGGGGTGACCTTCTAGCTGTGACTCTGATATCATAGGAGAGTGCTGGTCTTATAGTCAACATAGATCAGTGATCCCCAGACCCACAGTCAGTCCATTTTTTTGCACCCTTCAAACTCCCTCCTAGATACTCCACATTTTTGCTAGGGAGCTGGGAGGGAGCAAAAATATGGACTGTCTTAGTCCCCGAGGACTGGATTAGGAAAGAGGTATAGATGAATAATGCAGGACCTGCTAAAACATTCATGACTTTGCAAAAGAACACAGCCTAGCAGGGCAAATGTCTAATATCCCAGGAGATGTAGGGGAAAGCTGCAAAAGCTCCTGGAAGAATCAGAAGGTGTATGTGTGTGTGAGGGGGGTTCCATATAATTTATTTATGGAGGTCCATGGAGTAACTTAACTATTTACTTTAATAATTTGTAAACGATGAAGAAAATGATATTATGGTGAAAGGTACTGTTGTCATTGCACATCTCCAAGGTCCAAAGCCGTACTCACTTCCCATGGTTACGTTCCACCATCTCCAGGGTCCAAAGCCATACTCAGTTCCCATGGTTACGCTCCACCATCTCCAAGGTCCAAAGCCGTACTCACTTCCCATGGTTGTGCTCCACCATCTCCAGGGTCCAAAGCCGTACTCACTTCCCATGCTTGTGCTCCACCATCTCCAAGGTCCAAAGCCGTACTCACTTTCCATGGTTGCGCTCCACCATCTCCAGGGTCCAAAGCCGTACTCACTTCCCATGGTTACGTTCCACCATCTCCAGGGTCCAAAGCCATACTCACTTCCCATGGTTACGCTCCACCATCTCCAAGGTCCAAAGCCGTACTCACTTCCCATGGTTGTGCTCCACCATCTCCAGGGTCCAAAGCCGTACTCACTTCCCATGCTTGTGCTCCACCATCTCCAAGGTCCAAAGCCGTACTCACTTTCCATGGTTGCGCTCCACCATCTCCAGGGTCCAAAGCCGTACTCACTTCCCATGGTTACGCTCCACCATCTCCAGGGTCCAAAGCCGTACTCACTTCCCATGGTTACGCTCCACCATCTCCAGGGTCCAAAGCCGTACTCACTTCCCATGGTTACGCTCCACCATCTCCAGGGTCCAAAGCCGTACTCACTTCCCATGGTTACCCTCCACCATCTCCAGGGTCCAAAGCCGTACTCACTTCCCATGGTTACGCTCTGCCTTTTTGTATCCTGTAGTCCAGTTTCCTCCAGGTATAATACACTGAGATTGGATGGACTATGCCCTGTAAACTTCATTGCCACAGAGAAATGTAAGTTCTAATAAAAAAGAAGACTGTGGACTGATTTGGAATGTGGATGAAGATTTAATTTCTTTTAATACTGAACCGCCAAACAAAAAATGAGCATTAGCCATAGTGATGGTGAAATGTGAGCTGGAGTTCTGGTAGTGACATGGGGATGGGGTACAGAGCCCAGCTCGAGACACTGCAGGGTCGGGATATGGGGATGGGGTACAGACCCCAGCTCAACACACTGCAGGGTCGGGATATGGGGATGGGGTACAGACCCCAGGTCGACACACTGCAGGGACGGGATATGGGGATGGGGTACAGACCCCAGCTCGACACACTGCAGGGACGGGATATGGGGATGGGGTACAGACCCCAGCTCGACACACTGCAGGGACGGGATATGGGGATGGGGTACAGACCCCAGCTCGACACACTGCAGGGACAGGATATGGGGATGGGGTACAGACCCCAGCTCGACACACTGCAGGGACGGGATATGGGGATGGGGTACAGACCCTTTCTTAATGTGATAGAAACCTGAATAATGAAAATGTGTAAATGACAGGTATCAAGTTCATGCCCTGGGAGGTGATACTTACCACACTATGCTTCCTAAACCACCAGTGAATGTGATCATTTTCAGTAGATGTCATTCCCATAATACGATGATGATGGTCAGCTACATAAAGGCCTAGATGGGGTAGAGTTTTCTGCTTTAGACATGGTTTTCTAAAAGCCATTAATTTTCTATTAAGGAGAAGTATTCTGATTTAAAAAGCCCTATTTCCCTCTTCTCCACTGCATCACAGACTGTATCAGCCAGACCCTGGCAATCAATACCAGAGTGTTAGCCAAGTAAGGATCTGGCTGCCAACTGAAACAGGTTGGGGAGTGCTGTCAGATTGCCTGCCCAGAGTGCCTGTTTCCACTGTCAATTTGTGGTATGTGTGTGTGGTTTTTTTTTTTAAATATGCAGACTGGAGGTGTTTGTGTGGGTCTGTTATGGACAAAGGCATGTCATCAGCTGTGCTTTCAGACATCAGCTGTGCTTTCTGTGATAGTCAACATCGCGCCCAAATCGGTCATTGTTTAATTTGCCATCTCAACTGCTTGGAGTGAAAAAAACACTGAGTGATCTGTAGACAGGGCAGTACTCAGCTTCACTGCTCAGACTCCTTCAAGCTGTCACGTGACACATGAAAGTGGGTGAGTTTCAGCCAATCGTAGAGACCCAAACATTGAGCCCCCTCCTGTCCCCCCTGGGCCCATTACGGGGCCTTCTCTCATTGTGGCATTTTCAGCCACATTCTCTGCCCTTCCAGCTGTCCGCCAAGGTCATTCCACCCCGTGAAGCCCTCAGGAAACCCTCATGAGAAGTGTGTACCACTGGAAGCATATTGGGCATTATGGGGCTCAGAGCTGAATCCCAGCACAGGCCATTGCGTTGTGCAAAAATAACTAGGAAGGTAGTATAAGAAACAGATAGTATGTGAATTAGCAGAGAGCTTCACTCGCCTGTTTTTCAGTCTCCCACCAGGGAGCCAGGAGCTCTTCGTCTCTGACAGGCAAGTTGCCAGTGACACTCCTGGAAGTCGCTGCCATTCCCAGGCCGGACACGGCTACCAGCCCACGGTCCGCTGCCTGTCGCTGTGGAAACAGCATCCCAGAAAACCAGGTGCTCTGCATGGTATCCAGGTGGTGTCGCAGATTTATGAAAGTGCTGTAAAGCCAAGGAGGGATGGTGTTCATGGTGTGATAGAGCGACGGATAAAGCAGTGAAGGAGAAAAGGGACAGAGGAAGCAGCAGAGAACTGACTGCGATCCTCCAGTAAAAACAGGCTCCCAGCACCGGGGACCAGCTATCAGCTTTACATTAGGGAGATAGCTGGACTACAGTTTAGCTCTTTGGCACTTTCGCCACCAGCTGCCTGCTCCCTGTATGCAAATAACAGATTTTCCGAGCTCCAAGCCACAGCCTTGTGACTCCTGTTAGTGAGCCTGTGAGATCTGCCTCGTGGGGAGCTCTTCATTATTTCAGCGAAACACGGACACCCTTTGCTGCGTAACTAGCTTCCGGATTGTGACTGATCACACATCCCTCCCCAGGGAAGTGGGGCAAGCGTTGCTTCAGCAGAAATTCATAATGACTCCATATGAACAGACCAGTTGGATATATGAACTAACAATGTAATTTTTATAGGAGTTATTCGACTGATCCTGGGAAGCCCTTGAAGAGTCTGAAACAAAGAGTCGCATGGTCCTCGGTCTAGGCTAGTTTATAGTCTAGTAACCAGGCTGGCTGGGGAATATTCACTTTCCATTGTAATGTAGTTCCAGTCTGTTTCTGGCACCTTATCATGATGTTCGTACACCTGCATTACTGCCTGCCTAAGCCAGTGTCCTCATGGGGCAGCTGTTCCCAGGTCTAAGTGATCTCCTTTTCAGGTTAGTCCAGTCTGGAAGCAGAATGGGGTGGCTTATAGATCCATAGATTCTGAGAAGCAGATCACATAGGAAATGTGGGCTGCCACTCTGCTTCCAAAGCCGTGGATCTGTAGGGTTAACTGCCACTATGCTCGATCTCATAAATTATTCCTCTGCAACACGTCTGCAGATGTCGGTGCTGGTGACTCTCTCACTGTTGTTTCCCCTCCATTTTAGGGAAGTCACTCGTTCCAGTGTCCCCAGTTCACTCACACTTTGCAGCCGGCTCCCCGAATGCGTCGGTGGTTGTGCAGGCCTGCACCTCTGTCTGCACTTCTGCTTGTGTGTTGATGCACGGCCTGATTGCTTCTGTTGTGAGGCAGAACGAGCCTCTGCTGCATCTCCCAACCCCCCCACACTGGAGCTGCGTATCAGGGCGAGCGGCATCCATGCTGTCAACAGCCTCTCCTTAATGCCTTCTCATCCCACTAATGCCTTCTGCCAGCGGTGTGTGATCTCTGCCTTCCCATACTTTCACTGGCAGGCAACAGGGTGCCTACAGAAAGGCAGTCAGGAGTTTTTTTGCACCGTCACGGCCTCTTAGAATCACTATGCGCTTAGTGACAGGTGGCAGAAAGATGCTGCTGTCAATCATCTGTTGTTAAGGCAACTACAAACTCAGCCCTCCCTGGCTCTGCCAGTAGAGCCACCCTCTGACTTTCATCATCTCCCAGCCAATCAGATCACTTCAAGGCACCAGAAAGGAAGACAGGTCAACTTGTTCCATTAAACAAAATGGTAGTGCTGTCTCCCATGTCTAATGCCCAGAGAAAACAGGGCGAACACAAAAGCAGTGAGGGGGAAATCATAGAGGAAATGCTCACTAGTGTAATTTCACCCTTCTGAAAGCACAATACCATTCAGCAGAAACCATTATCCCAGATGACAGACAGTACAGCCTACTTTAATTATAATTAGCAGGCAATGCTGAGGGAAATCTCCAACGTGAATTTTTGTTCTAATATAACTTCAGCCATTAATCACAGTTCACGAAGCAGAATCTTCATTAAAGTGGCAGCGGTTCGAGGTCACGGCAAGCTTAAGGGGGAGAAAAATGACTGTGAAATAACTGAAGTTGTGGGCTATGAATGAGCGACATAGAAGAAACTAAAGTCAATGAAATTAAATGAGATGTGATCAGGAGGATATTTGGAAGGGAAGTTTACAGCCTCGTTTGAGCTCTTTCTCACCTTTCTTAATTTCAAATTGTGGTGCTCTAATCTCCATTTGTGATTAGAGAGCTTCTACCTCCAGTCATGCCGTCCCATGAACTGACAGGCAGCCAATGGTGAGCCGTCCTTGGTGTCATTAAAATCACATTCCAGCCTTCAGAGAAAAACAGCTCTGGCAAAATATCAAAGCCCGACACCTTTCACACCCAAGAGGAGTGCTTCAGCCCGAAGGACACTCACCCCACTCACACACCCTCTGCAGCTGTATGCGAGTCAGAGGAGGATTTGTCCTAAAAATAAAAAGGGTTATGTCATGGCCTTAAAGTGAGGTGGTCACCCTAATCCCTAAATCATACAAATGGGATACAAAGCAGTTACCCTACAGCACACGATGCACTATATTCATTTTCATTAGGTTTCCATGACAGCGCCAGCCACGGTGTTCTGTGCCAATTTCCCATGTAGTAACAGTGCATCTCACGTTCCCACACTGCAGATGTGATTGGGAAGTGAATTATGTATATAAGCTAGTAAGTCTGCTCCTGAAACTGGTATAACTCTGCATCCTGAAAGTGAACAGAACTGTCTTCAGCAGCCAGTAGTGACCAACCACTTCCATCCAAACACGCTAGCCGTCCACCCCCCCAGCCCATGTCTGTCTCTCTGGCTGCAGATGTGCCAGGCAGAGGTGGGTACTGGAGTGTGTTAGAGAGACAGGTAGAGGAAGAGAAGGGGGCGGACGAGGAGAGGAATGGTGAGAGAAAGAGAGAATGATGGAGGAAAAAGAGAAGGGGCAGACAAGGAGAGGGATGTGAGAGAAAGAGAGAATGATGGAGGAGGAAGAGAAGGGGCGGACGAGGAGAGGGATGGTGAGAGAAAGAGAGAATGAAGGAGGAGGAAGAGAAGGGGGCGGACGAGGAGAGGGATGGTGAGAGAAAGAGAGAATGAAGGAGGAGGAAGAGAAGGGGGCGGACGAGGAGAGGGATGTGAGAGAAAGAGAATGAAGGAGGAGGAAGAGAAGGGGGTGGACGAGGAGAAGGATGTGAGAGAAAGAGAATGAAGGAGGAGGAAGAGAAGGGGGCGGACGAGGAGAGGGATGGTGAGAGAAAGAGAGAATGAAGGAGGAAAAAGA
Source organism: Brienomyrus brachyistius (assembly GCF_023856365.1). Classification (NCBI taxonomy): domain Eukaryota; kingdom Metazoa; phylum Chordata; class Actinopteri; order Osteoglossiformes; family Mormyridae; genus Brienomyrus; species Brienomyrus brachyistius. The sequence goes on along the minus strand of NC_064534.1, from coordinate 952,819 downwards.
GAAGGGGGCAGACAAGGAGAGGGATGTGAGAGAAAGAGAATGATGGAGGAGGAAGAGAAGGGGGTGGATGAAGAGAGGGATGGTGAGAGAAAGAGAGAATGAAGGAGGAGGAAGAGAAGGGGGCGGACGAGGAGAGGGATGTGAGAGAAAGAGAATGAAGGAGGAGGAAGAGAAGGGGGCGGACGAGGAGAGGGATGTGAGAGAGAATGAAGGAGGAGGAAGAGAAGGGGTGTGGACGAGGAGAGGGATGTGAGAGAAAGAGAATGAAGGAGGAGGAAGAGAAGGGGGCGGACGAGGAGAGGGATGTGATGGAGGAGGAAGAGAAGGGGGCGGACGAAGAGAGGGATGGTGAGAGAAAGAGAGAATGAAGGAGGAGGAAGAGAAGGGGGCGGACGAGGAGAGGGATGTGAGAGAGAATGAAGGAGGAGGAAGAGAAGGGGGCGGACGAGGAAAGGGATGTGAGAGAGAATGAAGGAGGAGGAAGAGAAGGGGTGTGGACGAGGAGAGGGATGTGAGAGAAAGAGAATGAAGGAGGAGGAAGAGAAGGGGGCGGACGAGGAGAGAGATGTGAGAGAAAGAGAATGAAGGAGGAGGAAGAGAAGGGGGCGGACGAGGAGAGAGATGTGAGAGAGAATGAAGGAGGAGGAAGAGAAGGGGCGGACGAGGAGAGGGATGTGAGAGAGAATGAAGGAGGAGGAAGAGAAGGGGTGTGGACGAGGAGAGGGATGTGAGAGAAAGAGAATGAAGGAGGAGGAAGAGAAGGGGGCGGACGAGGAGAGGGATGTGAGAGAGAATGAAGGAGGAGGAAGAGAAGGGGGCGGACGAGGAGAGGGATGTGAGAGAGAATGAAGGAGGAGGAAGAGAAGGGGTGCGGACGAGGAGAGGGATGTGAGAGAGAATGAAGGAGGAGGAAGAGAAGGGGCGGACGAGGTGAGGGATGTGAGAGAGAATGAAGGAGGAGGAAGAGAAGGGGCGGACGAGGAGAGGGATGTGAGAGAGAATGAAGGAGGAGGAAGAGAAGGGGCGGACGAGGTGAGGGATGTGAGAGAGAATGAAGGAGGAGGAAGAGAAGGGGCGGACGAGGTGAGGGATGTGAGAGAGAATGAAGGAGGAGGAAGAGAAGGGGCAGAGAGAAACTGAAACAAGGTTGCAACACAGCAACAGCAATTTATCCGACAATAACACATGTATGCTGCAACTTCCATTTAAGGGCGGAAGAAGAAAGATTTAAATGTACATATAATGCTTAGGGATGATAACAAATCACATCCAGTCTGTAAGCCTGCATCTCACTGTCATAAGGTGCTTTCTCAGTAAAGTTCAGGAACCTAGTTCCTAGTTTAGAGTCTCTGGAACTTTTTCAGCTCCTGACCACTTTTGCGTGCCACTTTCCCACCACACAACAAGAACTGTGACCTTTATGCTATATAAGCACATAATTTCCTATGAATGTACAGCTCCACCACAAAACAATGGAGGATAAACAAGTCATTTTGTTAATTATTTGTGATCAAAGTGGGGCACAGCCTGTTATTTATATTTTATTTATACGACCAGTGACAGATTTATAATTCAGTATTAAATCAGGCTTGCAGGTCGATCTTCCATTTTCCACAGAATAAAAAATGTATGCAACGTTATCCTGCTAATAAGTGCTGGCAAATTTCACCGCCGGTGATATTAGACAAAAGTATATTGGTTATCGAAAGAGTTCTCCAAAACATATATGGAGATACAGGTAAACATTAATTCATGTGTAAATCGTAATTGAGGCACAAAAATAATTCCTGCTCAATTTTTGCTGCGCTACTTCTACTACTTTCCCCACAATTCTACGTAACTGGTATGCTGAGAAATTCATGCTGAAAGTGTTATCATCACACAATCAGCAACTAGTAGACGTCCAGCTTAAAGCATCATTGCAGAGCAGTAAAGTTAACTTGTTGACTAGTCTGTAAAACCCCTACTGAATACTGCCCTGTCCATTTCTACACATTTACTTACCACCTGGACATGACATAATGTATCTGGCCCTGCAAACGGTCCTCCAACTTGCAGGGAAAAATCTTTGGGGGTTGGTGGCGTGATTGGCAATCCAGCCGCCATAAAAACACCTCACAGCACCCCTTCCGCTCTCTGCGGGAGTAGCTCTGCTGCAGCCACCCACAGGAAGGCTGCATGCATCATGAAGGGGATGGGGGATAGCCCTCGGGAACCACTGGTGTGGTGCTGAGGTGTCACCTGCTGCATGGCGGAACTTGGGTCCCAGTTTGAGGTGACCCATCTGGGTAGGCATGTGGAACGACTTGTCTCTCTGGCAAGATGACCACCTTTGGGGGAGCTTCGTAAACTCCACATTTCGTTAGTAGTATGCAGAGGCCGGATCTCTGTAGGTGGATGTACCTACTTTTTGTCTATTGGCAGTCATACTCAGGGAGTAGCTGTTGCTATGGTGAATTGGCTCCTTCCCATGTTGACTGATGTCAGTCCTTTCAATGAGTCTATTATGAGGCTTAAGCTAAAGCACTCCCTGGGTATCTTGTCTGTTGTCTCAGTGCATGCTCCGACCACAGTAAGTGATGTCTTGTTGAGGGAGGCCTTTTACTCGAAACTTCATTCAGTGGTTGATGGATGCCCATGGGGTACCAATCCTCTGGTCATTGGTGACATCAATATGACCAGTGGCACTGACTATGAGTCTGTCCCCATGGGTCTGGGTTGAGAATGGCTCCAGGGGCTCCAAGGTCAGGGGCTGCGGGTCACTGGACCCTAGTTCCAATGCTCTGGTACTTCAGTATTGGTGGTGCGGCGAAGGAGATCGATCACATCCTCATGGGCAGATGCTTGAGGCTCCTGCACAACTGCAGGGTCTACAGAAGTGCCCAGTTTGTGAATTCTGACCACAGACTTGTTGCTACTCCAAAGATTCAGCTTAGATCCAGTAGGCTACCACCTACTAAGAGAATGAGGCTGGACTTGGCTAGACTCCAAGATCAGGCTGTTTCTGATGAGTTTGCATGTAGTTTGTGTGATGAACTTACAGACTTGGGTGTGACTGCTGACTCTAATGTGATGTGGGAGACCTTCCATGATGAGACCCTGAAGGTTGTCGAGGGCTGTGTTGGTGATGCCAGTGTTCCCAGTAGGAGCCCTTTCATCTCACAGGGCACCCTGGATATTATCAAGAGGAGTCGCAGTACATGACATGGTGGCAACTCCAGTCTGTACCGGGAGTTGAGGAGGACGGCTGTGAGGCTCTGAAAGTAGATAAGGAGGCGTTTGTTAGAGAAATCTGTGAGCAGGTGACACACCATCTGTGGTCTAGTGACCCAAGTCCTGCTTACAGAGCAACCGAGGCACTCAGTTGGTCAAGTTGCCCTGTGGGACTTCCGGATCCCTCCGAATTTGCTGGATGTCATGGCTCCCCTGTACACTGGTACTGTGAGTGCTGTGCAGAGTAGAGGGAAAACCTCCACATTATTTCCAGTTGATTCTGGGGTGCACCAGGGGTGTGTTCTTGCTCCTACTTTGTTCAATTCTTGCATGGACTGTGTGTTGGGCAGGACCGTGGGATCCGGCAGCTGGGGGGCAACTGTCGGTGAAGAAATATTTACTTAGTAAATCGAGGCTTTGATCGGGGCTCTCAAGAGACTGAGTCAGGAGTCTGAGTGTCTTGGTGTCCAAAACCGAGATCCAGGCCTTTAATGACTTCTTAGGCACGGCCATCAGTAGTGTGTCTGCGGAGGGAATGTCGACCTCGTCAAAAGATTCACTTACCTCGGCTGCGACATTCCTGTCTCTAGTGACTCTTCCTATGAAGTCAGTAGATGGATTGGGAGGTCATGGGTGGTCAGGAGAGCGCTGGAAAGGGGTGTGTGGCTCCCAATAACTCTGCAAGAGGACGAAGGTCCAAGTCTTTAGAGTCCTGTTACTCCCTGTCTTGCTATATGGCTGTGAGACATGGACACTATCCAGTGAACTGAGATGAAGAATAGACTCCGTTGGTACTGTGTCTCTTTGGAAAGTCCTCGGGTACCACTGGTTTGACTTTGTGTTGAATGAGCGGTTGTGAGAGGAGTCTCGAATGAGGCACATTACCTGCATTGTGAGGGAGCATCAGTTATGGCACTATAGCCATGTGACGCGTTTCCCTGATGGTGATCTGGCTCACCGGATCCTCACTGCTGAGGACCCAAACGGCTGGACCAGGCCGAGGGGACACCCACATAATGGGTAAGATGGCGGCACGTACAGATGCAGCGGTCCCTCGCTCTCTCAGTTATTTGACTTGTATGATTTCTACCACTTGCACTGTATTGTTCACCATTTGCATAACTACCTTAATATTATTACCATTTGCACAACTGACTATATACAGTTATGTGTAAAATAATAGCAGCGTGTTTAAAACAACAGAGGAAAAGTTCCATGTTCCTAATAGCATTTATTTCCATCTATACAGTGGCACTGGGAGCCGTGCTCATTCAGTTCCAAATGAAAACATGAACTATTTTTTATGAAAATGAAAAAGAATATTAGGTTGTTCAAAAAAATAGCAGTGTCTGCATTTTCATTTACAAATTGGAATATTTACAGTATAAACTGAAAATTAAATGAAGATTTAGCTTTTCCTTTAAGCACTGAAGTAATATTTAGTTGTATAACCATTATTTCTGATCACTGCTTTAAATCTGTGTGGCATGGAGTCAACTAACATTTGACACCTGCAAACAGAAATTGCAGCCCAAGGTGACTGGACTACATTCCACAAAATCTTCTGCATTCCTGGGTTTTGCATCAAAAACAGAATTTTTGAGGTCACTCCACAAATTCTCAATTGGATTGAGGTCCGAGGATTGGGCTGGCCACTTCATGACATCAGTCTTTTTGGTCTGCGACCAGGATGTTGCCCACTTGCTGGTGTGTTTGGGGTTGTTGTCCTGCTGAAACACCCACTTTAACGGCATGTCTTCCTCAGCATAAGGCAACTTGACCTCTTCCAGTATTTTTAGGTACTGAAACTGGTCCATGGTGCCTGTTATGCGATAAACGGGCCCCACTCCAAAGTATGAGAAACATCCCCAAACCATTATGCTTGTACCTCCATGTGTTACGGTCTTCACAGTGTACTGTGGTTTGTATTCAGTGTTTGGGGGTCGTCTCACACACTGTGTGCAGCCTTTAGACCCAATAAGAACAAGCTTGCTCTCATCTGTCCATAGAATATTGCAGCACTTCTCTTTAGGCCAGTCACTGTATTCTTTGGCAAACTGTAACCTTTTCAATATGTGTTTTTGTCAGCAGTGGTACTTTATGAGGGTTTCTTGCAAATAGTTTGCCTTCACATAGGCGTCTCCTGATTGTTGAAGTACTCACAGGTAAATGGAGACCCTCCTCGGAGCTGATCATTGGATGCTTCTCTGCCATTCTGGTTATTCTATGATCTAGGCGGATGGTTGTATTCCTTTTTCTACCACGTGTTTCGGGTTTTCTTTCCCATTTCAAAGCATTTGAGATCTTTTTAGCTGAGCAGCCAATTATTTGCTGCACTTCTTTGTATGTCTTCCCCTCTGCAATAAACTTCTTGATCAAAGTTCTTTCTCCCTCAGTGCAATGTCTGGAACAACCCATATTACTCACTGAGCAAGGGCTAAAACCAGCAGGTACAACATCTGCTGCCTTCCTTCCTTAAATAAGGGTCATAACTGACACCCATTTCTTCACAGATTGAACGGCCTCCCTAACTGATCTCCACACTGCTATTAATTTGAACACACCCCTTTCATTAAATGAGTCAATTACCCCCAATTATCAGCATGCATGTCATGTCTGTTAGGTCTGTTAGTTGGCCATTACTCTGCTACACCTAGTCATGAATTTGTTCCCATGTCGCATCATCATTTCTGCCAAAATCAATACTTAAACACATTAGTATGTTAGACTGCTATTATTTTGCACATAACTGTATTTATTGTTACCATCTGCACTTGTCGATATGTCTCTGGCCTTCTCAGTTTGTCCCATGTCTTGCTATCTGTCTTTTTTTGTATAGAATGTCTATAATTCTGTAATTGGAGGCTACGCAGACCAGTGAGCGAGAAACAGCATTTCGGTTCCCATGTATGTCCTGCACATATAATGTGAATTGAAAATAAAATATCTTTGACTTTCACTTTGATGCCACCTGGCTGAGGTGGATGGATGGCCATTTCTGGAGGGTGGGACTGGACCATGTGTCATGTGGTGGGTGCGGCAACGTGCTGCATCAGCACATGCTCCCCAACCTGACCTGACCACACAATGCATTCGACTCAGGTGTGCCTTGACCTGGACTGGCGAACACTCGGCAGCTGCCTCAGTGCTGAACTCCTAGCCCCCCTGGGTAACAAGCCACTTTCAGTCTGTGTTCCATTAGTACCCAGATGTCAGTAGGTGTCGCAGGACTGAGGCGGAGCAGCTCCCCTTCCAGAGTTCTTGTGTTCATTTTGTTTGCCTACATACTGTTCTTTCTCTTGTGAACAAAGCGGGGATTCTTTTCCCTTTTTGTCCCAGACGTCGCTGACATGTTCTAAGCCCTGACTCACTGCAGTTCTTACTCTGCTGTCATGCTGGCTGACTACCAGTTGCAACCCTCATAACATGAAATGACATGAATAGCTTCCCGGGACAAAAATAAATCCCTCAGTCCAGTCCTCTTCCCTAGTCTCCCCCAGCTACATCACACATCCTCACACAGTGACACACAAACCTTCAAACTAGTGTGGAGAAAGAACTTACATTTTCTGCCCATTTTGCTGTCTCACAGCTATTTCTCATGCAGGGCAGTGTTATGTAGGGTTAGGGTTAGGGTTAGGGTTAGGTAGTATTGCTATTGAAATGACTTCCTAGGCAGCTGTAGACAGATAAGCACTTCAGGGTATGAGTTCAGTCCCTGAACCACTAATCTTTTAGATTCACATTTTCATGCTACATGAATTCCTCAGTTCCTAAGGGAAGGAATTTCCCATGTGTTCCAGTGATTGACGATGACTGTGGACCAGCTGTACTCCACCAACCTTGGTTAACATGGGCTAATGGTGGCTGACTCTGGCTTGTGGTACATTCTTCAGGGGACAGCGAATGGGTGAATGACACCCGTGTAGCCAGCACACAGCAAAGACCTTACACTGCTCTGTTTAGGACAATAGGTACAAGCGTTAGTCTGGGAAGGATGCGCATGATCAGCTCCAATAATCGGCACTGTGTGTTAATATCAGCACACAAAGAATGTGCAGGCGGATGGCGTCTTAAACAAAATGCGCTATGAATGAAACGATAGGTAGAGAGGTAGAGAGACAGAAAGGAACAGAGCCTCCCCAGACTGGGAGCTCATCTTGGCGTCCTGGCAGTTCCTGTACACTTCAAAGAGCCGTGATAAAAATGGCATGCCCACTGGGAATTCTTCTAAATTATTCAATTTCTTCCCACAGCCTCAAAACGACACTTCAGAAGAAGCTATTCAATGACACAGTGGACCTGTCTGGGATCCCGCTGTCCACCAGGGACGTCCACCGAGTGGCGTATTACCTTCAGAATAATGGTGATGCGGTGGCTTCAGTGGACCTGAGCTTCACCGAGCTCCATGATGAGAACCTGCGTCTCCTGCTGCCATACCTGGGTGCTCTGCCCAAGCTGGCCACACTGGCGCTCAATGGCAACCGACTCACCTTCGCCATTGTCAAGGACCTCTCAGAGGCCATGAAGGACCCCAAGAGATTCTCCAGCCTAGCCTGGATCGACCTGGGTAACAATGTGGACATCTTCACTATGCCGCAGCCACTGCTGGTAGCACTGCGTCGGCGATGCAGCCTGAAGAGCAGCCTACCCACCATCTATGAGTACACGGAAGGGCAACCCTATTGCTATCACATGGAGACCTCTATCGAGGAGGCCAGCCACTGTGAAGAGGAGGAGGAGGATGAGGAAGATGAGGGTGAGGAGGAGGAACTTGAGGACAAGCTAGAGCTGGAACCCTGGGGCATTGGCCAGAAGAAGGTGTCCCAGAACTTCTCACTGCACTATTGCGAGAGGTGATTCCCTAACTAGCAGTACCTCCCAGACGCTGGGCCTGACTTCAGTACCAAAGGCCTTCCCTTTGTTTCTGTCACCATGACAACAGGCCCCTCCTTTCCTCAAACCACCACAAATTTCCACACCAGGAGTCCAGTACTTATATTGGCAAGTGTGAGCTGTACATGCAGAGGATATCCCATCTTCGGGGTTCCCCATTAGCCAGATACCGCACCTCTGGAAATCCCAACTCTAAGAGTGTGCTGAGCCCTACGCCTGCCACTGACTTACTCTGGTGATCGATGGTGTTCCTAGTAACCAGCTAGGATTTCAACAGGAGCAGGGTGGGAAGAAATTCTGTGTGTTTCTTGGAAGAGCGCCCACCTTACTCGAAGAAGGATGGGATCCCGAGTGGATCCAGAGGTCCTCAACTAGAGCATCTTGGAGATGAGAAGACCGAGCGGTCCACATGGCGCTCGCTGTACCTGCCACTGGTACTGAAGCCATAGATTGGACAGTGTTTTTGTCAAACATTCGCTTGTGAATTACTGTGCATTGTTTGTGGTGAAGAGAATGATGGCACAACCAAACGGAACTTTCATATTGTCTGGATTCAGTTTGTTGAACTGGGACAAACTGCAACTTTGGTGATTTAGTTAACTTGACTAACGCTGAAATATTTATTGTGTTTTTTTTTTTATTGGTATTTTCAATATTTATCTGAATGTGTTGAACCTAATATTGAATGGCCTGGAAGCCGTAATTTAAGGGCACATGTTTAACAATGTAATAAATAGTTTGTTAGATCCTCATATTCCATTGTGTATTTACAGGAAGGATGTTTGCATAATTAACAAAAATTAACTGATGATAAAGTGGAGAGAGATCAAATTTGGCTGTTGATCATAATGGTAGCAAGTCACATATTCACCTGTACAGGTCATAATACTATGGGCCTAAGGAGAAAAACTATCCTCTCTGTTAAACAAAGAAATCTCCAAGAAAAGCGATTTTGCAGTCTGCACCACAGAGATCAGCTCCTGATTGGATGAGAGCATCCCATTAGAAGATCCATTAACAGTGAGATCGCTGGGCTTCCAGTGATTGCCTTCCAGTGATTGGGGCTTCGGCAGACATTGCAGAGAAGTTCTTACAGAGAGAGCACTGTTTTTATGACAACGTGACTGAGGTCCTCAGAGACTCAATAACCCCAGTGTCCAAGGCAGGGCCAGAAAGAGCATCGAAGATCTCCTGTCCAAGCCAGACCTCTGACCAAACTGGACTGCTATCCAAAACAGACCAAAATGTTGACAAAACCACGTGCTGGAAAGAGGGTTGCAGCAAAGGATTTTCCGTTTCTTGGTTCAGCTGTGTAAATCTTAGAGACTTGGTTGCCATCATTGTAGCTGATTACCAAGCCACCAAAACTCCTCCTTACTGTCACAACGTATGTAGCATCATACCAATGTCTTGTACGAACAAAAGGATCAATGGATGTCAATCCTGGCTTCTAACTTCATCCTATTGGGTATAACAGTGTGCTGAAACATGTCAGTGGCTACCTGTCAGCTTAAAACTGTCTGCTTCTTTGTTCAGCAAAATGACACGTCAGTGGAGTGACTTGACTATTAAATATCCTCGAATGGAGCCATGAAGCCGACCTGGCTGGCAGAGTGGGGGGGTTGGAGGAGCAGTCGGACTGGCAGCTGTAAAGCTCCCCGTGCACCAACACCTCCCATACATTTTCAGGAGTAAGTGTGCAAGCAAGCCGTGAAAGCTGTCCTGGTGCATATCTGTCCTTTTAGTATCGTTAGTATTTTAATTTTCAATCAGATTACATTTACAAGTCGAAAAATACAAATGCTTCTTACCCTGCTGTATGCTTTACTCACCCGTCGAAACCACCAAAGTGAGTGTCTTACATTGAAGAACTGCATCAGTTATGTGACTTTTGGAAGCAGCAATGTAAGTGATTTCACTTGTATGATCTTGTATTACGGTCAAATCTTCAGTCCTGTCATGTGGTGCTATGTCCTGTGTGTGTGCGTGTGTGTGTGTGTGCGTGTGTGTGTTTCTATCTTTGATCAGAGCTTCGATGGCACCTCGTGTAAAATGGTGTTGCGTCGTCCGGGGTCACATCTGCCATCTGTGTGCATCAGTAAAATCAGCCAAGCACCTTGTTGCTATGCACAGCGCTGATGTGCTAGAACATTGCGTGATTTCGTTGTCTGGGCCTTTTGAGGTGTTACAAACTAAGCCTCCCTTCTGCTGCTACAGTAAGCTAACTTTTTCCAAGAAAACACAAACAAAATCTCAAAATATTACAACGCATGGCAATGTATGTAGAGGACAAAGTTCTAAATGCACACATCACAGATGTGAAACCCTTTGCTTACATTCTCATTAAATGTCCTGTTACAGATTAGTTGGCTGTAAACTGAAGGTTGTTCTTTCTGGAAACAAATCAAGCTGCAGATGAACATACAGCAGCACAGTCTGCCTGAACTGGGCCGAGAGTCAGGGCCTTTTGGACACATCTCACTCCCCGTAAATCTGCACATCGGCTAGGCGCTTCCACACACACCCGGTGCACTGCAAATCCAAATGGTGTTTCACAGGTTATTCAATAATAAAGAAAGTGAATCACTACCTTGGTGTTTTTTGTTTTTCTTTGGCCGTTATATTAAAAAAAAGAAAGAATAGGAAAACAAATACGAGAGCTGAGAGAGTCTGCAGAGCGACCTGTAAGTATGAGAGCAGCTTGCACTTCCTGCAATACATTATGTTGTGGGGGTGGACAGTCAGGGAGTGACTGATGAGCCCCCAGTGCTCTGTGCAGGATGGAAGGAAGCCCAGCTCCCCCCCCCCCCCCCCCCCCCCCACCTTGGCGGTGAACTGGGTTGGGTAGCAAACAGCTGACATCAGTTCCAGGGAAAGCCAAGATAATTCTGCATGAGACATGATTGTATGCAGTAATGTGCTGCATATATGCATCGTATTTACTTGCTTGCATGTATAGTTAAGGCATGTGATACACGGTGTATATTTTGGTATCTAGGACTGAATTATTCCATGAGGGGGGAGACATCTGAGGTGAACACACTCCAAACAGACAAGGGCTCGCATTTCGAGGCATCTAGCTTGGATTCTTTATTCATGGGCATCTCAATGGCAGGAGGCATCCACCAACAGCAGGAATGGAAGGACACCGTTTAGTGCATGTGTGACTGGTATCACTGGGGAACCCGCCAACCAGCTCAGAGGAAACGAAAATATAAAGCTGATTCTGAAGAACATCACCATTTGTGGGGATATACGGTCCATCAAACTGAGGAATTCACACCATTCTACACAATGGTACAACTACACCCTTCTCCAGATCCTTATATGTCAAGGTCTCTGATGGCAATGCCATGATGACATTGATTAGCTCTCTTTAGCTCAGGAACCAGCCATTCTGTAGCCCGCAAGCAGACCAGTGAGGTCCACCTTTAGGTGTCATAACTTGTTATACCTACTGCTCTTTTTATAGCCCAAATTAGTCCTAGTTCATGTGTATGTCTGTGTTTGTCAGTCAGTCCATCCTTCCATCTGGGCAGCGTGTCTCTCCTTTGCTGCTGGATGGTCTGTTGGTATCTCTGCATTCCTGCCAGTCTCTGCCCACCCTTTCCGCAGTAATGCCTAGGTCACTGCAGCATAATGGGGGCATAGTGCAGGTCACCTACGCACCCCCCCCCCCCGTCCCCCGCACCCCCACACTGCCACAGCCCTCAGGGTTCCCATGGGAAGAGATGGAAATGTGGCATTTGCGTCAGGTGCCAGAGAAAAGGACCAGAGGATAATGTCAGCAGTGGCTGGGCTGCCAGACTCCACCCGTCAAGCAGCAGGTGACTGGGGGGGGCACAGCAGAAGCCAGCTTTCATCCAGTTCACAGCACTATTCACCTGAAACACTAGTTAAAGACAATTGGACGTTTCAACCTTGTTGAAGTAAAAAAAAAATTACCTCATGCAATAGTTATGCTCTTCAAGTGTCACTTCATCAGATTATACATAATATATAATTTGTATACAGATATACAAATCAAAAGTCTAAATGCTGTTTATCTGTATTAGCGTCATGGTGCTTTATTAACGGAAAAGCATCTCTTCACGGTTCGAGTCGGGTATGGCTCTGGTTCTTGGTGGGGAGAAGCACCATCGGAGCCCCCCAGGTATGACTAACAGGCCAGTGCTGCTGCACAGTCATGCCTAAAGCATCCAGTTATGCTTCTTAGAATCCATGGGCTCCAGGTTGCACAGACAACCAGGGCATCTTCCATGACCACTGGCTCTTCTAGACAGTCAAACGTCAAAGCCTCGCACCACAAGCTTCCCTAAAAATTTGAAATGGGGGGCTTTTGTCCTGCAGAACGTGCAGCCAGGCAGTAAACAGATGGTGGGAGGATTCTGGGCCCCACACTCTGCTGTACTCTACGGGGGAGGCGCTATACTCTACGGGGGAGGCGCTGTACACTACGGGGGAGGCGCTGTACTCCACGGAGGAGGCGCTGTACACTATGGGGGAGGCGCTGTACTCCATGGGGGAGGCGCTGTACTCCACGGGGGAAGCGCTGTACTCCACGGGGGAAGTGCTGTACTCTACGGGGGAGGTGCTGTACTCCATGGGGGAGGCGCTGTACTCTACAGGGGAGGCGCTGTACTCCATGGGGGAGGCGCTGTACTCCATGGGGGAGGCGCTGTACTCCACGGGGGAGGCGCTGTACTCCATGGGGGAGGCGCTGTACTCTACAGGGGAGACGCTGTACTTCATGGGGGAGGCGCTATACTTCATTGGGGAGGCGCTATACTCCATGGGGGAGGCGCTGTACTCCACGGGGGAGGCGCTGTACTCCACGGGGGAGGCGCTGTACTCTACAGTGGAGGGCACTGAGTGGGCTGCAGTCTGAGAGAGGCACAATGTCGCTCATCCATGAGACGAAATGGTAGCCTATTGATCCTAGAAGAAAATTAATTACAGAAACAGAACCTGCTAATGTCCCCAGATTCACTTTGCAGTTCCAGAACAATTCTATTCCACTCATAATTCTTGGTAGCTCATGTGTGAGATGAAGCTTGCAAACAAAAAGAGCAGTAAATACGTCGCATGTATAAGCTACTCAGAAGCTGTCCTGTCAGGAGTATCTCTCTATTTCAGCTACATTTCTGTCATTTTCCATGCACTTATATTTTGTGGTTCCTTCATAGGCTTTCCCAGATTCCATAGGCGAAGCACTGCAGTTCTCTCTGTTAAAGAATTGCACCATCTAGTGGTTGTAGAGAAAAGTGAGAGCCTATGGAAATGGACTGTTGTGTGTGCTCTTTGCTATGTGTTCACCTTAAAGGACAGATACACAAAACCAACCCATGTCTCACAGAGAATATAAAATTCTCCAGACTCATCTGTTTATCGTGCACCAAAGTACACCAAAATAAACCCTATCTTCCACTTCACAAGATGAACAGAACCAGGATTGCCAAGTGAATGTGCAGGCTCTGGTCTAGGATGGCTGCAGATTCACAGAGCCAGAACCGACCAACTTCTGCACTCACTCAACCATCAAGATATCCCAAGATATGCATACAATGAAAGACAGCAACGTGTGACCACAAAACAACTGTGTAGAAGCTTAAGCATTCCAGGGCTGACTGAAGAACGAAAACAACCAAAATCAACCTATACATGGGTTCCCTGCCCTCTGCCTAACACTCCCCAGGGCCCACAGTGGAGCAGTAGTACAGAGGATGAGTGGATCAAAACCAAAATGCTTTTCAATTTTCTATGAAATGGATAAAGAAGACTTTTCTTTGCCTGCAGTGCAGGAGCAAATGTGATGGACTGTCATCCTGTCCCTAGAGTTCGCTGCTCTGTGCTGCCTGGGATGGGAACCTGATCCCCATCCATGTCACTGTATAATCAGCTGTAAGATGGACAGATAGACCATCAGGTTCTGTGAATCCAAATGCTTGAGATGGAACTTGGTGTGGGGTGTGTGAGATGAAATACAATAACAGCAAGCAATTCACATCTTGGTGAACAAGGCATAACCGCGTCTGTAAAATGTGCTTTTTTGGCCTCCAACATGCTGCTATTTTCTCAGACAGTCTGCATGACACCAGCGGTGTGTGTAGCTGTTAGAAAACCAACCTCCATCAATACTGTCTTATGTTTGGCAAAGCATGGATTGTGCAGTCAAATAACTCTGATATAAATAAAAGACAGAATGAAATTCTCTCCGTTGGTCCACAGCCCCGATAAAGTCTCTCAAAATACATCGTGTTTCATCTCAGCAACATCAAACAACCAAACGGTGCCATACAACTTTTGAAAACTCAGTTACTGGCACATGACACCAAATCATAATTTTTTCACAGCAGATAACATCAGTGCCTCCTGAACCATAACTCACAGATTTCCTCATACCTCATAATACTGTCAACAAAGTTGTTGTTCCAGTCAAGCTGCACTACCGTATTTGATGAATTACCATGAGATCAGTATGTAACTAAGACTTAATTTGTGGCTAATTAATACATAAGTAATAGTATAATACTATATTTCTGTCAGTTCAAGTAAAGTGTTAAGTAAATTATGTGAGTTTTAAGAATAAAATAGAATATAGGCAATATATGATTTTTGTCCACAAAAAATTACACACCTTAAAAAAGTAAGTTTTTAAACCGGAGTATTCTTCGCAGCCTACCTGCTCAATGACACATATTCTAAACCTTATGCCAACAATAACTAAAACCAAGCTCCTAGGAATCTTTTATATATAAATTTTCCAGACTCATGCACTTGTCTGGGTATTTTTGATCCTGACATACCATCAACATTCGAGGGCGCGTTGTCTATGGTCTCATCATTATACCCGTTCATGAAAAAACAAGCCGAAAATGTTTTGACAGGTGGAACCGTCTGTCATGGACCAGGGCGGATTTGGGGTGACGGCGTGGCATGGTGCAGGCTGGGAAGGAGTAACAAAACTAACACAGGGCAGGTGACACTAATTAACAAGGGTTGGGAAAACAGGCCACAGATGAAATTAATAATTAAATCAAGGGACTGGGAGGGGAAAACTAAGACACTAGCAGAAAGAAGGAAACAGAATCTAACATGAGGGAATAAGCAGAGGTGGAGATTTCAGGTCCAGAAAGTACAAATCTAGACCAGGATTTTGTTTTAACCAATCAGTTGAGCATAAAGAGTCACAGTCACAGAGGACTCAGTTTGTTGGTTAAAACAAAATCCTGGACTGGATTTGTACTCTCTGGACCTGAAATCTCCACCTCTGTGAACAAGAAGGACAGTTAAAACACAAAACAAGAAACCAAAACAGAAAACAAACCACAAAATCACAGTTACTAGAAAATCTGATGAAACCAATGAAACACTAGGGAACAAAATACACAAAATTACAAAACCCATCAGAGGTGGAATTTGAAGACGCAACAAAAGGACTCGCAGGCAGCCGCCAGGGAGCAGGGGAAAACACAAAGGGTGACAGGAGGGATAGGATGGCTAGCGACACCTGCTGGCCAAACAGGGAAGGGACACGAAAGACTGGGAACAACAGGAGCTGCCCCTGACACCTTCACGCATCCAGAAGGCGGTCGACTGATCTTACAATTACAAGAAACATTGCATACTTTCGTTTGGTCAACCCTGCAACGGCAAAGAAAGTTACAGTCCCGGATATTAATTAGCGGTACTTAAAATACGCCCCACCTAGAGCAATGATGAACTTTGTCACAAAGATAGTCATTGTGTATCTGAAATGTCGCAGCGCTACGTAGGTTCTGGAAAGTGTAATCTGTGGATAAAGCTTGAACCAGCATCAATACTGTAGAGATCCATTCCTTTATCAGCGGCTGTTGTCAGCCGCAGACGCGGCTCGCGAAGCTGGTTATACATGTTGCACAGAGCTGCGTCATGAGGGACAGAAAAGTCGGCCAAAGTCCCCCTTACACAGCCTGACCTGAAAAATACCAATCATTTCAACAGGGATCCCTGTTGCAGATATTAAGTTTATTACTTAACACGTCATTTGGCTGCAGTCGTGTGCACCAGTTCAGTCAATTTTCACAGTAGATCCAGATTCCCCCCCCCCCCCCGAATGACTTCAAGGTCCCCCTCATACTGCAAATCTCACGGGCATGGAGAACAAGATGAAGGTGCCCATATCATGCACATTAAACAACAAAATCATGGCCTGCTTCTTTCATACGTCTAAATTTTATGTATCCAATCTCATTATGGTGCACGAAGCATTTGGTACCTAAACAATTTTGAAATGTAATATTTTGTAATGTTTGTAGTGCAACTATGTCGTGAGGCGTGTATTTAATGAATAAAACATGCTTGTGCAATTTGTTGACTAATGTGGTGCATGATGGGTACTATGGAGGCCAGTTAAGATTCATTATCCGCAGCTGCTGTAACTTTTATTTTAAGTTTTATATTGAAAACCACAAATAAAATTAACAGCACTATAGACTTTAAACATTAAAATGACAATAATGTCGCCAGCAAAATGAAACAAAAAGGAAAACTTCACCATCATCGTAAAACAAACACCGTTTATTCCGCTATCATTGACTCTGGTTTGTTCCTGCCTCTATACTTCAGTCCAAAAACTGGATATTCTAATACAGTAGAATCCACTTATAGCGATCACGTCTGTCTAGGTGAATCTGTTCACTATAAGTGGAAGATAATTATAACCGATTTTTTAATGTTTCAGGCAGATTTCCATCTAATTTACATTTGTATATTTATTACAAGAATATAGACATTGTGGACAGCATCCATATTTACCGAATTTTATTGACTCTCTCAAAACACAGTAAAGCTGTTTAAAACGGTTTTCAAATTACGGTACTGTACAAATCAAATCACTGCATTGTATAACTCAAATACACTGTAATACAGTACTGTACGAATCAAATCACTGAACTACAGTATATAACTCAAATACGCTATAATACAGTACTGTATATAAAATGTAGCTTATTGTAGTTTCACTGCTTGTTTTTGTTTATCATAAGCTTTGATGAGTCTACATTTGTCATTGATCATGTGTTCTGTGCAGGCAGCATTAGCCTCAGGTAGCCTAGCAGACACAGATGAGTTACCACAAGACAAAGTAGAGCGATCAAAGTAAAGTTAAAAAAAGAATTACCTTAATATGTTTAATTTTTCCATATGTTGTCATGTATAGAAAACCCCAAAATGAACACTGCGAGTGGACTACTTTACTACTATACGTGAATTATTTAAACAGTATTCTTACAGGAACGATTCTGTCCCAAGCTTTTTGATCCATATAAGCGGTTGATTGCTATAACCGTGATCACTATAAGTGGTTTCCCCTCTAAAATAACACACAGCCCAAAATTACGACCTTATTCTCTGTGTGGCCGTAATACTGCGCCGTAGGAAAATCCATACAGATAAAGAAAATAAACTGGATTCAGTTTACATCATTGACAACCTATTATTGACAAGCTATTACCAAGTTAGTCAGATGCACCATAACATTCTCCCCCATTCCGAATTCCCTACATCATACATTGAGCTAAAAGTTAGCTTACCTTGCATTTGATATAAAGTAGAGTCACGAAGATAACTCGTATGACTAGATGTACATGTGTTGCTCCCCTTTGCAGATATTTTCTTTCTGCGTGTTTTGCAGACAGGGTGGACATCTTCGATCAGTTTACCTTCTGCAGTCCTATAAATGTCCAAACAGCTCCACGCCTCTCACCTTGTCCTCCGGATGGCTGAACATTTTCCTGAGCGCTGTCACCGCCTTCCGCAATGTTTTCCACACATAAGAACCCGAGTTGTACGCAGCTGCAGCTGCCCTTCGCAAAGCCCGCCACTCTCGTAAATCCCGTGAAACTGATAAATAGCATGATTCTTTGTTCTATGCGCATGGGTCAACTCCACTGGAAGGGACCTGAGAGGAGAGACACATGTCTAGTGGGAGGAACAATGGGGGAGGGCTTTATAACAAGGGCTCTGTTATCATCTGATACCCTAACCCAACCCTCATTATAAATCCCTCCAAGCCCTTGTGATAAACCCCTTCTACTCAACATTGCCCCTCCCACTCGACGCTTGGCTCCCGACTACAGCAATATAAATGCTTACCTGAGAGCGGGAGAGCCTGGGACGGCTAGCTGCAGCCATATATTATTAAAATACACACCTGCTTCTGGAAGATTATTGCGAATTTTGGTTAATGCTGTACAGTATGTAATGGGCGAGATGGCGGTGTCCGTATGACAGATCACAGTAACAGCTCAGGAGGAGGAAAAATTGTAAATAGCCCCTGTTTATGTCATTGTTAATACTGTGGCCTGTACTACGAAGCGGGTTACTGGCTTATAGGGTTAACTAAGGTACCACAGTTTAAATGGACTTTGTATTCTTTCACTTACATTTTGGCCAGACTACCTTAAATCCGAAAAGTTACCCCAATAAGCCAGTAACCCGCTTCGGCGTACAGGCCACTAGTTGTGTTCCTGACTGCAGTGGGTGCCCTTGTCTTACGTGAACCCTGCCTAGTCCTCGTGTGACTAGTTATAAACTAGTGATGGACAAACGACGCTTCATTAACCATTTGTTGCATTTTCTGACCCCGGTAGATAGCGCTACTGGTTTACTTTGGGGTTTGCGTTGAGCATTTGTATGAACATAGAGCACCATCTAGTGGGGATCGAGAATAAATCAAATGATTCATGAGGCTTCATTTGGCCATGACCGTTTGTGCCATAGTCAGACCTCCCTGTGTTACGCATCTGCGATGCTGGTTTGATATGTTAGTTCTTTTAAGGGTTTCATAAAAGGGCCTGTTCTCTTAAAAACAAGTCTCTTATTTTCTTGCCTTTGCTGCATTACCTTGGTCTGCCACACGTTACGTTTTTTCAAAGCACGATAATCAACCACAGTGTTAGCGGTGATTAAAATCTGAAATGGTGACACTAATGGTCAGAAAATTTACCGTTTCATCCCTGCTCCAGACTTGCATATGATCACCGTCAATAAGTACAAAGCAGAACAGAAATTCACTTTGGCATGAAGGTCCAAGCTGATAGTGTCATTCCTTTTTGTGGTCTAAACCAGTAGGAATTATTGTTAGAATGGGTGTTAAGGTACGTCTTCCATGTCTATTTTCACATGAGGAAAACCGGTAATTTTTCAGTGTGCTTGAGGAAGACATTTGCAAAAATAAATAAGCACAAGGCTTTACTCTGTATCACTACATGTCAGGTGACCACAGATGTGCCTCAACTGTTGACCTACAGAAGCACACAATCCACTCAGCAGCCAGAACAGAGCTAGACACTGGCTTCAGCATGCAGGTCATCACCACCGGCCTCGTCGTCCTCCATGTTTCTAAGAAACGTCCTTTTCAGACATGATACAAAAAGCCACTGTATAGATGCTGCTGATTTTTATTATTTTAACAGAATGGGCTGTTTTGGACTCATTCGCCTGACCTCCAAAACAAACAAATGATCTTAACCACTTGAGTTTAATTACTTTAAATACAAAAATAGAGGCATATGGCTCACCCCCCCATTTAAAATATCTTCCCTCACCCCTGATCAGAGAGCACTCTGTGTAATCCCGGAGGTGATGAGAGGACATAAGGAAGGCGAGGTTCGGGATCGGCAGCCACAGCCGTGCCCACCCGCACGTCCAATGCCGAGCGCCGCTCGCTCCATCGCTGCGCAGCCTCGATCAGAGACGTGTGACCGGCTGCGTCCCACCTCCCTGGAGCTCCTGGTCCAGCATGCGAAAGAGCATCGCACATTTGTTGCGCTGTGGGTGGTGGCCCAGCAAGTGATGCAGCCTGGCCTGCAGATAGTGCACTTCCCGCAGGCGCTCCCTGCAGCCCAAGCGGGAGAAGTAAGAGGCAGTCTCATCCAGCGTGTGGACCGCCAGCTCCAGGGCTGGGGAGGGAACAAAGTCACAGAGCGTGATGTGAGGGACACGCATGAACCCCCACCCCAAGCTCACATCATGCAGTGAACCTGGTCCTCAGACCCCCCCACACGCTCCATGTTTCTGATCGTCCCCCTCCCTGCCAGACAGCCCACGTTTTTTCTGGGAGGGGGGTCACTCAGGACCAGATTCAGAAACTCTGATGCCTGTAGAATCACAATACAGCTACTAAACAACACAGTGACTCACAAATATCGACAATGTGCATGGGAATGAGGAGCTGGGATGTGAGAGACCGTCCCCAAAGTACAGAGAACTCAAACACGTGCCCGTAACAGCCCAATCTGCAGCGGCCCGATCTGGGATTTTACCAGCGTGGCGGTCGCCCCCCCCATCAGCCACCGCCATCTGGCACTTGGCCACCAGCAGCAAGGCGCGGCCCTTGTCCAGGAGGGAGCCGTGGGCCAGGACGGCCTCCATGGCCTCCTGCAGGATGTTGAGAGCCTGTTCCGGGACACCTAGCATCAGCTGTAGCCCACCCCGTGCCGGAATCCGGGGGGGGGGGAGAAGAGGGAGGGGGAGAGAGAGAGAGAGAGACGTCAGAGGAAGCTTCATGCTCTTGGATTTTTGCCCTGAAACCAACTAATCACATTTGTGTGTCCCGCTTTTTGGCCAAAGTGACATACAAGTAAGGGATCCCACACGTTCTGGGAAACCTGAATTTTTTAAATGCACTTTTCAGTCATGGAAAAGTCTTTAAAAAAAATGGAGAAAAATGGCCATATGTCCTGGAAAATAAATGAGTTGTCCTGTGTCTTGACATGCATAATAGAAAATTCTAGAATTCTAGAATTCTGTAGCTGGTTGGAACTACCTTAAGCCTTCTGTTAAATCCTGAAAAATGCATGTGGGGCAGATAAAACATCAGAAGCGCTCAGATGTCAAGCAGTCAGCTGGTCGCAAGTGCAGCTAGGGCTTCCAATGACAATAAGGGCTCAATGCTGCAGCCACAGCGACTGGCAGATCCGTGAGAGATGCCATCTCTCTGTCCCTGCACACTGCTCTGGGATACTTAGAAAAGAAGGGACAACTATGTCAGGATGCTGTTCATCGACTGCGGCTGAGCGTATGGCGGAACAACTACAACAAC
The DNA here is from genome assembly GCF_023856365.1 of Brienomyrus brachyistius. NCBI lineage: Eukaryota > Metazoa > Chordata > Actinopteri > Osteoglossiformes > Mormyridae > Brienomyrus > Brienomyrus brachyistius. The sequence goes on along the minus strand of NC_064534.1, from coordinate 931,626 downwards.
AACAACCTTTCCCTGAACGTCACCAAAATGAAGGAGACCGAACACATTGACTCCATTTTTCATCAAACAGAACAGCGTCAGGTTCCTGGACGTCCAGATCGAACTCCCTCTCATGATCTCCGAACACCAGCAGCCTCCCCAGGAAGGCCTGAGGAGGCTAAAGATTGAGAAGTAAAACGCAGATTATGGACTGTTTGGACAGCCTCAAAAGTAATTGGAGCAGGTCTTCCACAGTCCAAGCCGATCTACCACTCCTGCTGCCAGAAGAGAGTGGAATCCTTCATCAGGGATGCGAGCCAGACAGTTCACACCCTCTTCTCACTCCTACTGGTGCATTCCCACAAACACCCCCCACTTTAAGAACAGCTTCTATCTCAGAGTCTTCAGACCGCAACACCAATGACTGACATGTATCAGTGTCTTGGGAGTATTTCCATTGTTAGAACTCCACCTGCATTTTATCCTTATTTACCCTTCCATACTTTGGTTCATCTGCCCTATTGCTCATGGAACATTTTACGTTAATGTAGCAGGAGTGTCTACTCAGGCCAGGGAACTTGGACCCCCAGTAATCGGTGCCTGCTGCTATATTTATCATCTTTGTTACTCATTCCTGTATTGCGCCATCTTGTCCTGCTCAGTCTTGTACAGCGTCGCAGTTTGTCCCGGTCTCCCCCAAGCACCTGTCGCCTCCACTGCAATAGCAGGCCAGTACTTTTACTGTGATTCTTGGAACATGTGACAAAAAAGGCGCGTGAATCTAAGACGGGACGAGTGCAAAAATACTGGACTAAATAGTGATGGAAACATCTTGGAGAACACAGTGACCCACTGACACCAGAGCAGAGGACTGCGTCCTCACTGCCACACCTCACTCAGCTGGGCTGCCGTGTGCTACATCACTGTCCAGCTCCAACTGTCCAGTTCCACTGCAGCAAGGACACCTTCCTGGTAAATCACTCCATAGATTAACAGCAAAATTCCCAGTTTTAGCGAGGACATGACTCAGCCACCAAACGGCAATGCACAGAATCGTCATTCTGAGAGAGGTCCCATTTTCTAAAAAAAAAAAAAAAAACAAAAAAAAAAAAACATTTCACCCACCACGGACGTCAGGTGAGTCTTACTGGTTTAAGGATGATGGGAGCTCACCTGGGAGAAGGCCAGGTGCAGGATGGTCTCAGAGGCCAGCGCCTGTAGGTGGTGCTGTCGTGCCAGAGCCAGTGCCCGCAACAAGAGGGGCAACGCGGTGGTGAAGCTGGAAGATTCCCAGTGCAGCTCGGCTGTGGTCAGCATCACCCTGAGGCAGAGGCGGAAAGGGGGGGGGTGCAGGATAATCCTCATTATGAGTGTTTGCTTGTTTCTAGCTTAGCATGCTAATACTCTGTGGTCAGCGTGCGGCCGTCCGGCCCGCCTCACAGCCCTGCTCACCGGATGGCCATCTCGGTGCTCCGGCCGTCCTCGGAGAGCGCCTGCAGCCGCTGTAGCACGCCGTACGCCTCGCCGCTCCGGTTCTGTGCCTTCAGCACCAGGGCCTTCCTGGGGAGCGCGCATCAGCCGTCAGCATGCAAGGGGGCGTGACCCCATGACCAAACTATGTCCCATCTGAGTAAACCCGTGACCAATTTAAACCACACCCTACTGGTTACTTTATCGATCTCATTGGGTTAAACTGAGCAGTGATCGACAGCGATTCTGTCCGCTGTGGGCTGTGCAGCCTCGTGAATTCCGTCCTTATAGAAACACTCTTCACCTTTTACGAGCTGCTGCGACTCACAGGCCTGCCTGAGCTACGTTCAGTCGCGCTTATATCTCTGATCGCCGTGTGTGTTCCCTTATAATCATGCCAACGTATCACACGGTTAAAATGGCGGCTTCCGGGAGCCCCCACCTGTACAGCCCCTCCGTCTCACTGAGGGCGGATATGGCGGTCATGTGGGCCTCGGCCTGGTGGTACTTCCCGTCATTCATGGCTCGCTCAAACTGGATCTTCAGATCACACAGCATCCACAGCTGGGGATGCATGTCGGGGGGGAGGGGGGTGAGTGGGGGCCCTGTACACGCATGGATAGACCACAGCCTCTTTCTTTAATAAATTAATCAGTCTAACCTTTCAGCCTACGGATGGCATTTAATAACCTGCAGTCAATGTCGTCACAGAAATAAACTAGCAGAAGTACAGACTGAACCTTTACCATTTATTTATTATTCCTGACTGTACTGACACTTCACTGCCGGTCCCTCATAAATCAGTGCAGGACGTCTAAGTCACACTAAGTCAATGCCAGTCTGTACATAAAGGCAAAAGGCAGAAAAGCTAGTGGGAGGTGCAGAGCGCCCAGCAGCCCAAGCCGCCCAGCAGCCCAAGCCGCCCAGCAGCCCAAGCCGCCCAGCAGCCCAAGCCGCCCAGCAGCCCAAGCCGCCGGCTAACATGCTAACAGGACTGCAGCCATGCGTCAGTGGAGACAGGCATGAGGACGACGGCGGTGCCAACCTACCTTGGCATGCTGTGTGTGGGGGGGGAACTGCTGCTTCAGGTGTGTCAGGATCTCAGATGCAGCACCAAAGAGACCCTGAAGAAGGGAGGGCTAGATTAATGACGGGGAAGACAAGAGACGCAGCACAAACAAAACAAACTGCGCCTGTCTCATCCTGAGAATGAGGCTCTTCGCGTGTGACAGCTGTTAGGTAAGGGGGTGGCGTGCGGGGGGGGCGGCGTGCAGGCGGGGGAGGGAGGGGGGGCGGCTGACCTGCTGGGCGTGCAGCTCGGCCAGGTGGCACAGCACCACGGCAAAGGGCTCCGTGTTGTTCTGCTGCACGCCGTAGTTGACCTGCTCCAGGCTGTTCATGTTGAGGAGAAGCTGCGCCTGCTGCTGCGCCATGGTGCTGCAGGATGGGCCACCAGCAGGGGGCGCACAGGTTACTGAGTGACATACAGCAGGGAGGCACAGAGAACTCACCCCGTGCTCGAATAAGAACTATAGGGGTCGGCCGGGTTGAGAGGCGCTAACCTCTTGCCATACATCCTCCATAAGGACGTGGTCTGCGCCAGACTGATGTCGATTAGCTCTGATAGGCTGTGTTTCCAGTGCAAAATGTCTGTGTCCTTCAGCGCATCCATCAGCTTGTTGGCAGTCTTTCCCCCTGTTGCCCCCTGCTGGACGAGGGACTGAATGCCCAGGGAGGCCAAGTACTGAGATAAGAACAGGAGGAAGGAGAACCTTAGCATGCTGCAGCGAGTCATCAGGGAGGCGGCGCCCGGCTCGGGGCCGGACCCAGGCAGCATGTCGCTACACCGTACCGGCAGACAGAAGTGGGCGGCCATCTTTACAGAGTCCTCCGTCAGCACCGAGCTGTCTGAGCCCTTCATGTGCTCCAGCGTGTAGAGCCAGCTCTGGAACACAGAGGCATGCAGATGAATCAGCCTGAGGGTACAGGGCGCCTCAGCCTTTGTGGACATGCACTTACCAGGCAGTGCTGCAGGCATACGTGGTCGCTGGACTCCTGCGCGATGCGGATAGCCTCCTGCAGCGCCAGCTCCGCCTGCTGGCTACAGGGAGAATGCGGCCTCAGCGATGGCACTGCAGGTAATGCGTAATGCTTCCCTGCCGCACATATGGCTGCGGCGCCCCCTGGACACTCACTAGTGCGCGAAGCGGCAGTGCAGCGCAGCCAGGTTGAGGGCGGCGTAGCGGAGGCTGCGGCCGTAACCCTCGTCCCCATTGCTCTTGCCGTCGCTGCCGGTGAGGATGAGCCGGTCGAAGTAGTGCAGCAGGCTGTGGGTGGAGGTGTAGATGTCCTGCACACGCATGCTGTTCAGGTAGGTGACATAGTGCTGCAGGGAACAGGGACACTCTGGGTTGAGGGGCAGCCGGGCCCTTGGGGGCCAAGGGATTAGAGCAGAACCGTCTCAATCCTTCATCCTCAGGAATAAGATCAATAAGTATCATCTTTCAATCTAGAAGCAAATTGGCATGAATAATATATGTGATTAAATGGATTTATTACTACTTAAAAGCCAGGAGGTCAAGGGAGCAGGACGAAGCCGGTCACAAGCTGAGTAACCGGCTAACCCTTAAAGTCAAACCCTAAAGGCTAAACCCTCTGCTGTGCGAGTTGATGACTAATAATGGATGCCTATAAATAGTGCAAAAATAAAATTACAGTGGAGCAGCTACATGAAGAGCCTACAGAGCACACAGGAGGACCTGCTGGGTAATGTCAGCGGCTGCCTAGCGATGTTTTCAATGAGCCTTACATGACCTTGCTGTAGTGTTCAACATCAGGGCCTCCTTATCATACCTTAACCGCCATATTTCAGGCTTGCGACGCAAACGAAGTGGTGCGGTTCCTTACCGCTTCAGCAAAGTCCGGGTTGAACTTGAGCATGTTGTTGAGCTCCTCCTGCAGGGCGGCAGCCTTCAGGGCTTTGTTCTCGTCAGTCTTCAGGAGGTACGCCTAAGGAGGACAGTGTTACTACACGGGAACTCCCACACGGACGAAGGGCTCTGTTCTCGTCAGTCTTCAGGAGGTACGACTAAGGAGGACAGTGTTACTACACGGGAACTCCCACACGGACGAAGGGCTCTGTTCTCGTCAGTCTTCAGGAGGTATGACTAAGGAGGACAGTGTTACTACACGGGAACTCCCACACGGACGAAGGGCTTTGTTCTCGTCAGTCTTCAGGAGGTACGCCTAAGGAGGACAGTGTTACTACACGGGAACTCCCACACGGACGAAGGCTCTGTTCTCGTCAGTCTTCAGGAGGTACGACTAAGGAGGACAGTGTTACTACACGGGAACTCCCACACGGACGAAGGGCTTTGTTCTCGTCAGTCTTCAGGAGGTACGACTAAGGAGGACAGTGTTACTACACGGGAACTCCCACACGGACGAAGGCTCTGTTCTCGTCAGTCTTCAGGAGGTACGCCTAAGGAGGACAGTGTTACTACACGGGAACTCCCACACGGACGAAGGCTCTGTTCTCGTCAGTCTTCAGGAGGTACGCCTAAGGAAGACAGTGTTACTACACGGGAACTCCCACACGGACGAAGGGCTCTGTTCTCGTCAGTCTTCAGGAGGTATGACTAAGGAGGACAGTGTTACTACACGGGAACTCCCACACGGACGAAGGGCTTTGTTCTCGTCAGTCTTCAGGAGGTACGCCTAAGGAGGACAGTGTTACTACACGGGAACTCCCACACGGACGAAGGCTCTGTTCTCGTCAGTCTTCAGGAGGTACGCCTAAGGAGGACAGTGTTACTACACGGGAACTCCCACACGGACGAAGGGCTCTGTTCTCGTCAGTCTTCAGGAGGTATGACTAAGGAGGACAGTGTTACTACACGGGAACTCCCCCACGGACGAAGGGCTCTGTTCTCGTCAGTCTTCAGGAGGTACGCCTAAGGAGGACAGTGTTACTACACGGGAACTCCCACACGGACGAAGGCTCTGTTCTCGTCAGTCTTCAGGAGGTACGCCTAAGGAGAACAGTGTTACTACACGGGAACTCCCACACGGACGAAGGGCTTTGTTCTCGTCAGTCTTCAGGAGGTACGACTAAGGAGGACAGTGTTACTACACGAGAACTGCCACACAGACGAAGGCTCTGTTCTCGTCAGTCTTCAGGAGGTACGCCTAAGGAGGACAGTGTTACTACACGGGAACTCCCACACGGACGAAGGCTCTGTTCTCGTCAGTCTTCAGGAGGTACGACTAAGGAGGACAGTGTTACTACACGGGAACTCCCACACGGACGAAGGGCTCTGTTCTCGTCAGTCTTCAGGAGGTACGCCTAAGGAGGACAGTGTTACTACACGGGAACTCCCACACGGACGAAGGGCTCTGTTCTCGTCAGTCTTCAGGAGGTACGCCTAAGGAGAACAGTGTTACTACACGGGAACTCCCACACGGACGAAGGGCTCTGTTCTCGTCAGTCTTCAGGAGGTACGCCTAAGGAGGACAGTGTTACTACACGGGAACTCCCACACGGACGAAGGGCTCTGTTCTCGTCAGTCTTCAGGAGGTACGCCTAAGGAGGACAGTGTTACTACACGGGAACTCCCACACGGACGAAGGGCTCTGTTCTCGTCAGTCTTCAGGAGGTACGCCTAAGGAGAACAGTGTTACTACACGGGAACTCCCACACGGACGAAGGCTCTGTTCTCGTCAGTCTTCAGGAGGTACGCCTAAGGAGGACAGTGTTACTACACGGGAACTCCCACACGGACGAAGGCTCTGTTCTCGTCAGTCTTCAGGAGGTACGCCTAAGGAGGACAGTGTTACTACACGGGAACTCCCACACGGACGAAGGCTCTGTTCTCGTCAGTCTTCAGGAGGTACGCCTAAGGAGGACAGTGTTACTACACGGGAACTCCCACACGGACGAAGGGCTCTGTTCTCGTCAGTCTTCAGGAGGTACGCCTAAGGAGAACAGTGTTACTACACGGGAACTCCCACACGGACGAAGGCTCTGTTCTCGTCAGTCTTCAGGAGGTACGCCTAAGGAGGACAGTGTTACTACACGGGAACTCCCACACGGACGAAGGCTCTGTTCTCGTCAGTCTTCAGGAGGGACGACTAAGGAGGACAGTGTTACTACACGGGAACTCCCACACGGACGAAGGGCTCTGTTCTCGTCAGTCTTCAGGAGGTACGACTAAGGAGGACAGTGTTACTACACGGGAACTCCCACACGGACGAAGGGCTCTGTTCTCGTCAGTCTTCAGGAGGTACGACTAAGGAGGACAGTGTTACTACACGGGAACTCCCACACGGACGAAGGGCTCTGTTCTCGTCAGTCTTCAGGAGGTACGCCTAAGGAGGACAGTGTTACTACACGGGAACCCCCCCACGGACGAAGGCTCTGTCAGTCACTCACCTGGCGTACCAGGAAGTACTCAGCCTGCTTCTGGGACAGCGGGCACCTCCTCTGCGACTCGTCACTGTGAAGAATCAATGGCGGGTCATAGTGGTACGGAACTCAATGGGCCACGTAGGAGCCGGCTGGCTGGGGGGGGGGGCCTACATGAGCTCCGCCTCCTGCATTGGGCCCGTGTCCAGGTCCTCCTTCTCTGCCTTTGCCCCCGCGGCATCCTCAGTGCCAGTCAGCTCCATCTCATTCAGGTCCATGTCGACATCAGCTGTGGCCCTCCAGGTGCCTCCCCCGGTCCCGGCCACATAGTAATGCTGCAGAGCGATGTAGAGCTTGTACACTTGGCTGAAGGAGAGCTTGTTGTAGGCCAACAGCATGTGTCTCATGAAGAGTCCTGGGAGGGGAGAAGCATCAGCCAGTGATCAGTGTGGGTCCCGGAGAGTGAGGGAGCTTAGGGGCCAAACCAGGCTGGGGAGGGGTCCCAGGGCCCAACCACTCCTATATTACAGCACATCTATAAACACGTCAACTGAAACGCAGAAATAGTTCACCTTGAAGCAAACATTCTATAAAGCACTGAAAAAGCTGATAAGGGGACACCGAGTGGCCAGGTTAGTGCAAAAAGCGGCAGCATGACACCTGCAAACCAACATCTGTGACAGGAAATTAAAACCTATGAAAAGCACAGGCAGCGAGCAGGTTCCGGCTCACCGACAACGCTGGTCTTGCTGGCCTCTGACTCCGACTCACTGAAGGGGTTCGGAAGGGTATCAAAGAAGGACTCCATATCCCTGAGGTTCCCAGCAACCATGTCACGCAACCTTCAAGGAGAGACGTGCCCATTAGAAAGCATCATCAATCTGAAGCAGAATGAAGACTTGGCTTAGAGCAGAGGGAAAGGCTGCCCCTCTCACAGGCAAACCAGCTTTGCTTATTCTGAGCATCTTCTTCCTTTGGATAATAGCTGATCATCTGTGGAATTCAACAAATGCAGGCAGGTAGGCAGGCAGATGGCCGAGTCCCTCTCATCCCTGAACCCTCACCACCAACCACGCAAGTACAGGTTGGAGCAGAGCGGCAGATACAAAGCAGGTTTCCAGTGGGGCTGCCCTGCTGTTTGCACAGGTCAGAACTGGCCTTCTCAAGTGTACAGAGATGTAGAGCAGAGGGTCCCAGGGCAGCATATCCCAGAGCCCAAGGCGTCTGCAGTCTGTCATTGCAGATATCACGCTTTGGGGGGTGGGGGGGGGGGGTTTGGGGTTACTACTTGTTTTTGGAACATAAAAAAAGAATAAGTTCTAAACTGCTTTCTTTTATTACAAAAACTTAAAAAGTATCATTTACTATAGAAAATTAAAACTGGTGAATTTCACAAAGCGCAGCACTCTGGGAGGGGGGAGGGGACTAAAATACGGGGGAGCAAGGGGCAGTGCAGGAATCACAGTGACACAAAGACGACTTTAACAGTGAGCCTGACAGAAGGAGAGCAGCAGGAGGGTGGCATGAATACTTGATTTTGAGCGTGGCAGCCATCTTCGGGGAGCACTCCTCCACCGTCTTCAGCAGCTGGCTGAGCGTCAGGTCAGGACCCTGCAGACAGACACGCCACGGGTGTGAAAATCCCAACTCAGGCATTATGTAGCTAACAGCCTTTGCATGTGACTCTCTGCTGTGGCAATGGAGCATGGCAGGGGCTCTGCAAACGAACAGTCATGACAGATACCTCGTCCAATCAGACCTCACGACCTGCTGCCTGTCCAATCACCGGTCATGATACTGATTGTCCAATTATAGCTCATGATACTGCCTGTCAGGAGACGCCATTACATGCATCCTAAATATCCCGTGTAAGCCGTAAATGTGAGGATGCAGGATGTACTCCTCGTAGGAGAAGCCAACCAAACTCAGATTCACACTAGCTCATTGCAGCGCCTGACCAGGTAATGGAAAATTGTCATCTCAGTCCTCTATGGAGCGCTTTTGTGCCAGCCGCTGTCAGCCTGTAAAACTCCTGCGCCTCCATCACTGCTGCATCTTCCCCGTTCCCAGCCAAAAGTGACACTGAACACCACTGAGCACTGTGACAACACTGCAATGCATTCATACATCTGTGTATTTATTTATTCGACAGCTTTATCAGGTCACGGATTTTCACATCTACACGCTCTGTACCTTTCTTCTGGCCCTGGGCGCTTTTCTTTCATCTCCTAATTGCACAAATGGATGTTTGGTATTGCTGCGGTTTGCACCGTAATATAACTGAGAAGAAACAGCATATAGTTTTGCATCAGCCCCGTGACGAAATACTGCAAACAACCAGAAACCGAAACAGGCAGGCAGTATGCGAGCACGAGGGTCAGACAGAAATCAAAACCACATTTTTGGAGACACTGCACCTACATCTATAAAATGTCCACACGGGCACCTCAATCTGCTGGAGTAGTGTACTATTAAGGAACATTTTAACGCACATCTCACATAAAGGAGTAAGGCAGAACCTAACCTGCTGCAGCGGCAGGATGAGTTTGTTGAGACGCCTCCTCTCGATGAGGGCCATGCGCTTGGACTTGACCATCTCGACCAGTAGCACCAGCACAGAGATCTTGTAGGGAGTCACCCAGTCCTTTATGCCGAAAACGTTAGCGTGGACCACCCCGTTCGTCATCATCGGGTTAAAGTATAAGCTTTCGTGGACGCTCGCCATAGTAAAAGAAAATCTGAAACGCAGAACCTTAATGCAGCCCTAGTTACAATCACGATAGAAATAACTCAACATGTAACACGATTACAGCCGCATCGCACCGCTTTTATGCAGGTCTCCAGATCTCCCTGCACAGCTCTTCACACCACAACAAAACACCAAAGAAACGAATTGCAATGCAATCCAGGTAGCAACAAACAAATGAGTGTTTTAGTAACTAACCGGCTTGGAAATAAAATAATGCTGCCGTTTTTTAAAAGCGCGGCACACGGCCTCCATTACAGGGAACTGAAAGCAGCGGGTCCGCCCCCCCGCCGGGTCACAGTGCGCGCTGCAGAGCCTCGAGCAGCCGATTGAGAAGCGCGCAGTCCCGCGAGACGCGAGTCCACCGAAGCTCTCCATGCTGCGAGTAACCAAACATTGATATCAAAGGGGAGAGCATGTGCGTTTGGTAGAGGATGGAGGGGCAGCTCTAAAAAAGCCTGTATATGCCGGGTGCTGGAGTGGAGTTTCCTCCTGATTGCTGAAACTGGCATCCTGCAAAAGCAAAGCTGTAGGGATGTGCTAACACAGTGTAAAGCAGCACCATTCAACTGGAGACGGCCCTCCAGTTGAATGGTGCTGCTTTACACTGTGTTAGCACATCCCTACAGCTTTGCTTTTGCAGGATGCTCTGTCAGTGAAGAGGGGATTGGTGTGGGAACATCTGTCCTTAATGAAGAAGTTTAAGTTGCTTGGGATCATGTTCAGAGTGAAGACAAAAGCGAACATGAGACTGACAGGCTCGGTTCAGTGGCTTCAGCTTTGTGGGTATTGAGGAGGTCTGCAGTGGTGAAGACAGATTTAAGCTAAAGTAAGATAAAACAAAAAAAAACAATGTGTTGAATATATCCAATTAAGTTTAACAATATATAGGAACTAATCGTTTAAATACTTTTTTAAACTATCCGATACATATATTATTTGATGCCAGCGATAGAACGCTAAGCCACGTGTCAGTCCGTGTAATTCTGTCATTTTCCTGTTTTTATATCAGGTGATGCATACAAGTGCTTTTTAAAAACGATTACATCACACGGTTGCCAGTCGTGGGAGTGGCGTAAGTGTTACAATACACGACAACATGACTCAACTGGATATCGTTTTCTGAAGGCATGACAGCACCAACTTACTGTCACAAAGGTAGCTACTTATTTATTTTTCAGTCTGCAGTTACGCTGCTCGCTCATGAGTTAATTGATTAAACAGCACCCAAATTCACTGACAAAAATTACGTCATCTGCACAATTATTTTCGTTTATTTATACACATATCATTATACAGAGAACATGTGCTGTTAGGTTGGCTCCAAAAAGCCCATCAAACAGGCAAAGAACCCCAGTCTACAATAATGAACTAATAAGGTACTGATATACCTAAGTCCCCTAAACACAAGTAGACTAGCATGTCAATTGCTAGTCACATGGCTCACTGGTATAACCTGGACTGCTCCTAGATCAAATTTCAAATGATAAATGTCACATCTACGTAATCGAACGATTTATCACGATCCTGTTTATGAAGTTAAGCGAATACCGACACCAGGCAAAAGACGCCAACCTCTGCGACACGGCGCACAGCTCTGCCTACGCGTGGCCATGTGACACCTCGGGCGCCGACGCAAGCGCCCTCGCACGCCCATTGGCTGCTATAGATAAGGATGCTCTCAGCCGTGCCCTGATTGGCGGAGCCCGCGTGCATGACGTCATGGCGGCCCTACCCAGAGCCCTTGCGGTGACGGAGGGAGAAGACGTAATGGAGTGAACGGCTGTTCTCCGGTGATGGTCAGTCTGTCAGTGTGTCTGGCTGGACCGCGCAACCCCGAGCTGCTGCTATGAAGGTATGCCACTCTTACATACCGCTCTTCCGACGCGCTTTTCGAGCCAGGCTTTAAGTGATGGGCTGGCGATGGTGCCCCCAGCAGCGCCTAGGTGGTGCCGCTACACGGCGATCAGCATTACTGAACTGAATCGACTGACGAATATACCAGAACTCTTGACTAACCCAGTCGCTGAATGAGTTTCTTAACAAGGGCTGCTATTTAACCGATTTCGGGGTGACACTGCTGTCCAGTGTGCCGGTGACTTCTGCACAGATAGCTGGGCGACCTGTCACTGTTGACAGCTTTATATTTCAACAGCTCCGCGTTTCCCCGCCCTGTAAGTGATAATAACAACGCGGCGTTCTGTAATGCTGGTGATCACCATCTGCTCTTCTGCCGGACGCCTTTTTTCGGACAGGGCGGTAATGGCTGCCTTTCGCTTACTTCTGTCATTTCAGCGTCTTCGTTTTTTAATTGCTTTTGCGAGCTGATTTTCGCGCAGCCGGGAAGCGGGCTAGCCCTCCCTTGTTATCCGGACCAGATCCTCTCAGAGGAGATCACAGCTGATCGCTGCAGTCAGTGAACACGAGGCTGTTTTTGCCCCCCCTCATTTGCCTGCCTTACAGCTCTACACCGCAGTGTATACGAACACAGGCGATTGTGATTGTAATAAAGCCATAAGCACTGCGAGAGGTCGTGACATTGCGCCTTGAAGCATGACAAGTCGTGGCCACTATGTCGTGTGGTGATGGGACTCCTTGTGCTCATCTGCTATGCATATCGATATTAAACAAGATGTGTCCTTTTGTATTATTTGGTAATATACTAATGTTTATATGCAGCAGTGAGGTACAGGCCCTGACCAGCTGCTGTCATGGTTAAATGCTGGTCAGCAATGACCAGAGGTACTCTGGGACACGTTCAGTAGCCTAACTAATTAATTATAGAGCTTTATTTTTTAATTGAGCTTTTTTAAGAGGCCTTAAGCTGTAGGAGCAGCTGCAGGAGGACATGCTTGCATTTTGATGTGTCGGGCCTGACTCGCTGTGGTGGAAATGCAAAGCCAGGCCCTTTATCCTGATCTTGGTGGAGCTGGGGGTCAGGGCAGGGCATGTGCCGAGCTTAAGCACAGCAGGCTCTTTAGAAGACCTCGTTTGCCCCAATAAATAAGATTCACAGGAGTCTGGCCCCGGACACATGATATCAGCCAGAGTTACAGAAGCAGGTCGCTGCCTGAGCTTTCCACTGTGGAGCGGCGTGCCGAGGCAAAACCGTGTACAAACCGCCATAAAACCACCGGCAGGCAAGCAGGCCCTCTTCAGTGACCTCAGCCTGTTCTTATTACAGTCGTCTAAGTCTCTGTCCCACTGAAGCTTTCCGGTATTGCAGAAGGTATCCAGGAAATTAGCCCATTCCTGAGCATCTCCTTAGTCCATCACCATCACGCCTCCACGCTGCTGCTCAGTAATGGCACAGGTGCTGAATGACATCTGCTTCCTTTCTCTTGGGTCCGGCTGAGTGTGGAGGCAGCTGAAACGGTCACCTCATGAAAAGGGTTCATTGAGGTTGCTAAAATATCTCAGTTCATGTTCCTTTTGAGGCATGCGGATCCGTTATGGAAACATCCCTGTGATTTATCCATGGTGGAATTAAACACCCTTCCAGCTGATTCTCTACAGTGAAATGCAGGCACTGCTGTGGAGGGGATATCAGGGGAGCTGATGTGGGCAGAGTGTAAACCTCGCTGCTGGAGATGCCTCCTGTCAAATCAGTGTTTTCGTTACTCTAACTCACTGCCATGCATATGTCGCCTGTCCTGAACTATATTAATCAGTTATGTTGAATTTATGAAGAGGAACGTCGCCCCCTGCAGCTGCCTGTAGGACATGCGGGCCTTCGTCTTCCTGATTGGCCACCATGGAAGTGTGCTAATGCTACCAGACCATAGCACCAAAGCATGCAGTATTTGCTATAAAAGTCAGGGTTATGGGTGTCCAGCCGTGGCTCTGTGACCTCCAGGTGTGACACGTGGTCCTGCGCAGCGTGCCCACGCCCCAGTACCTTGTTCTGCATGTTAGTGGTGACCCAGCTGCCAAGCTCCGCTTAGCGGGACGGCCGGTGGTACGCGGCTCGCAGCGTCTCTGCCAGCAGGCTGTACTGGGACATGTGGGCAGAGGCATGAGTGACACCGCGAGCCCCTCACTCTCACCACCGTGAGGGAAAGGCCCTTTCTGGCAGCTTCCTTGAGGCTTGATGGTGTGGAGTGCCATTTTCCACATACATGTCACCATTAACAGGAACCAGTTGATAAATGAAACAGTTCCCTGGTCATTTATAATAAAGCTGTGACATTTAGAGTGAGGACTGGAGGTGGCCGCGGGTGGCTGGGGAAATGTGGTTATTGCTTATGGTGCAATATGGCTTTGTGGTTGTAACCGGATGCCTGACTGGGTGGGGGTTCGGCGCTTGTCATTCATCCTTCTGTTAGTTGTCTCAGGTGTTTATTACCTTGTTGTTTACTCTTTTGTTCGATTCCTTCATTCGTTTGTTGAATTTGTTTCTTCATTTTCTCATTTGATCGCTTCTTGTTCATTGCTTATCTGATTGTTCACTGGTGCTCTTTCAGTAGCCCTTCCTGCAATGGCTTCTGGGAAGGGGCAGGGGAATCCAAGCCATGAGGAAAACTGCAGCCTCTAGCGGGAATGCAACTGTCCTCGGATTCAAGCTCATCCCTCAGCCGTTCGTATCCTAACCGTCCTGCCTGGCGTCAGTCTTATGGATTAGCACTGCCCCTACTGTTCAGTGAGGTCCATCCAAACAGGATCTGCTCCAGCTGTGCTGCACAAGGATGGCTACAGGTGTAGGGGACTGCAGGTGGCGCTAGAGGGAGTGATGCCACAGGTGGTCTGGCATGCGAGGGTCACCCCTGTCGGGGTCCATGCTGCCGAGTGTCATTTTAAGGCGTACTCACACTTGGCCCGGTTGCCTCATACCGTGCCCGAGCACGATTGCCCCCCTCCCCACTCCCCTGCTGGTCTGTGCTCACATTGCCCTTAACCATCCTGGCCCAAGCATGCTTTTGTCATCATTTTGGGAATTTTTTTGTGTAGAAGAAAACAGGAAGGAAAGCACTATTGCACAGCAGAGTGGAATTCATGATTAATGTCCATATTCTGCAGCTTATTTGGAGTCTTTTTGAGAAAAACGAAACAGAGATTTATCAAGCGTACAATACAGCATTTTTTATTTATTTATGCTGCACCATTAAGAAGACAGTCCCACATTTTACCAAGCATCTCAGAGTTTGTGCAGACTTGTGTCGGCCAGGATACCAGTTCCGAAGAGGTGCCGCATTTGAAAAAGCTATTTGGTATCACAATTCTTTAGTACCAGTACTAATTATACTATTACAGACATTACTAACGTTATCGAATCATAACCATAGACCCTGTTTGTCTGAACCACTGCCGAAACTCAGTTATACCCTATGTTAGAATCACATGCATCATGCTATATGGAATAATAAAATTCTCCCAAGCTTCAAGTCAGTGATTTACAGTATGTAGGGCATCTTATGACATAGCAAGACCTTATGATATAGCAAATAGGCTACATTACCATTATCAGACTAGCATCTGTACCTACAGGTTATTATGCTGCACTATGTTTTAAACAGTTAGATAATCAAGCATAATGTGCAAACTCAAATAATACCACTACAACACGAAATGCGGGTAGTTTGCCATCTTAACTGAAATGTATGGATACAAATTTATCATTTAATGCTTAGTATCTGATAAAGGGGAAAAATATTGGGCTGGTATCGGTATCGGCTGGTGGAGTGACTTGGTGGAGTGACTTGGTGGAGTGGCGTTTGAGTGTGTGGCCTCCTCCTGTCCCTCGCCGCTGCCAGCACCTTTGAGGTTTTTACAGTGATCCACAAACCTCTGGGGAGATGGGTCTTGTTCTCCTGCTGAGCACAATGCACTGTGATCTTCTTCAGGCCATCACACTAGGGATGTGTTTTTTGCCGTGTTGCTACATGCTTGTATCGAAAGTGACGTTCTTTCTGGTTCTGGTCCAGGTTAGTGTTAACCAGGGTGGTAAAGCTGCTATGAGCTTCTGTGGAGAAGGTAGCCTGTGCAATATGCAGCACAGCACATGCTCTGATGCAGTCACACACTGGGGTTTTGTACTATCTTGTCAAGAAGGGAGTGCCATCATGTGATCACATGCCCTGTGTTGTAGCACACCACTGTCACATCAGATTGTACTGCAGCTCGTACCCACTAGATGGGCGCCGCCCCTGCTCACCAGCCACCGCTCTGTGCCTCGCAGGCCGGGGCCTCCTCCATGTGGGCTTCCTGCTGCGGTCTGCTCCACGAGGTGATGGGCACTGGAGCAGTGCGCGGCCAGCAGCCGGCCTTTGGAGCTGCCGCCGGCCCCTTCCGCTTTGCCCCCAGCGCCGGCTACTCCAGCTACCCATCCAGCGGCTCTGCAAGCCCCAGTCTGGTGTGCAAGGCCTGCGGCCAGGCCTTCTCCGTCTTCAGGAGGAAGGCAAGTATTGTGTCCGCTCAAGGATGGTCTCCTGCTGGCCACCCATTGGTGTCTCTGCATGCCGTGCTGGGGGGGATGCCGGCACAGGCTGACTGGAAAGGTTCTCCTCCTCATGCCTGCATGTCCTGCACCTCAGGCATACTTTCCTCAGTCGCTTTCTTCCTCTGAATACATGCAGAATTTAAATGGTATGTTGGTCTCTAGCGTGAGCAGGGCCTCAGGCTTTGGGAGAGTGGGGTCTCGGGTTTGTGGGAGTGGGGCTTCAGGTTTGTGGGGCCTCGGGATTTGGGGGAGTGGGGCCTCGGGATTCTGGGGCCTCAGGCTTTGGGGGAGTGGGGCTTCAGACTTCTGGGGCCTCGGGCTTTGGGGGAGTGGGGCCTCAGACTTCTGGGGCCTTGGGCTTTGGGGGAGTGGGGCCTCGGGCTTTGGGGGAGTGGAGCCTCAGACTTCTGGGGCCTCGGGCTTTAGGGGAGTGGGGCCTTGGACTTCTGGGGCCTCGGGCTTTGGGGGAGTGGGGCCTCGGGCTTTGGGGGAGTGGGGCGTCAGACTTCTGGGGCCTTGGGCTTTGGCAGAGTGGGACCTCGGGGTTTGGGGGAGTGTGGCCTCAGGCCTTTGGGGAGTGGGGCCTCAGACTTCCGCGGCCTCGGGCTTTGGGGGAGTGGGGCTTCAGACTTCTGGGGCCTCGGACTTTGTGGGAGTGGGGCCTCGGACTTTGTGGGAGTGGGGCCTCGGGCTTTGGGAGAGTGGGGCCTCAGACTTCTGGGGCCTTGGGCTTTGGGGGAGTTGGGCCTCAGACTTCTGGGACCTCGGGCTTTGGGGGAGTGGGGCCTCGGGCTTTTGGGGGAGTGGAGCCTCAGACTTCTGGGGCCTCGGGCTTTAGGGGAGTGGGGCCTCGGACTTTGGGGGTGTGGGGCCTCAGATTTCTGGGACCTCGGGCTTTAGGAGAGTGGGGCCTCAGACTTCTGGGGTCTGGGGCTTTATGGAAGTGGGGCCTCCGGGTTTTGTGGGAGTGGGGCCTCAGGCTTTGGGGGAGTGGGGCGTCAGACTTCTGGGGCCTTGGGCTTTGGGGGAGTGGGGCCTCAGACTTCTGGGGCCTTGGGCTTTGGGGGAGTGGGGCCTCGGGGATTTGGAGGAGTGGGGCCTTGGGCTTTGGGGTCTCGTGCTTTGGGGGAGTGGGGTGTCAGACTTCTGTGGCCTTGGGCTTTGGGGGAGTGGGACCTCAGACTTCTGGGGCCTCGAGCTTTGGGGGAGTGGGGCCTTGGGCTTTGGGGCCTCGGGGTTTTGTGGGAGTGGGGATTCAGACTTCTGGGGCCTCGGGCTTTGGAGGAGTGGGGCCTTGGGCTTTCGGGCCTCGGGGTTTTGTGGGAGTGGGGATTCAGACTTCCGGGGCCTCGGGATTTGGGGGAGTAGGGCCTCAGACTTCTGGGGCCTCGGGCTTTGGGGGAGTGGGGCCTCGGGCTTTGTGGGTTGGGGCCTCGGGGTTTTGTGGGAGTGGGGCCTCGGGCTTTAGGGGAGTGGGGCCTTAGACTTCTGCGGCCTCGGGCTTTGGGGGAGTGGGGCCTCAGACTTCTGGGGCCTTGTGCTTTGGGGGAGTGGGGCCTCAGACTTCCGGGGCCTCGGTTTTGGCGGTGTAGGGCCTCAGACTTCTGGGGCCTCGGGCTTTGGGGGAGTGGGGCCTCGGGCTTTGGGGGAGTGGGGCCTCGGGCTTTGGAGGAGTGGGGCCTCGGGCTTTGGGGGAGTGGGGCCTCAGGCTTTGGGAGAGTGGGGCCTCGGGCTTTGGGGGAGTGGGGTGTCAGACTTCTGTGGCCTTGGGCTTTGGGGGAGTGGGGCCTTGGGCTTTGGGGCCTCGGGGTTTTGTGGGAGTGGGGATTCAGACTTCTGGGGCCTCGGGCTTTGGAGGAGTGGGGCCTCGGACTTCTTGGGCTTTGGGGGAGTGGGGCCCCGGGGTTTGGTGGAGTGGGGCCTTAGACTTCTGCGGCCTCGGGCTTTGGGGGAGTGGGGCCTCAGACTTCTGGGGCCTTGTGCTTTGGGGGAGTGGGGCCTCAGACTTCCGGGGCCTCGGTTTTGGCGGTGTAGGGCCTCAGACTTCTGGGGCCTCGGGCTTTGGGGGAGTGGGGCCTCGGGCTTTGGGGGAGTGGGGCCTCGGGCTTTGGAGGAGTGGGGCCTCGGGCTTTGGGGGAGTGGGGCCTCGGGCTTTGGAGGAGTGGGGCCTCGGGCTTTGGGGGAGTGGGGCCTCAGGCTTTGGGAGAGTGGGGCCTCGGGCTTTGGGGGAGTGGGGTGTCAGACTTCTGTGGCCTTGGGCTTTGGGGGAGTGGGGCCTCAGACTTCTGGGGCCTCGAGCTTTGGGGGAGTGGGGCCTTGGGCTTTGGGGCCTCGGGGTTTTGTGGGAGTGGGGATTCAGACTTCTGGGGCCTCGGGCTTTGGAGGAGTGGGGCCTTGGGCTTTGGGGTCTCGGGGTTTTGTGGGAGTGGGGATTCAGACTTCCGGGGCCTCGGGATTTGGGGGAGTAGGGCCTCAGACTTCTGGGGCCTTGGGCTTTGGGGGAGTGGGGCCTCAGACTTCTGGGGCCTCGGGCTTTGGAGGAGTGGGGCCTTGGGCTTTGGGGCCTCGGGGTTTTGTGGGAGTGGGGATTCAGACTTCCGGGGCCTCGGGATTTGGGGGAGTAGGGCCTCAGACTTCTGGGGCCTCGGGCTTTGGGGGAGTGGGGCCTCGGGCTTTGTGGGTTGGGGCCTTGGGGTTTTGTGGGAGTGGGGCCTCGGGCTTTAGGGGAGTGGGGCCTCGGACTTCTTGGGCTTTGGGGGAGTGGGGCCTCGGGGTTTGGGGGAGTGGGGCCTCAGGCCTTGGGGGAGTGGGGCCTCAGACTTCTGCGGCCTCGGGCTTTGGGGTAGTGGGGCCTCAGGCTTTGGGGGAGTGGGGCCTCGGGCTTTGGCGGAGTGGGGCCTCAGACTTTTGGGGCCTCGGGCTTTGAGGGAGTGGGGCCTCGGGCTTTGAGGGAGTGGGGCCTCGGACTTCTTGGGCTTTGGGGGAGTGGGGCCTCAGACTTCTGGGGCCTTGGGCTTTGGCAGAGTGGGGCCTCGGGGTTTGGGGGAGTGTGGCCTCAGGCCTTTGGGGAGTGGGGCCTCAGACTTCCGCGGCCTCGGGCTTTGGGGGAGTGGGGCCTCAGACTTCTGGGGCCTTGGGCTTTGGGGGAGTGGGGCCTCAGACTTCTGGGGCCTCGGGCTTTGGGGTAGCAGCACTCACATGTCTCTATAATCTTTTCCTCACCTGCAGCACATCTGCTGCGACTGCAAGAAGAGCTTCTGCGCCCTATGCTCAGTGCCACAAGACAGCCTGCGTCGCTGCACCACCTGCCAGCTGCTGCGGGGCACAGCCTTTCAACGGCCACAACTTATGCGCCTGCGCGTCAAGGACCTGAGGCAGTACCTGATTCTGCGCAACGTTCCCACAGACACTTGCCGTGAGAAGGAAGACCTGGTGGAGCTGGTGCTGTGCCACCGGGGAGTGTCTCACAGCCAGGAGGGAGAGAATGAAGGGGAGGAAGAGGAGGAGGGGAACTCAGGTGGGATGCGCTCACGCCCGTGTTCCTTATATAGCCCGTCAACCACCACACACTCCACTTCTCAGGGAGAATGCTCAGGCACCGCCCACCAGTCCGGGACCACCCACCAATCTGGAACCACCTGCCCAACTGGGATGGCCCACCAGTCTGGGACATCCCATCCAACTGGGACAGCCCACCAGACTGGGACGACAGCCCACCAGTCAGGGACCACCCACCCAACTGGGACGGCCCACCAGACCGGGACTACTCACCCAACTGGGACAGCCCACCAGACCGGGACCATCCAGCCAACTGTGACAGCTCACCAGACTGGGATCACCCGCCCAACTGGTAATGCCCACCATGCAGAGAATGTCCACCAGCCAGCGACAGCTCACCAGGTATGGATGGCCCACCAAACAGGGACAGACCATCAGGCAGGAAACACCCACTCAATCAAGACGACCCATCAGTCAGGAACAGCCTACCCTACAGGAAATGCCCAACCAACAGATACAGTCCATCAGGCATGGATGTCCCACCCAACAATCAACTTCCACCAGGCAAAGACAGCCCACCCACCAGGGAACGCCCACCAGACAAGGACGGCTCACCCACCAGGGAACGCCCACCTGACCAGGACAGCCCACCCAACAGGAAACGCCCACCAGACAGGGACAGCCTGCTCACCAGGAAACACTCATCAGACAAGGACGGCCCACCCACCAGGTAACGCCCACCAGACAAGGACGGCTCATTCACCAGGGAACGCCCACCAGACAAGGACAGCCCACCCAACAGGAAACGCCCACCAGTCAGGGACAGCCTGCTCACCAGGGAACACTCATCAGACAAGGGTGGGCCACCCAACAGGGAACGCCCACCAGACAAGGACGTCCCACCCAACAGGGAATGCTCACCAGACAAAGACGTCCCACCAAGCAGGGAATGCTCAGCAGGCAGGGATGGGCCACCAGGCAGGGAATGCTCACCAGACAAGGACGGCCTACCAGACAAGGACGTCCCAATCAACAGGGAATGCTCACCAGACAAAGGCGTCCCACCAGGCAGGGAATGCTCACCAGGCAGGGATGGGCCACCAGGCAGGGACAGCTTATCCAACTGGAAAACCTCACCCAACAGAGAAAGCCTGCCAGGCAGTGAATTCCCATATGACAACAAACTCAACAGGGAATGCCCAGGTAGTAGGGATGGCAAACCCGATAGGGAATGCCCACCAGGAAGGAAACACCCAACAAGCAGGAACAAGTCACCACATAGGAACCTCCCACCAAGTAGGAAGTGACCACCACACAGTGACCACCCACCAAGAAGGAACAGCCAATCAGGTATGGACTTCAGCACCGGGTACATCTCTATCCTCCTGTAGCAGTAGCCATTCTCCTAAGCAGCATCAGGCATTTTCCGCTTTTGTGAAGCCATTAATAGTGACTAATTTTTATATTTCGGTATATGCTATGTGTATATTGATGCATCATAATGAATTGATTATCAAGGTGCTGATTCAATGCATCAGTCTGGAAAGTCAGAATCAAGTTTTGGGGGTAAGCTAAAGACACTCCTGCTTTGTGACTGTACGGTCTGGCCTTCACGTGCTGCACATAGACCCACGAAGTAGGAGTGCTGCCTCCTGGATTTGTGAAGCGTAGGGTGGCGGAATAAGGCTCCGTCATATTCAGAAGAGAAGCCCCACTTGATGATCTTTTCAGTACGATGCTTTTGGGAAACGCCAAATTTGCAGCACATAAATCATTCTTTTTGCAAGCTATGGCAGAAATGGTGAAGTCCCGGAGGTACATGTTATAGCTACCATGCCCTCTGCAGGCATTGGCAGCCCTTGTAAAGGTACATGTTATAGCTACCATGCCCTCTGCAGGCATTGGCAGCCCTTGTAAAGGTACATGTTATAGCTACCATGCCCTCTGCAGGCATTGGCAGCCCTTGTAAAGGTACATGTTATAGCTACCATGCCCTCTGCAGGCATTGGCAGCCCTTGTAAAGGTACATGTTATAGCTACCATGCCCTCTGCAGGCATTGGCAGCCCTTGTAAAGGTACACGTTATAGCTACCATGCCCTCTGCAGGCATTGGCAGCCCTTGTAAAGGTACACGTTATAGCTACCATGCCCTCTGCAGGCATTGGCAGCCCTTGTAAAGGTACACGTTATAGCTACCATGCCCTCTGCAGGTATTGGCAGCCCTTGTAAAGGTACACGTTATAGCTACCATGCCCTCTGCAGGTATTGGCAGCCCTTGTAAAGGTACACGTTATAACTACCATGCCCTCAGACATTGGAAGCCCTTGTAAAGGTACACATTATAGCTACCATGCCCTCTGCAGGTATTGGCAGTCCTTGTAAAGGTACATGTTATAGCTACCATGCTCTCTGCAGGTATTGGCAGTCCTTGTAAAGGTACATGTTATAGGTACCATGCCCTCTGCAGGTATTGGCAGTCCTTGTAAAGGTACACGTTATAGCTACCATGCCCTCTGCAGGTATTGACAGCCCTTGTAAAGGTACACATTATAGCTACCATGCCCTCTGCAGGTATTGGCAGCCATTGTAAAGGTACACGTTATAGCTACCATGCCCTCTGCAGGTATTGGCAGCCCTTGTAAAGGTACATGTTATAGCTACCATGCCCTCAGGCATTGGCAGCCCTTGTAAAGGTACATGTTATAGCTACCATGCCCTCTGCAGGTATTGGCAGCCCTTGTAAAGGTACACGTTATAGCTACCATGCCCTCTGCAGGTATTGGCAGCCCTTGTAAAGGTACACGTTATAGCTACCATGCCCTCTGCAGGTATTGGCAGTCCTTGTAAAGGTACACGTTATAGCTACCATGCCCTCTGCAGGTATTGACAGCCCTTGTAAAGGTACACGTTATAGCTACCATGCCCTCAGGCATTGACAGCCCTTGTAAAGGTACACGTTATAGCTACCATGCCCTCCGCAGGTATTGGCAGTCCTTGTAAAGGTACACGTTATAGCTACCATGCCCTCCGCAGGTATTGGCAGCCCTTGTAAAGGTACACGTTATAGCTACCATGCCCTCTGCAGGTATTGGCAGCCCTTGTAAAGGTACACGTTATAGCTACCATGCCCTCTGCAGGTATTGGCAGCCCTTGTAAAGGTACACGTTATAGCTACCATGCCCTCTGCAGGTATTGGCAGCCCTTGTAAAGGTACATGTTATAGGAGACTGAATGCTCTTTTATTGGCACAGGGAGGTTATACAAAAAATGTACAAAATAACATACATTTCTCTAGTTCTTTTTGGCATAATTTACTGACTTTGCTGCAGCATCATAATGGCAGCTGTCAGGGACACATACAGTCATATCACTGTAACGAGACCCATAAACACGCACTCAAGTGCAACAGCAGGCTCTATGCAGAACTTTTACTAAACAGACAGAACACAAAGAATCTAACATCTGAATACCTGGCTGACCATCCCATTCTGGGCTGGAGGAGATCACTCACAAGCTGCCCTTATGAACCCAATCTAGTGACAAGAAATGTCAGTGTTGTCAGGTTGAGTCAAAATGTTGTGAAACAAAGTAGTACAGATGGGGCACTGTCGTAAAATTTGGTAATGGTGCGCATGAGCAGACATGCGAGGCACGGATCACTTCAGAAGCACAACAAAATGATGTCACTGAACGTGCCAGTCAAACATCACACGCTAGAAAACAATGTGGAAATAGTGATAGAAATATGATGGTTCTGCGTCATTCACCAAATTTTATACAGATGAATGGAGATGATTCTAGCAGTTATGCAAAAAACTATTGGGATCAGACGATTATGCAGTAATTGTGACAGGCGTATCTGTAATAAAATCAATTTGCCTTGGGGCCAATGATTTACAGGCCTAGGCTATAGTGTCAAAATAAACCTAGTAATTTAATGTTTCTCTTTAAATTCTCAGTTTCCTCTGCCCAATTGGGAACTATTAGTGCATCTCAGGTTTGTGTGGTGAGGCACTCGACTTCGCACCTTTCAAAGCGTGTTATTTCATTTCATTTTCCGGTGGTGCCAGTGCTGTCTTTACAGCATGAAAGTTGTGCTTGACCCCATAGCAGCACTGGAGAAATGGAGGATTCTGGGAAACGGGAAGTGGGAATGACTGTCCCAGTGGTTTGTCCTCTGAGAGGTTGTGTGTTAAGGAGGAGGCGGTTCAGTTAACGATGACATCCTTTGTGTGTTCCTTGGTTTTCACAGACCCTAATTCTTTCCCTGTTGTCCTAGTGACGGCTTGGGGTTACATGGCATAACCATGATTAATGTTTTTTTTTTTTTTTTTGTCCTTGGTTTGTGTTGCTCAAAAAGGATCTAGAAGATGTGGCTTCTCTGTCCCTCTTGAACTTGGAATCCAGTGAAGACACACAGGTGAGCACATTGTGTCAGGAAGTCTCACTCTGCTGAACTTCTGATTGGTTTTGCAATAATCTTCAATCATCAGCTGGTGAGGCTTGTAATTCTGTGTAAAAATGTTTCCTGCATTTTTTTGTAATATTTTGTTTATTTCCTTGTAGCTTTTCAACTCGAGTTAGTTAGAAGGCTGTAATGAGATTACACTACACTGCCATTCAAAAGTTTCGGGTCATTTGGAAATGTCCTTGTTTCTGAAAGCAAAACAATTTTTGGTCCATTAAAATAATATAAAGTTGATCCAAAATACAGCATAAAAATTGTTAATGATTACTGTAGCTGGAAACTATTTTTAATGTAATATTTACATTGGCCTATTATCAGCAACAGCCAATGGTATGTTGTGTTGCTAATCCAAGTTTATCATTTTATAAAAGGCAAATTTGATCATTAGAAATTCCTTTTGAAATGTTGTTAGCACGGCTGAATACTGTTGCATTGATTTAAAGAAGCAATAAAACTGGCATTTTTTAAACTAGTTAAGTATTTGGAGCATCAGCAATCACGGGTTCGACTGAAGACAGAAACAAAGAACCTTTTTTGACAATCTTCAGTCTATTCTTGTTCTGAGAAATGAAGGCTATTGCATGCGAAAAATTCCAAATTCTTACTGGGTACCAGAAATATCCATCTGGGCAGTCAGTGCCATTCCGAGTGGCTTAGGGATGGATGCCTTTTGTCCGTGCTGCTTGTGTTTGGGCTGGGAAGGAACCGGAGCACCTGGAAAAAAACATGCAAAGTGCGCAGAACCTGTAAGCTGTACCTGCAGGGCTGGGGGAAGGATTTGAACCCACAGCCCTGGAGGTGTGCGGCTATAATCCCACGTTCCAGACCATGATGCACTGTGTGTATTTGTGTGTGCGCCATTCATTAACGCCCACTCCCCTCACGGAAGGCCAGCCCCACGGCGCAGAAGCGTGCTCGTGCATCGCTCTCAGACCTCTCCAGCCTGGATGAGGTGGAGGGCCTGTCTGTGCGGCAGCTCAAGGAGATACTGGCCCGCAACTTCGTCAGCTACTCGGGCTGCTGTGAAAAGTGGGAGCTGGTGGAGCGCGTGGGACGCCTGTACCGCGAGAACGAGCAGAATCGCAAGTCCCGTAAGCCGCCCCCACGCCATCACACTAATGCAGCATATACTGCGTGTTACCATACATACTTAGCTGCCAGCGCTAATGCTACATAGATATGTGTACATGCTAACCCTATACTTACTAGGATCAGGGTTAGGCCTGTGGTACTACTAGAGAGCTGTGTGTGCTTTTTGTGATTGGCTGACAGTATGTCTACATGCTAAGGGTTAGGCCTATGCTAATGCCTCATATACTCATTAGCCACTTTATTAGGTACACCTTGCTAGTACCAGGTTGGACCCCCCTTTTGCCTTCAGAACTGCCTTAATTCTTCATGGCAAAGATTCCGCAAGGTGCTTGAAACATTCCTCAGAGACTTTGGTCCATGGTGACATGGCTGCATCATTAAGTCGCTGCAGATTTATCGGCTGCATCTTCATGATGTGAATCTCTCGTTCCACCACATCTCATAGGTGCTCTTTTGGATTGAAGATATGGTGACTGTGGAGGCCATTTGAGTACAAAGAATTCATTGGCACTTCAAAGAAACCAGTCTGAGATGATATGAGCTTTGTGGCACGATGTCTTATCCTGCTGGAAGCAGTCATTAGAAGCTGGGTAACTGTGGTCATAAAGGGATGGACCTGATCAGTAGTATCAGGATCGGTACCTGCCTTGTCCTGTCCTCTCTGTTCTTCTCCCATTGGGCCAGCAGGTGTTGCTCTCATTCATTCCTTGGTGTTTTGACCCTTTCCTTGGTTCCTACGTGGCTGGCTGGTAACGCAGCGTTTCCACGTTTTGTGTTTTTTACTGTTGCATTTCTGTCAGTTCGAACCGGTCTGGACATTCTTTTCTGACCTCTGCCATAAACAAGGTGTTTTCACCCAGAGAACCAGATTTTTTTCTTTTTTGACCAATTCTCTGTAGAACCTAGAGATAGTTTGAGTGAAAATCCCAGTAGATCAGCAGTTTCTTAAACACTCATACCAGGCCACCTGCCACCAACAACCGATGCTGCATTCCAAGTCACTTAAATCACCTTTCTTCCCAATTCTGGTGGTGAACATAACTGAAGCTCCTGACTTGTATCTTCATGATTTTATACAGTGTGCTGCTAACATATAATTGGCCAATTTGATAATTATTTGCATCAATGAGCAATTAAACAGGTGTACCTAATAAAGTGGCCAGTGAGTATGGATGTGTGTGCTAACTGTGATTAGTTGACACAGTGTATTTGTTAAGGTCCGACATATGCTAATGCTACGTAGGTGCATGTGCTAACTGTGATTAGCTGACACTGTATTTGTTAGGGGTAGATCTATACTGATGCTACGTAGGTTCAATTGTTAACTGTGATTAGCTCACAAATAGTGTATTTGTTAGGGTTAGACTTATGCTAATGCTACAAAGGTACGTGTGTTAACTGTGATTGGCCAACAGTATGTTTGCATGCTTAAGCTATATTTGTTAGGGTCGCCATCTTCTAAATGTAGAACTAACTGATCTGTTTGATTTTCCTTGCAGTAGAAAATGTTAATAGCAGTCTAACTGCAGGTAAGAGGCTGGAGATCTGTGCTTGCTCATGTATCTGCACACTTGCTCAGGCACGTTGGGAGTCATTCAGGCCAGCTGTCTAATAAACACATTTTACCCTCCTCCTCCTCCTCCTCCTCCTCCTCACTCCCCCACAAAAGTGGTTGCGTACCCCCAGCCCATCTGCAATGGTGGAATCGGAGGTAATTTTTCTTTTGCTCTCTTGTCTCCCTTCTTGGGCCCGACTGATACTCACTCTGTGCTGTGCTGTGTGAGGCACCGTTCGACTTCTGAGCATGCCACTTCCTGTGTGACTGCCTGGACAGGAAGTACTCATATGTGACTGCGCAGCCCGACCACCTGTATGTCGGCTCGCTCTGCCACCAGACTTGCTGCCATTTCTTTAGTACGTGCAGATTCAGTGTCTGATATACTAGGTGTAGGGGGAGCAATTAATTTGATTCGTGTGTTTTTACAGATACTAATCTAAACTGAATATGCAAACAAACATAAGATGTGTGATTCATTAGCAGCATGTTCCAGCGGCTGCTATTTGCTCTCAGTTCCAAAACTCACACGGAACAGTTTTGTAGTAATAAACTCATGATTGGTTTTAGACATTGTGGAAAAACACCATGATCTTATGATAGCCTTTGGTTGACCAAATACTATCTGAGGTGCAGTGTATTACACAGTAAAAATAGATACGTAATTAGATATAGATAAAGTACAATGGACGCCCATAAGTCATTGCTCAATGAAAGGGTTCAGCAAATAAGCAGTGTTCCCCTTTGCTGGACAACCATCGGAATGAGTACAATAACAATACTATTTAAATCTACTGATGTATGCAACAAGGGGTTGAATTGTGAAGAGATCAGGCTGGTTAAATGATCACAGAGCTCTGGGTTGGGATTGTCTGATACTTCCTGCTCCAAGTGTGCATGACCATGGTGTCAGGGTACTGCATGCTGGCTGTGACTGTCCCCATGACTCTGTCATTAGCCTCGACATCATTTAAAGCTCCCTTTCCCATTACTCATGTGAGGGGCTTAAAAAATGACCTTCATAGGGTTCCACGTTTGGCCTTATGTTTCTTACCAGGTAAAAGGCTCCATTTTCATCATCTTCATCATTATCACAGATGGGTTTATTAATGAAGACCCCTTTGAAAGAATATTACTGTATAAGTTTTCAGACTACTCTTTACTACCTTTCACCACGCAAACTCGGCAAACTTTATGCCGATGGTTCCTGGAGCCTGCTTTCTTACTGTATGCTAATAGTTCCCAGAACCTGCCTCCTCACCGTATGCCGACGGTCCCCGGAGCCTGCCTCCTCGCCGTACACTGACGGTTCCTAGAGCCTGCCTCCTTGCCGTACGTTGACAGTTCCAGGAGCCTGCCTCCTCGCCGTATGCCGACGGTCCCCACAGCCTGCCTCCTTGCCGTACGCTGACGGTTCCTGGAGCCTGCCTCTTTGCTCTACATCGACGGTTCCCGGAGCCTGCCTCCTTCCTGTACTCCGACAGTTCCCGGAGCCTGCCTCCTTGCCGTACGCTGACGGTTCCTGGAGCCTGCCTCTTTGCTCTACATCGACGGTTCCCGGAGCCCATCTCTTTGCTCTATGTCGACAGTTCCCAGAGCCTGCCTCCTTGCCGTACGCTGACGGTTCCCGGAGCCTGCCTCTTTGCGCTACGTCGACGGTTCCTGGAGCCTGCCTCCTTGCTCTACGTCAACGGTTCCTAGGGCCTACGCCTTGGCTTGTGAGCACTTCGGAGATCTGCTTCGCGCCAATGCAGCCAGGGAGAGTGCTTCTTCCAAAAAAGCGGAAAATGCCAGAAAAGTTGCTCCTTCATTGAAGGGAGTATTCTGCTAGGGTGGAAAACTGTGGAAGAAGGTGCTCATTAGGCAGATGGGGATGTCTTCACACGGCTGTGTTTGAGGCCCTTTAGGGGCCACCCTCAGCCTGAAGCCGTGAGGCCGTGTCAACAAAGGGAACTTTTCCCAGGCTGATGAGCTCCTGAAAGTTATGGTGAACTTAGCATGTGTGCAGTAAGTTTGTGGTACTTCTTCAGGAGAAGGTGTGTGAGGCAGAGGTGACCATCTTCCCTCATCCCCCTGTATTGTGACACTTCTGTCAGTATCTGTCTTCCACCGGCTGGGCTGGTCTCCTACTGCTGAGGCTCTGCATGTTCCATGGCTGCTTATCTCTGTGTAAAATGTCTGCTGTTTGGCAAAAGTGTAGAGCTGGCTTTCCCCTCAGCTCTTGGGCTCTATCTTGTGCCTTTTCACAGTGTGAGCCTCAGGACAGTATTGCTGTTATTGATATGTGCATTCATGGTCATGTGATTGCCCTGCCCCCTGATCCTGCCTCCCTGCCCACAGGCACCGAACAACAGCAGCAACAGCAGCAGCAGCAGCAGCTAGCCGCCCAGGACGACAGCCTGTGCAGGATCTGCATGGATGCCGTGATCGACTGCGTGCTGCTGGAGTGTGGTCATATGGTCACCTGTACCAAGTGTGGCAAGCGCATGAGCGAGTGTCCCATCTGTCGACAGTACGTGGTGCGGGCTGTGCACGTCTTCCGGTCCTAGTGGTGCCGCAATCGCTACCATCCTGGGGGGGAGGGGCTCCCACCTCGTGTGACACAGACGGTCATGGGCCACATTGTGAAACCGCGCCCTCCATCCTATCCCCCATCTCACCACCCACCTCACCAAGGCCTGGTTGATGGCTCAGCCGCACCGTGATGCCATCAGACCTTTCCTTCCTGGTGTCCTTTCCAGTTGGCTTGTTGGAGGTGACTTCTTCAAGATGGTGATGCCATTACCTTCACTGTTCCTCTCGTGAACGTCTTTGACCTTTTGGGTGATCTGATGTGTGATTAAAAGATGGAAGCTGTAAAGCAGAAGCTCAGAGCCTCAGTGCTTTTTATCCCCCATGTCCCCCGGTTCTCCTGTTCTTCAAATCCCCCCTGTTCTTCCTGTCCCACACGTCCCCCCTGTTCCTCCTGTTCTCCACGTCAGCCCTGTTCTTCCTGTCCCACACGTCCTCCTTGTTCCTCCTGTTCTCCATGTCAGCCCTGTTCTTCCTGTCCCACACGTCCTCCTTGTTCCTCCTGTTCTCCACATCCCCCGTTTCTCCTGTCCCCCATTCCTCCTGTTCTCCACGTCAGCCCTGTTCTTCCTGTTCCACACGTTCCTCCTGTTCCCCGTGTCCCCCCTGTTCCTCCTGTTCTCCACGTCCTCCCTGTTCCTCCTGTCCCACATGTCCTCCCTGTCTCACAGCTCCCTCCTGTCCTCCGTAACCCTCCAACTGTTCCAACCTTGCCTCGTTCATCTGTCTGTCTGTCTGTCTATCTATCTATGACATCGACACCCTACACTTTCTGTGAATGTTCTGGCAACGCTGTCTTTGTTGGACTCTAAAGTCCTCACCACCCACAGGAAGCTGTATCGCTCAGCAGGTTAGGACTCTATGCCTGTGATTAGGCCGTCATTGGCTCAAATTCCAGGGTCGGCAGAGTGAAGGCGCCATTGGGACCCTGAGTGAGGCCCTTAACCCCCAAATGCTGCAGGGATGATTGACCCTGCTCTCCCACATGTACGGCAGTGGCATGGCTGTGGGGTACCTACACCAGGAGGTGCCGAACATGGCGTGTTTGACAGTGTGAGGTTAGTGCCCTCGGTCATTACTGCTGGCAATCAGTGTTGCAGCCCGTTCTGGCCCTGTGGGCGGAGCCACGCTGCTTTACACGTTACAGGAGTCTCAGTAAACACTGTCCCATATGATGAAAGAAAAGCGAAACGCAGATCCAGTTATTCTAAATGCAATTGTCCTAGCAGCAATATTCCACATTTTACCTCTATGTTTTTGTTCATTGTCATGTTCTGCATCAAATTAAAAATGTAATAATAATTAAAAAAAAACAGGTGCTATATGAATCTATCCAGCATCACCTCTTTAATATGTGTATCTTTGGAATGTGTAGCTGGTTTGTCACTGATCAGCATTTCGGTTTAACCTTCTGACATTTGTCTGCAAATCACTCACGCTGAGCTGCACCCAGGAGCACTGAATTGCTGTACAGCTGCATATAATATATCATTAACATGTACATATCTATATATATTTTTCCATTTGCTTTGAATGTTTAATATCTGATTTTTGATGATGTCCTTCAGATTGACTGACACTGAGTAAAATTGTACTATTCCCTGCTTCACACTGGTTTCCTTTGTTCATTTCCTGCCTCCGTCCCCCAAGCCCTGCTCGAGCCTCCCCCCTGTCCTATCACGCAGATGATGGGCTGGTCTGGGGGCTGTGTGACCTGTGGGGGGTGTTCTTTGTACTTCAGGATCTTCCCCTTTTTATGCGCATAAGGATTTAATAAAAGTCAGAACCTCACTGATTTGCTCCTGCTCTCTCGCTGCCCCCCCCCCCCCCCCCCCCACTTCAGGCTCCACCCCCACAGGCTTGCTACCTCTCCACCCCATTCTCCTTAGGTGAAAGTAATACCTCATCCACCATTTTACAAATCACACCAGTCTGTGGGGTCATTAGTGACCCAAGCACACCTCTCCTTTGTATGTGTTGCATTTGAGGATATTCGGTCATTGCTTGGCCATGAGATGCTTCCCGCAGTGATGTCACCATACTCAGATGCTCTGGTTATATGTGTACATATATATATATAAATGACCGCTCTCCTTGTTAACAGTGGCAGCGTCAACGGGACTGCTGTAAGCTCTAAACAGTCATGTGGGGGATCTTCCCCCCCAGCTGTCTCCTGGGGTGAGGATGGGGTCTGGGAGGCAGACACACAGACACACACAGGGTCATCCCCATCTCTCCTGAGATTTAGGAATGGGCAATGCAGCACTGGGCCAGAGAGCATCTCACTTCCCATAAGGGGCGGAGCATGACCCGCACAGGGGCGGAGCATGACCCGCACAGGGGCGGAGTATGACCCGCACAGGGGCGGAGTA
Organism: Brienomyrus brachyistius; assembly: GCF_023856365.1. Classification (NCBI taxonomy): domain Eukaryota; kingdom Metazoa; phylum Chordata; class Actinopteri; order Osteoglossiformes; family Mormyridae; genus Brienomyrus; species Brienomyrus brachyistius. The sequence goes on along the minus strand of NC_064534.1, from coordinate 900,035 downwards.
TGACCCGCACAGGGGCGGAGCATGACCCGCACAGCGGCATGCAGCTGTTATACCTCTGAATTCAGTCCTTGACCCAAAATTAAGTGGTGAAAACATACAGTTAAGTATAAATGAACAGATCCAGCTGTTAAATTGTAAGTGGCTTTGTGTAGAGTGCATGATACGTAGAGCAAATAAATCAAAATGCAATTATGAGGAGCATCTCACATCTCTATGAACCCAAAAAGGCGATGCTGTGTGCCTATCAGTATTGCTTTGCTTTGTGTCCTTTTAGTAACGTGGCAATAAGATCGTCACTGAAACCTGCATATAATTATTTTGGTTCGCTTTGGAAAAAATATCTATGTTTATTCAAGTCAAACAGTGCAAATAGGTTTCTTTCTAGACTTCGCAAGTATAAACACAACAAAAGAGAATATTTGGTCACAATAAAAAGGAGAGTCCCTGTTCTGGCAGTTTGAAAACAGATAGGACAGCACAGCATAAATTATTATATGGACACCTTCACCTGAACAGCATGATATGGGCAGGTTTCTGCAGTGGGGGTGTAAGTCAGCTGGAGGAAACAGCAGAGCAGACATGGAGACACTTTCTGTACAAAAATATGTATTTCTGTGAGATGCATGAGATTTTCATCGTAAAAAGAAAAAAAAAAACATCAATAAACTGCATAAAAAAGAAAGTACAGCGACTGCAGTCTTTTGCATCTAAACACAAATTGACAACTTAAAATGTCGACGTAATGTCACCAGTACAAAACGGAGAAGCATGCTTGTTTTACACACCTCAGAGCCGCCCTTTTCCTAACAGCCCCCCCTTCTTGAACCCTGTTGTCCTGCCCCCAGAGCATCCAACCCATCTGAGTATGTGGGGGACGCTGGGTGGCTCACAGACTCCCGTGGCCCCCCGCCCCACCATGCAGCCCCCGGCCTGGTGCCACATCACCCTATCCCGATGCCCTTCTCCCTGTCTTTCACATATATATGCCCCCGCACTCAGTCTCTGTCCCCAGTGTCGCCCCAGCACCCGCTAGCTGAGTTTCTGCAGCAGCTTGTCCTCCAGAAGGCTGAACTGCACACTGACCGACATCTCTGCTGCGAAGTGCTGGCAGCCCTCCCGCGTCACCTGCTTGCAGAAGCGCAGGTCGATGCGGCAGATACTCCCACAGCGCTTGAAGTAGCTCAGCGACTGGTCTGTGACCCTGTTACAGACTGAGGAGGGCAGGAGGGCAGAGGCGGGATGGAGAGGGAGGGAGAGACGTGAAACAGGAGGCCGAACAAAAAGGGGGAAGAAGCAATGAAGGAAACACTCTGACTGCCGCGTCTGCTGTTAGGAGGCAGAGTGACGCCAAGCATCTCAGGGGTACCGGGGGCGAGCCCTGCTACATGGCAGAGCTCAGCTCACCAAGAAGAAGCCCACCCACCCCTTCCCCAAACACACAAATAACAAGCAAACAGGACAGGTAAAACCTTTATTCGCTAAGCCAAAAGAGTCAAAAGAGGGAAAATTAGAACTTATAAGAGGCCATGTATACAGTTACAATTATTTAATTACAAGTCATTTTCACTGTCTCTCCTCGGGAGCAGCCCGAATGGGCACCCAGCGGCACGGGTGGCGATGCCAGGGCCTCCACGGGCCGGTGCCAGCAAGCACGCTCTGGTGCGGCGTCCATGTCCATACGTGGCGTAACCAAAGTGGCACCCATGGCGTGATGATGTCACAGAGAGTCACGCGGTGTCTACGCGGCGAGCCACACGCCCTCTGCCCTACCTGACAGGTTAATCTGAGTGAGGGAGTCCCGCGTGGTGGAGCCTGCTGCCGTCAGGATGTTCACCGACTGGTCCGACATGTGGTTGCAGTAGCTGACGTCCAGCCGGGCCAGCAGCGGCATGTGGCGCATGATGAGGCGAAGCGAGGCGTCTGTGATGTCCAAGCCCGCCAGCCGCAGGTCTGTCACGTTCCTCAGCTTGCTGCGGCCATCCAGCTGACCTGTGGGAGGGGGCACCGAGGGGATCAGACTCTGCAGCATCTGCATTACGGCCTCGGGTGACCAGATAATCCATGTCAGGTACGACACTTTGAGCTACTTCGGGTTTTACAAACCACTTTCAAACCGAAAGTCCTGTGATTGGCTAAACAGTTAGGTTCTTCTTGTGCTTTGACTGGTTTGTTTCCTTGACTGAAAGACTCATCCAGCTGTTTCACATTAACATTAGTGACACATGCATGATTATAGGAGACTGACCAATCAGCACACAGCAAGAACTCAGTGTTTAAGTGAAATCCAGGTCCTTTTAATTGAAATGGTTATTTACAATTCCTGTCCTAGCTCAGAGTGACCTCCCTGACATGGATTATCTGGTCACCCTATTACGGCCGTTACCGTGTTTTAATAACAAAATTGAGCCTTAGAAAGTACCTAAAACCGAAGTGTGTGTCAGCACAGGGACAAAGCAGCTCTCAGGATCACATTCCAGCCAGTCATTATTCCTGAGGATTACTGTGCAGGTACTGAACTTATATATACGGTTATAATATATTCTGATTAAACAAAGCAGGCGGCCTGCCGGCTTTCACCGAAGTGGCTTCAGGTTCAGAAAATAATTGTAATCATTGTATACATTTCTGAAGTGCTTACTGGTTCTTGTATTAGCATATCAAGGAAATCAATACAGATGTAGCTGTACCAGTGTCCACCAGAGGTCACTATAGTACCATTTTCTTTCCTAGCATAAAGATCATTGCCTCATAGTAGCAGCTTTGATAGACTGAACTGTTTTGATGAATAGGTTTTACTGATGACATTTTCATTTTCAAAGGAACAGTAGACGAGCAGCTTGACACCAGGCCATCGCAGCACCAGCATGTAGTACCTGGCCTGTTGTCAGTAGGGGGTGATAGCAGGTCTCTCATCTGGGCGTCCTTCAGTCCCTCCACCCACTGCACATCCAGGGTGCGCAGAAGGGGGCAGCTGGAGGTGCAGAGGGCAGAAACAGCTACCCAGGAGCAGCCTGACAGAAGCAGGACCCGGAGACCTAGAGGAAGACAGAAGGAGGGCAGTGGTGAGCCAGAGTGAAGCACACAGTTAACAATGTGCCTCAACTCTAGTCAAGATTAGTCAAAAGAAGGTGTTATGGTGCTGTGTTCATGCGCTGAGCAGCTGAACGTCGCTGCTGTCAGCAAAGTAGCCCAAGGAAGCCAGTAGGCTCTGCAATCCAGGAACACACAGTAAATGGTCAGTGTTCAGAGGAGGGAAAAAGAGCAGAAGGGCTGAGATGTTTGCCTATATGCCTTGGTGCGAAAATGTGATGAAGGGGGCCCACAGAGAGACTGCTCCCTCCAACCCACAGATGTTTCAAAAACAAAATAAAAAGAAACAGTGAATAGAGTCCGAAAAGTGGCTAGCTAGTATTGCACAGGAAAATTGGTTAGCTAGGCTAGGACAGGAAAAGTGGTTAGCTAGGCTAGGACAGGAAAAGTGGTCAGCTAGGCTAGGACAGGAAAAGTGGTTAGCTAGGTTATCAGAGGAATAGTGGCTAGCTAGGTTATCAGAGGAATAGTGGCTAGCTAGGTTATCACATGAATAATGGATAACTAGGTTAGCATAGGAAAAGTGTCTAGCGAGCAGGCTAGCATGCTGCTAATGCTGCTAAAGCCAGCCAAGGGTGGCGAGGATTCCATTCCATTCCATTTTCTTCCGCTTGTCTGGGGATGGGTCAGTGGGGCAGTAGTCTATGCAGGGAGGCCCAGACCTCCCTCTCACAAGCCATCTCCTCCCGGGGAATACCAAGGCGTTCCCAAGCCAGCTAAGAGATACAATCTCTCCAGTGTGTCCTGAGTTTGCCCTGGGGCCTCCACCCGGCTGTACATGTGCAGGATGCATCCTACATAGATGCCTCAACTGGCTCCTTTCGATGCAGAGGAGCAGCGGCTCTACTTTGAGTCCCTCCTGAACGTCTGAGCTCCTCACCGTCTCTCTAAGGCTGAGCCCAGACACCCTACAGAGGAAACTCATTTCTGCTGCTTCTGTCCGTGACCTCATTCTTTCAGTCATTGCCCATAGCTCATGACAATAGATGAGGGTGGGAACTTAAATCAACTGGTAAATCGAGAGCATCGCCTTCCAGCTCATCTCCCTCTTCATCACAACAAAACGGCACTGCTACTGCATTACTGCTGACCCTGCATGGATCTATCTGGCGATTGCCCGCTCCTTTCTTGCCTCACTCCTGAATAAGACCCCAAGATACTTAAACTCCTCCGCTTGGACAGCAACTCTTCCCCCACCAGGAGAGGGCAATCCACCTTTTTTCGGTCAAAAACCATGGCCTCAGACTTGGAGATACTGATCCACACCCTGGTCACCTCACATTCAGCTGCAAGTGGTCCGACACAGGGCAAGAAAATGATATCAGATAAAAACAGGCTGTTTGACACTTGTCTTTTCAGAGTCACTTCCTCATAAACGGCACCTTGCAACTGGTCTCAGCATGCAAATAGGAAGTGTACAAATATAACACACTGACGTGGGAACTCTGGTGGAGTGGCGAGCATCGAACTGTAAGATGCTCATTGCTCAGCGTGTGTGCTTATCCACGCACGTGTTTTAGCCCGAACATCCCAAACACACAGTTGTTATCTCTGCATCTGCAGAATCTCTCTTTTCCTACCACATCAGACGTATCGATGTGAGAAATGTCTGAATGATGGTGGAGGTAGGCTACTCACCAGGGAGCCTGTTGATGAGCCAGCTCAGCTGCTTCTTGGAGATGTTGGTCCAGCTCAGGTCCAGAGAGACAGGCTGCCTGCGGATGATCCCGCTCAGCATCAGCGGGGTGATGGACTTGCTGCGCTTCAGATCTATCTGGGTCCACAGACGCTTGTCACAGCACCTGGGTAAGGAATAGGGATTAACAGCTCATCACCTGTGACAGAACCTCACAGAACCATTAGTGTAAGCACTAACCCTCCCCCGCTGATCGAGGCCCCCTGGGCCCCCCCGACCACTCACCAGCGGTTCCAGGTTTTGCAGACGCGCATGCACACGCATAGCTGCTGGTGGCTCAGGTGGTTGAAGACTGTCATCCAGAGCTCACGGCGTAGCATGTGGGCGTATCCATCTGCCAGTGGCAGCCGGTCTGGGGGGGGGCTGATGGGGGGTGGCCGGATGACGTGCCGTTCCATCTGCACCCCTAAGGGGCGCCGGCCTGCCCCAGCTGTGGGCTGCATGGAGGGCTCCCGTAGGGGGGTGCCGTTGGTCTCACGGTCACAAGAGCGGAGCCAGTCTCCAGCCAACTCCATGGCAGCCATGCTAACCACCCGCTTGGGCTCGTCGGTCTCGCTATCAGGCTCTGCCTTGACTGGCTGCCGGCTCTCATTAGCCAGGCAGTCCTCCGTCTTCTGGATCTCCTGGTTGAGCTCCTTGCTCAGCTCCCTGCTCAGCTCCCTGCAGGGCAGCCGCACTGGCCTCCTGACTCGTGCTCGCACCCGTGCCTTGTCCTGGAGCTCTAGGCCACCCTCACCACTGGGCCCCGCCCTCGGGGAGTTGCAGCGTGATAGATCGCTTTCGCATGAGGGCATCCGGAGCACTCCGCCTCTCTCCTCCTCCTCCTGGGCCTCCTCCATGTGGCGAGCCCCTTGCCTTGCCTCCTGTTCCTCCTCCTCAGCTTCCTCCGTGTGGCGTGTCCCTTCTTGTGCCTCTTGTTCCCTCTCCTCCTCCTCCTCCTCTTCCTCCTCCCCGTAGTTCCACTGGCGCCCCGACTCCCTGCTCCCTCCGTCCTCGTCCTGCTCTCTCTTGATGATGCTGGCGAGCAGCTGGTCAGGCCTTGGAGACTTCCTCTGTGGTGATGAGACAAGCGAGATGCTCACATGAGCTCACAGGTTAATAACTGCAGGTACCCTTAGCAGCTAGTGGTGACATCATTGAAAGAGGCTCAGGGCCGCATTGTGGCACATGTGAAGCAAAGTCATGTTTCATTTAATCTTAGTACTGATCTGTGTTTGACAGAGTCCTTTTGTGTTATGTTAAGTAGTAAACATAGGCGGTACAATGGTACAGGAATGTTCATTTGCACTACATAAACTAAAGAACAGACGTCCAAAACTCCAGTCCATTTTTTGTCACGTTTGAGATGAGACTGCCAGTGTCCTGTAGTCAGGCTCCCTCATCTTATGTCACAGTGTTAGGAAGCAAAACTCAGTCCTCATGTAATCTAACAAATAACTGTCGTTAAATTTCCAAAATGTCCTCAATTGTAGATAATGCATACTGTGGAGTTTTGGAAATTTGCTCTTCAGTTGTCTTCAGACGTAGAAAGTTCAGGTTCAGAAAGTACAAATTCACACCAAGGTTTTGTATCAACCAACCATAAAGAGTCAACTGGTTAGTTGAAGGGGTGGCATGGTGGTGCAGTGGTTAGCATGTTGCCTCACACCTCTGGGTCCCAGGTTCGAGTTTGCATGTTCTCCCCATGTCGTCGTGGGGTTTCCTCCGGGTACTCCGGTTTCCCCCCACAGTCCAAAGACATGCTGAGGCTAATTGGACTTGCTAAATTGCCCATAGGTGTGCGTGTGAGAGTGAATGGTGTGTGAGTGTGCCCTGCGATGGGCTGGGCCCCCATCCTGGGTTGTTCCCTGCCTCGTGCCCATTGCTTCCAGGATAGGCTCCGGACCCCCCGCGACCCAGTAGGATAAGCATTTTGGAAAATGGATGGATGGATGTTTAGTTGAACCAAAATCTTGATGTGAATTTTTACTTTCTATAGTTGAACATTCTACCTCTGATTGTCTCTGAGTCGTTGTTCTTTGTACGTGGCTGAGATCACAGTCATGCTGTATTTGACTTCATACTTTACCCACCATTTTAGACACCAACCCTTCTTTAGTTTAAGTTCCTTCTCACATGTCACAGTTGTATCACATCTTCAGTTCATTTTTAATGATACTACCATTTTTAACTATGCATGGTTGTGATGTCTTTACATGCCCTCAGCCCCCATCTGCAGGCCTGCAGCAAAGCTCTTCATCAGCCAATCCCAGAAAATCCAGCACTACCATGTCCAGGGTTGCCATGTCAAAGGCTGCCATGTCCAGGGCCGCCATGTCCAGGGCCGCCATGTCCAGGGCCGCCATGTCCAAGGCTGCCATGTCCAGGGCTGCCATGTCCAGGGCCGCCATGTCCAAGGCCGCAATGTCCAAGGCTGCCATGTCCAGGGCCGCCATGTCCAGGGCCGCCATGTCCAGAGCCGCCATGTCCAGAGCTGCCATGACCAGGGCCGCCATGTCCAGGGTTGCCATGTCCAGAGCTGCCATGTCCAGGGCCGCCATGTCCAGGGTTGCCATGTCCAGAGCCGCCATGTCCAGGGCCGCCATGTCCAGGGTTGCCATGTCCAAGGCCGCCATGTCCAAGGCCGCCATGTCCAGGGTTGCCATGTCCAGGGCCGCCATGTCCAAAGCCACCATGTCCAGGGTTGCCATGTCCAGGGCTGCCATGTCCAAGGCCACCATGTCCAGAGCTGCCATGTCCAGGGTTGCCATGTCCAGGGCCGCCATGTCCAGGGTTGCCATGTCCAGGGCCGCCATGTCCAGGGTTGCCATGTCCAGGGCCGCCATGTCCAAGGCCACCATGTCCAGGGCTGCTTTGCTGCACTTCTGCATCAATTAGCCCCTTCAGCAGGACTTCATTTTTAACTTTATTTGCCGTTTTATTATCTTCCTGTTTCTGTCACCCACCCCCCCCCCCCGCCCCACCTTCACATCTGTGGCCAGATCACCCACCCATGACCCCAACCCCCCCAGGCTTCGCTCAGGGACAGTTTCTGGTTCTTCACAGTTGAGGGTGGGAACAGCAGTAAGTGTGTTTGCTGACTTTCCTTTCCTGCTGTATCCTACGGCCACCATCCTTGAAGTTTATTCACTCACAGTAGGAAACATTCTCAATTCACAGTTTACAGTAAAAGGAAAAATCAGCAAATACAAAACCCTGAGTTTCATTAAACACCGAACTGACATCATCAATGGCTTCATTGGTGCCATAAGACCGGCTGAGTTCAACTCATTTGAAATTTTACCAACCATGGCATTGGGAGCAGACCACTGATCACTCCAGGTGAGATCACTATTTTCAGTGACTCATCACTCCAAACTGGGATCATTAATTATAGTACACACGGACCACTCAGCTGGGGTCACTAATTACAGTGACTTATCACTCTGTTATCACTGCTTACAGTGACTGATCAGTCTGAGCTGGGATTACTGCTTTAAGCCTTGAACTCAAGTTTAGGTTAAATGGATGAGGACCTTGTCCTCCAAATCAATCTGTTAATTTATTGCAGAGCAACAAAGCATCATATTTGACTACATATGTTATTTTCACTGTGCAGGTACTTATAGGCACATTTTCCAACTAGGATGGAGCCTGCTTTCTGTGATAAGAAACAGCAGCCAGCCCTTTGGAGTCTGATTCCCAACCCTGTAGAGGAGTGTACAATGGGGTTTGGCTTCAGGTTGGGGCTCCTACCTTATTCCCACTGTCGGGGTCAGGGGTGTCGTCGTCGTTGGTCAGCTTGCGCTTCTTCTGCAATACGTCATCGTCTGGTCTGGGCCACACCTGGCCGTCTGCAGGGGACACCGCAGGCCGCTTCTTTGCAACTTGCTCCTCAAGTCTGTGCCTGGGTGTCTCCTCGAGCTGCCTCCTAGCGACAGTCGCTACGGTGACAGCAGGGGTAGCCACGTCTCCCTCCTCCCTGGGGTCCCGGCCCGGCCGCTGCTCCTTTAGCAGGGAGCCCGGCAGGTTGGACGCGTATTTGAACCCTGGTCCTCTTTTTTGCTTGCAAGCCAAAAGGTGGGAAAGAAGAAGAGGAGTACTTTACAGCCCACGCAAAGCTGTGTGGCAGCTCCGCCCTCACTCTCTGAGAGAGAAGGGGCACTGGGCTATGTGACGAGTCTTAAACGGGAAGTGAAAACCGCAGCGCAAAAACAACATATTTATCTGCTGCCAGAGGCAGGAGGCCCCTCCATGACAGATGACTCCTTCAGAGTTCTGGCTGTTTTGCACTGCACCTGCATTTTACTGCAAAAAAGGGCCTGCAACAAAACATGACGCTAAAGGTCTTTTTGTAAAAGACAGTGTGTAAAGGCATAGACAAGACGGTCAGAGACACCCCAGCCATCAGAAACAGCCCAGCAGTCAGAAACACCCCTGCAGTCAAAAACACCCCAGCCATCAGAGACACCCCTGCAGTCAGAGACACCCCTGCAATCAGAAACACCCCTGCAGTCAAAGACACCCCTACAGTCAGAGACTCCCCAGCCATCAGAGACACCCCTACAGTCAGAAACACCTCTGCAGTCAAAGACACCCCTACAGTCAGACACCCCAGCCATCAGAGACACCCCTGCAGTGAAAAACACCCCTGCAGTCAGAGACACCCCTGCAGTCAAAAACACCCCAGCCATCAGAGACACCCCTGCAGTCAGAAACACCCCAGCCATCAGAGACACCCCTACAGTCAGAAACACCCCAGCCGTCAGAGACACCCCTGCAGTCAGAAACACCCCAGCCGTCAAAAACACCCCTGCAGTCAGAAAAACCCCAGCGGTTAGAAACACTCCTGCAGTCAGAGACACCCCAGCTGTCAGAAACAGCCCTGCAGTCAGAGACACCCCAGCCATCAGAGACACCCCAGCCATCAGACACCCCTACAGTCAGAAACACCCCAGCCATCAGAATCACCCCTGTAGTCAGAGACACCCCTACAGTAAGAAAAACCCCTGCAGTCAAAGACACCCATGCAGTCAAAAACACTCCAGCCATCAGAGACACCCCAGCCATCAGAGACACCCCTGCTGTGAGAGACACCTCTGCAGTCAAAAACACCCCTGCAGTCACAGACACCCCTGCAGTCACAGACACCCCTGCAGTCAAAAACACTCCAGCCATCAGAGACACCCCAGCCATCAGAGACACCCCTGCTGTGAGAGACACCTCTGCAGTCAAAAACACCCCTGCAGTCACAGACACCCCTGCAGTCAAAAACACTCCAGCCATCAGAGACACCCCAGCCATCAGAGACACCCCAGCCATCAGAGACACCCCAGCCATCAGAGACACCCCAGCCATCAGAGACACCCCAGCCATCAGAATCACCCCTACAGTCAGACACCCCTGCAGTCAGACACCCCCACAATCAGTCCTGAGGCAAGGGGCACTCTGGATGGAACACTCTGGATGGGACACCCTAGATGGGATGACCTGAGGGGACACTCAGGACAGGACACCTTGAGTAGGACACTCTGTATGGGAAGCCCTGGATGGAACACTCTGAACGGGACTCCCTAGATGGGACAGCCTGGAGGGGACACTTTGGAAGTGATCCCCCTATACAAGACACCAGTCCATCCCCACTGACAGCTGTATTATTCCATTAGATCCATTCACGCAAATAATTTAATGGGCCCATCCTGGATCTGCAGCCACAAGGTCAGCACAGTCCAATCAGAAGGTCAGCACAGTACAATCACACTCTCAGCATATTCCAAGCAAAACGTTAGCACAGTCCAAACACAAGGTCAGGTCAGAACAGTCCAATCACAAGGTAAGGATGATCCAATCACAAAGTCAGCAAGTCCAATCACAAGGTCACATACTGCCCCGATCCCCGACCACGGAGCCCCACTCTGAGCTTCTGTAGATACTCACTTTCCCAGTCTTGCCAGCATGGTTGCACTTGGGACACTCCCAGCAGTTGGGAAGCTCATCATTGACCACGCCGCCGGCATCTTTGACCTGTGGGGGGTGGGAGTATGAGTCCAGAAAAGGGGAAGATGTAGGAGTTCAGTGCTGCTGGGGAAGTCCTATTGGACCCCATCTGTGTTGTGAGGCACACTGGGAGAATGTGAGCTGAGCAATGGACCCACTGGATCGCCCCAGCACAGTGACACTGACGGCTCCCACCCCGGACAGCACCATACCTGACACCAAGAACCTATAACTGAAGCTCGTGTGCTTTAAAGTCTAGCGAAGCTTAAAATAAATTAATTGCAGGGTCCTGAAGGCATCTTGCTATAGTTTTAAAAGAGAAAAAGTATATTATTTGCCAACCTTTACCTGCTGGTGTGGTACCTTCTGAGTGGAAACATACTAATATAATGCCCATCTTCTAAAAAGTGGGTAGAAATAATCCATCAAACTAAAGGCCAATTAGCTTAACCTAAATTAATGGAAAAGTAATGGAAGCTATAACCAAAGCAAAAATAGTAGATTACCTGGATTTAAATAACCAACATGGATTTAGGAGAGGTAGATCCTGTTTAACTAATCTACTTGAGTTCTTTGAGGAAGCTACAAGAGAAATTGATCTCAAAAAGGCCTAAGATGTGATCTACTTAGATTTCCAGAAGGTCTTTGATGTTGTCCCCCACAAATAACTCTTGCATAAGCTCAAAGCTGCAGGGATTTTAGGAACTGTAGCAGCTTAGATTTAATACTGGTTAACAGACAGGAAGCAGCGTGTAGTTATTAGAGGCACAATGTCACAATGGGCCTGCGTTCATAGTGGGGTACCGCAGGGTTCAATTTTAGGACCACTGTTATTCTTGATTTACATAAACAATACTGATGCCAGTATATACAGTAAACTGGTTAAATTTGCAGATAACACCAAGGAGGGTGGTGTAGCAGATACTGAACTAGCACTTAAATATGCTTAATACTGAAGCACTTAAAAGGCAAATAGGATGTTGGGTTACATCTCTAAGTGTGTGGAGTTTAAGTCAAGGGAGGTGAAACTAAGATAATATTATTCCTCGTTAAGACCCCACCTAGAATATTGTGTGCAGGTTTGGTCACCATACCTTAAAAAGGACATTGCTGCCTTGGAAAAGGTGCAACGTAGGGCTATGAGAATGATTCCTGGTCTTAGAGGAATGTATTATGAGGAGAGGTTAGCTGAGCTGAATCTGCTCAGCCTTGAGCAAAGGAGACTAAGGGGGGACATGATCCAGATATATAAGGTTCTAACAGGTCTGGATGCTGTTCAACCAAATAGTTACTTCAATATTAGTTCAAATACATGATCTTTTGGCCATAGGTGGGAATTAGAACATTTTAAACTGGATTTGAGAAGCACTTCTGTACATAGTGTTTAGTTACAGTACGGAATAATCTTTCTGTTAGTGTAGTGCAAGCTAAAATCTTGGGTTCCTTTTCACAAAACCTATTAGTTGAATCCTCCCCAAGTGAGCTAGACGGGCCGAATGGCCTCTTCTTGTTTACAAACTTCTTACATGCTTAATAACCAGATCCCGAGCATCTCCATGGGGCAAGAAGGACCAGAGCCAGGAGGCCGTGTCCGTTAGCTTGCATCTCAAATCCGGACCAATACTGTGAAACTGACCATCCAAAACCTTCATTACTGAAGTGTGAATTTGACCTGGTTCTGCAGCTGCTAACCCATAGGGACAAGCACCGCCTGAAACCCTGGTCACATGACTGTGGCTGTCTGCGCCATCTAAGGATATGAGGACAGCCTCCTTGGGCAATGCCAAGGCCACTGCTGAAGCATTATCGTAAGAATCCTGACCTTTGCAGAACCCGTCCCCACCTGCCCCCCCAGCAGACCTTACCTCTAGGCAGGCGGGGTGCACAATCTCATTGCAGATGGAGCACTCCATGAGCATCACACTGAACTTGTCCTCTTCTTCATCCAGCGTGTCCTCTTTGCCAGCCTCCCCGCAAAGCAGACACACAGCGGTGTGGGGTAGCACGGGCTGCAGTGGGGGGTGGGCACAGCGTTAAGCACCCAGGGGGTGGAGGCGCCTCCTGCTGGAGTACGTCACATTTGTCAGTGGGGGTCACTGCAGAAACCACTGCCTCCACTGCCTCAGAATGAATTACAAGTCTTTCAAAAAATGTTCCCCTGTACTGTTGTGTGCAAACCAGAAACTCTTCACAGGAAGTTTTTAAAAGCCTGTTGAATTGTTCATGTAACACAGAGCTTACTTTGGCCACTCACTAGTCTGCATACTCAGTCTTTCCTCAGTATGTCACACATTTCTGCATTTCATATCTTTTTGTTATATTTCACATTGGTGCTGCTGATAGCTTGTAGAAGAAAGAAAAATAACAGCCTTCACTTCCTGAAAAACAGCCGAAAAAGCACCAGTAAAAGACGGATTAGTTTCACATGAGCTGTATAACTATTTATATAGATCAGGCCTGTTTACATTCAAGTTAATATACAGACGCTGGCACAACCACACAAACACACATGCACACACACAAATACAAAATTTATATATATACACACACACACACACACACACACACACATACACACACATACACACACATACAGCGCCCTCCACAATTATTGGTACCCATTGTAAAGATTTGTAAAAAGGATTAGAAAAAATCCACCTTTTGGTGAAGTAGTTTCATATCACACTGAAAAAATTCGAAAAATCCAACCTTTCCTTAAAATAAATTTATTGCGAGAATAGCAAAAATTTCACTAAGAAATAATAATTTTCAACAAAACCACATGTGCTACAATTACTTGCACCCCAGCTTTTAATTCAGCCTCCCTCTGCCAGTATAACAGCACTGAGTCTTCTCCCTACGGCATTTTATAGGGTTGGAGATACAGAGCAGGGCATCAGAGTCCATTCCTCTTTACAGAATCTCTCCAGGTCGCCCAGGGTCCGAGGCCCTCTCTTGTGTGCTCTCCTCTTCATCTCAGCCCACAGGTTTTCAATGGGGTTCAGGTCAGGGGACTGAGATGGTCATGGCAGAAGTTTGATTCTACAGTCAGCTAACCCTGTTTGTGTTCATTTCGACATGTGCTTAGGATCACTGTCCGGCTTGAAGATCCAATGACGGCCCAGTTTTAGTTTCCTGGCAGCAGCAGCTAAATTTTGATTCAAAATGTCCTGGTATTTCATGGAGCCCATAATGCCATGTGCTGACGAGGTTTCCAGGGCCTTTGGAGGAAAACCAGCCCCACAGCATCACAGAACCTCCACCATGTTTCCATTTGGGATAAGGTTCATTTCATTATAGCCATCCGTCTTTTTACGCCAAACCCACCTTGAATGTTTATTGCCAAAAAGCTCCATTTTTGTTTCATCCAACCATTAAATTTGGTTCCAGTCAAAGTTGTATTAGTGTTTCGCAAACTCCAGGTCTTTACGTTTGTGGTTAAAGGACAAAAAAAAAGCGTTTTCTGGCAAACCTTCCTAATAATCTGTTAGCATGAAGGGGGAGTGAGAGGGGGAGTGGTAACCTCACTTACATGGTCTTGTAATTCACCAACAGTCATCCTTGGGGATTTTTTGCCTTATAATTCTCCTCACTGTATGTGAGGGAAAAATAAACTTGGATCCTCTTCCAGGCAGGTTTCTAACAGGTCCAGTTGTTGTCCACTTTTTTATTATTGCCCTAACAGTAGAAATGGGAATTTTAAGGCGAGCAGCTATTTTTTAAAACCCATTCCCTGACTTATGAAGGTCAACACACTTGGTCCTCATTTAATTTGTATATTCTCTTTCCCATGTTGATGGATGACTAAGGGAATTAGGGCTCTGTGTCACCTCATGTTCGTACCCCTGTTAACCAGGAAGTCATGGATTACAGCTTGAAGGTTCCTATTCACTCCACTCAACTCAAAGATGCACAATTTACAGGGGAAAGAAGTTACATTGTGTTCACTATAATTTCCAGGGAGGCCATGTGTTTATGGCACATGTGTCTATATTAAAGATAATTATTTCCTGATGACGGTTTTTTTTCTTGGAATAAACTTATGTTAATGAAAGGTTGGATTTTTCTCAGTTTTTCAGTGTTACCTGAATCTGCTTCACCAAAAGGTGGATTTTTTTTCGAACCCTTTTTACAAATCTTTACAAGGGGTTTGTGGAGGGAACTGCGTACACCAATTATCTCACGGTTTGCCTTGCAGGTACTGGTAGTGGTCAGTAGCTGCTAACACATGGCTGAAGAAATGCTTTACTGGAAGGAACCATTCACTGTGCCCACACTCATCCAATCAGCTTCCAGGAGGGAGCCCCACCCGCCCACTCACTGCAATGCACTGCCTCATGATGCAGGACTGCTTCATGCGGCCCGGGCCACCAAACTTCTTCATGTCCTTGCAGAAGTGACACTCGCCGCACTCGGTGCGCAGACAGGCCTCGCAGCGGCGGCACCGAGTCCTGCGCCGCCGCGCCCCCGCCGGCCCCCGACTTGCCGCCAGCTTGACCGTGCCTGACACGCCCACTTTGGGTGGCTTGGGCCGATTGGCCGGCCGCTGCTGCTGTGGCACAAGGAGAATGAGAGAGAGAGAATGAGAGCGAGACCAAAAGAGAGGGACAGACAAAAAGAAACTACAATGGGTAAAAGAGGGACAGATGGACAGAAATAGAGGAGGAGAGAAAGATAATCATTAGTGCTTTCACAGGGAATCCAGTGGCTCGGCCCCGTGACACCCGTACAAGCAGCAGGAGGACCATCCGCCACACAACACATGACCCCTCCTCCCTCCCATCACGCACCACGAGGAGCAGCCACCACACAACATATGACCCCCCCTCCCTCCCAACACGTAACACGAGGAGCAGCCGCCACACACAACCCCTCCTCCCTCCCATCACGCACCACGAGGAGCAGCCATCACACAACACACGACCCCTCCTCCCTCCCATCACGCACCACGAGGAGCAGCCACCACACAACATATGACCCCCCCTCCCTCCCAACACGTAACACGAGGAGCAGCCGCCACACACGACCCCTCCTCCCTCCCATCACGCACCACGAGGAGCAGCCGCCACACACAACCCCTCCTCCCTCCCATCACGCACCACGAGGAGCAGCCGCCACACAACACACGACCCCTCCTCCCTCCCATCACGCACCACGAGGAGCAGCCACCACACAACATATGACCCCCCCTCCCTCCCAACACGTAACACGAGGAGCAGCCCGCCACCCGACCCATCCCATACCACAGAGGAGCAGCACTGAGGCTCATATTTCCCTTATATGTCGAGATCCTGGCCTAGGGCATTGTGGGAAAGCCTTGCAGAAACGTCATGATGGCAGAGCGGAATCCTGTTTCCTTACACATACTGAGGTCACTACTATCCCAGCTGGCCGATACAACACACCATGACACGTCATGCTAAGTAAGTGATGACATCAGCACATGTTTCCGATGCATACTGGGTCACAGGCCAGCAAATATGTCAGTTCAGTCAGTGTTAAAGTGACCCCTGGTGGCAAAGAAGACTGATAAGATGCTTTAATGGTGTTCAGCCTCTAATAGTAAAGCCAGTAATGCATCTGGCTGCAACAAGCCCCTGAGGAAATCTTGGGATGCAGCACAGGCTTATCTGTCCTCACTAGGCACAGCCAGAAAGTGGTGCAGTGGTGAAAGCCACTCGCCAGAAGGCTGTAAGTTCACATGCACAAGTTCAATAGGGATCTAGCTACAGTCAGGCTAAACAGTTTCCATGAAAAACTTCCATATAAATTATATTTCAATCCAAAACCCCATAAATCACTTTAAAACAAAATACATACATGGCAGGAGTACTCAAAACCAAACCCATGTTTTAACAAAGTTTATTGGTTAGTAATATTTAAGATTATCAACAGCAGAATACCTCTTAGGTACAGTCTTGATCACCTTGTTTACTCAAATTTACAGTGAAGGAGCAGAGTGATGGTGAATGAGCTGTTGGGAACCCCCAAAGTGTAGGGGCTAGCTGAGCATGCTTCACGGGAACCCCCAAAGTGTAGGGGCTAGCTGAGCATGCTTCACGGGAACCCCCAAAGTGTAGGGGCTAGCTGAGCATGCTTCACGGGAACCCCCAAAGTGCAGTGGCTAGCTGAGCATGCTTCACGGGAACCCCCAAAGTGCAGTGGCTAGCTGAGCATGCTTCACGGGAACCCCCAAAGTGCAGTGGCTAGCTGAGCATGCTTCACGGGAACCCCCAAAGTGCAGGGGCTAGCTGAGCATGCTTCACGGAAACCCCCAAAATGTAAGGGCTAGCTGAGCATGCTTCACGGAAACCCCCAAAATGTAAGGGGTAGCTGAGCATGCTTCACGGAAACCCCCAAAGTGCAGTGGCTAGCTGAGCATACTTCACGGGAACCCCCAAAGTGCAGTGGCTAGCTGAGCATGCTTCACGGAAACCCCCAAAGTGCAGTGGCTAGCTGAGCATGCTTCACGGAAACCCCCAAAGTGCAGTGGCTAGCTGAGCATGCTTCACGGAAACCCCCAAAGTGCAGTGGCTAGCTGAGCATGCTTCACGGAAACCCCCAAAGTGCAGTGGCTAGCTGAGCATGCTTCACGGGAACCCCCAAAGTGCAGTGGCTAGCTGAGCATGCTTCATGGGAACCCCCAAAGTGCAGGGCCTAGCTGAGCATGCTTCACGGAAACCCCCAAAGTGCAGTGGCTAGCTGAGCATACTTCACAGGAACCCCCAAAGTGCAGTGGCTAGCTGAGCATGCTTCACGGGAACCCCCAAAGCGTAGGGGCTAGCTGAGCATGCTTCACGGGAACCCCCAAAGTGCAGGGCCTAGCTGAGCATGCTTCACGGGAACCCCCAAAGTGCAGTGGCTAGCTGAGCATACTTCACAGGAACCCCCAAAGTGCAGTGGCTAGCTGAGCATACTTCACGGGAACCCCAAAGTGCAGTGGCTAGCTGAGCATGCTTCATGGGAACCCCCAAAGCGTAGGGGCTAGCTGAGCATGCTTCACGGGAACCCCCAAAGTGCAGGGCCTAGCTGAGCATACTTCACGGGAACCCCAAAGTGCAGTGGCTAGCTGAGCATGCTTCATGGGAACCCCCAAAGTGTAGGGCCTAGCTGAGCATGCTTCACGGGAACCCCAAAGTGCAGTGGCTAGCTGAGCATGCTTCATGGGAACCCCCAAAGTGTAGGGCCTAGCTGAGCATGCTTCACGGAAACCCCCAAAGTGCAGTGGCTAGCTGAGCATACTTCACGGGAACCCCAAAGTGCAGTGGCTAGCTGAGCATGCTTCATGGGAACCCCCAAAGCGTAGGGGCTAGCTGAGCATGCTTCACGGGAACCCCAAAGTGCAGTGGCTAGCTGAGCATGCTTCATGGGAACCCCCAAAGCGTAGGGGCTAGCTGAGCATGCTTCACGGGAACCCCCAAAGTGCAGGGCCTAGCTGAGCATACTTCACGGGAACCCCAAAGTGCAGTGGCTAGCTGAGCATGCTTCATGGGAACCCCCAAAGTGTAGGGCCTAGCTGAGCATGCTTCACAGAAACCCCCAAAGTGTAGGGGCTAGCTGAGCATGCTTCACGGGAACCCCCAAAGTGCAGGGGCTAGCTGAGCATGTTCTACAGACTCCCGTGCAGAACAGAAACAGCAGGGTACATATGTGAACCAGCACGGGAGTCACATTACACTGATGTCACATTCGCCAATCACACCAGAGCTTATTGACCATTTTTATTGGAAGCTGGTGTATCAGCAGAAGTGGGTGTAGTACAGTGACCAAAACATAAGGGATGCAGCACCACCAGGAAAATGGCAGCGACCTATCCCAAGCCAGTGTGACAAGACCTGTCCAGTGACAGGATTCATCAGAGAGGTTTCTGAAGAAACCAAAGGGACACAACCCTATACATGGAGTACTCACCTCACACAGAAGACTTACTTCACTTTTCTGCGTGTGCTTCCATGAGCTTTCCAGCTGCGCGCAAACAGTCGTCCGCACAGCAGCTTGTGTGCATACTACATTTGACTGCGGATGCGGATGTTCTCAGTCGGTGCATTAGTACAGCAGTAAAATTCCACCACGCCAGCAGAGGGTAGATGTACAAACACAATACATGCCGTGTAGTGAAACGAGTAAACTTTTACGAACAGTTTTAAAGTTATTAGTCAAGGCTTGAGTAGTATTATGAAATCCTTACAACATAATTGGACCCCTCACTTGGTGAATTTTTTTGCCAATATTTCAAAATGTCAGACTAGTCTAGCTGCTAAAATACCAAATACCTCAGTAATGTCTGGACAGTATGGGTACCTCTGATCCTCCTCATGCAGCTGCTCACCATAACTACTAGAACAAGAACAGCTATTATTCCTCTACTCTTTCGTTGTTGACCGCAGATCTGTGAAGCTCCACGCTGCCACCTGCTGGAAACGCCTAAGCAGTTATCTTGCACATGAGTGGTCAATGCTCACGGTTTCCACTAGACATAAAAATCTGGGCTCTGTGCAAACCGACCGCAGCCGTCTGCTGCCAACCCCTGATGATGAATTTTACATCACGTCCCCTCGTGCGCAACCGAACATGCACATGAAATATAAATTGGCCTTAGTACTATCCAAACTTTACAACGTCACACTTATACTTGTTGATGCAGGCAGATGTTTTCCATCTAAAGGAAATACTTTGATCAGAAATACATGGACCAGGTGTGCACTGGGTTTAAACACCAGGAAGCTGGAACTGGAGCAGGTCTTACTTCCATCAAGGACTCCCCTGCTTTCCCTCCCCTGAAGCACAGCGAACAGACTGAATGTTAAATACAGCTTGTGCAGGGCTCTCACTGCACAGGGCCAAGAAAATGCTCCAAAGGGCTTCTTGGACAAAGAAACAGCATCTTAAGTATGTGCATCTACACAAGATGTGTGTTTCACTTACAGACATTAAAGGACAAGTTTGAGATAAGAGAGTGTCCCAGGTTAACAAATAAAAGTAATGCTACTGACATCCATCTGCCTTCCAAGCACATATCCAGTATCGGGTCATTGAGGCCTATTGCCCAGAAAACTGCACTTCACTGGAGAAATGGCAACATGATAAATCCTTTATTTGCTATTTGCACAAGGGAATTCTTCTCTTTGCCTACCCCACCTTGCTCTCCATAGCTTGGAGGGTCACTGCACAGGTCACTGCACAACATGCAGCAGCCCTGCAGCTGGGGGTCAAGGGCATTGCACAAGAGCCCGTAGACATGTACCTGTCCTGGTAAGGCCAGGGCTTGAACCAGTAACCTTCAAATCATGGGCACAGGGACAGTACCTGCTGAGTCACTCCCCACCCCCCCAAAGAAGACCCAAGCTGGAATTCCCTGACCTGGAACCGAACTCAGGCCATCACTGTGAGAATGCCACATCCTGAGCACGAGCCCACCAAGGACCTGAGGTTCTGAGGCCTGTCACATGCTACACATTCTGCAGCATATTATAGGGAAGGAGGTGGGAGTTTCTGTGAGCTCAGCATACAATCAAACAAGAAGTTTCTGTAAGTAAATAAGTAAACTTACAAAATATTAAGGGCGTAGATCCTGGAAGCTGTTCCAGTGATCCATCTGCACCCCGGTCCGATTGAGCGCCAAAACTTTCTTGAGTAGCTAAAACAAGTCAGACACTGGAAGATGAGCTGTCCAAAATGGCCAAGAATACGCCAGTGACCACCTCTCCTTGACACATGAGGGCGCCAGCGATAGGCACAGTGACACATCTGTGTGTCACGCCACATGCCACTTGCCCTGCTGCCTTATCAGCTGACTTCGAGCCAAAGTATCTGCGCTGCAGATTCTGTAGGAGAGACTTCCTCCGTCCCCCAAAAATGACAAAAGGAAGTGAAATTTACCAAGTTCAAAGAGGTCCAATCAGTTTGCTTCCAAAAGCGATAAGTCTGTGTCAAGAAATGTTCTGGTGGAGGCCTTTGAGGAAGCCCTTCCTCCACCATGGCAGGGTCACAGCAGGGGGGCATTAGAGCATCATGGCCACACTGGACACCACAGGTTCCTACAAGACTGTGTTGGACACCATGAGGCACTATATAGCCGCACTGGACACTACAGGGCACTACATGATCTCACTGGACAACACAGAAGACTACATGACTGCACTGGACACCACCAGGCATAACTGCACCTGACACCATGGGGTACTACATAACCGCACTGGGCTCCACAGGGCACTACATGACCTCACTGGACAAGAAAGGAGGTTACATGACCGCACTAGACACCACGAGGCATTGCATGACTGCATTGGACATCATGGGCTGCTACATGACCTCACTGGACACCATGACATACTACAAGTTCACACTGGACACCGTAGGGCACTACATGACCGCATTGGACACCACGGGGCATTACGTGACCACACTGCACACCACAAGGAACTACATGACCGCATTGGACACCGCGTGGCATTACGTGACCACACTGCACACCACGAGGAACAACATGACTGCACTGGACACCACAGGGCATTACTTGACCACACTGGATACCACAGGGTGCTACATGACTGCACTGGACAGGAAATGGCAGTGAACGACCCCAGTGGACATCAAGGGACACCACAACATCCCATGGGATGCCACAAAACATTTGGCTTCCGATGGCCCTCCTTGCCCAGCATTGGCACAGAACCCAAACCCACTCTATAGCCAGACCTCAGGATTACGACGCGTTTCAAATGGCACCATTCTGCCTGAGTTGAAAGCAGAGAGACATTTAAAAAGACAAAGGTAAAAAAAAAGTATTTACCCCCGAGTTTTTCCAGTCACGGTAAGAGTGCAGCCTAGTTATTGGCTGTCCTGCCAAAACTATTGGAGCCAGTAAGTGCCAACAGGCCGCAGTGGCAGCGGCGGGAGGAAGTCTCTCCGGCGGCAGGCCTGCTCATTGTTCCTGTGTTTCTGCTCCAGCACAGCCCCTCCCCCCCGCTCCCGCCTGATGAGATCGGCTAGCTGGCCCTCTTAAAGGCACAGTGCACTGGGGCAGGGACATGCCGCAGGGCTCCAAAGAAAAGGGCAAAACAAGCAGGTCATTACCAGCTGGAAGATGCCAAATTAATCTGTCAGGGGAATGTGTCAGAGCAACCCAGTAAGCTGACTCAGTCTCAGCGAGTCAAAGAGCTGGCTGACAGGTCACTGGACTCACCAACACTAACAAAGAGCCCTCAAAACACAACTCCAGTTATTATTACTATCATTCTGACCAAGCCGTGAGCAAGGAGCATGAGCTGGACAGTGCTGGTAGGCAGGGGGCAGACATGCGGCCAAATCGCTGACAGCGCAGGACTGAACTGGAAGGAGTCACGGGCACCAGCGGCAGAGCAGCGGAATCGACATGAGCATGAAGCTCCAAACAGACTCAGGCACCCAGTATCTTTGCGTTTTGGGAGCTGGGGGGAGTTCAAGGGTCAATTCACAATGGGGGTGGGGGGGGGTGGTCTATGTCGTAAAAACAGCGGGGAGAGGTTTGACAGGAGGAGAGGAAGGGGGGCCGCTGTCTCACTGTTTGAGGTAGTTTACCGGCAACAAGTACAGCTATTACTAGTAGTGAACCAGTCAGAGCACAAGGTCGCACAAGAGAAGCAGGACGGGACCAGAGTGGAAAGGAGTAGGAAGAGGTGAAGAGAAACAAATGGAATCAGTTAGAGGGAGAGAGAAGGCAGTGAGGGAAAGGGGGAGAGAGGGAGAGGGGGAGAGAGGGGGGGACAGAGAGAGAGGGAGAGGAAAAAATGAGGGGGAGAGAGATGGTGGGAGAGTGAGAGAGGGAAAGATAGAGGGACAGAGAGAGAGGGGGACAAAGAGGGCAACATGGCCTGAGGAGCAGCGAGCACACACACACGCGCAGACACACACACGCGCAGACACACACACGCGCAGACACACACACGCGCAGACACACACACGCGCAGACACAAACACGCGGACACACACACACGCAGACACACGTGCTCAGACACACACGCGCAGACAGACTTGCGCAGACACACGCGCGCAGACACACACGCACGTGGTGTGGCCCAGAGAGCCACTGTTTCTCTTCTTTGTGGGACAGCCCCGCTGTTGTCCCCCCTATCTCCAGCCATGCTTGCCGTTTCAAGCATGGACAAGCCCTGCTCATATAACCCCCCACCATTTCACAGTCGTACGCTGTTTTTCACTCGGCTCATCAAAAAAGAACAGGAGAGAGACAGACGGAAGCAGGAAGGGGGAAGAGAGGAGAGGAATGCTCTGC
The DNA here is from genome assembly GCF_023856365.1 of Brienomyrus brachyistius. NCBI lineage: Eukaryota > Metazoa > Chordata > Actinopteri > Osteoglossiformes > Mormyridae > Brienomyrus > Brienomyrus brachyistius. The sequence continues at coordinate 877,002 of NC_064534.1, read as the reverse complement.
CAGACACACTCAGCCGAGGGGGGGGGCACAAAGAAAGCGGCAGAGCAACACAGAGACGGACGGCCGACCCCCCTTCCCCCCACCTCCCCCCTCACCTGCTCAGTCTCAGAGTCATAGTCATCATCATCGGCGCTCAGTGACAAGGCCATGGTCCCGTGTCGACCGGCCTGCGTGCCACACTGACAGGCCGCCACCTACAACACTGCCTGTTGGCCCTGCCCCCCCCCTACTCCAGCATGGGCAGTTCATGCATATGAAGGGGCGGGACCCATGGGGGGCGGCCAATGAGCAAACATTACTGAGTCACTGGCTGCTGGGGCCTTTGTGGGGTGCTTTCAGGGAGGAGTGTGAGACTACGCTGTGTCAGACTCCTCAAAATGGCCCAGAGCAAATTCTAAGTAAAGAAATGCTAACAGGAAATACAGTGTGTTTTCGGAAACAGCCAGCTGCCTTCCTGGTCACATGACCCAGCCTGCGATCGGCTGGTTGGCGCTCGCTTGCTCAGGCCTGGACACCCGCAGCTGCGTTGTGCTTTTGTTTTGCGGGTAAAGCTGAACGCTGCTGTTTTCAGCATGAATCGCGTTTGCATGACAATAAGCACGAGAGTCACGCGTCCTCTGGTCTGGTCTGGTCACTGGGCTGTGACGTTTCAGCACTAACAAGAGCGTACAGGTCACAGCCCAAATGCACATCAGCGACACCAATTGGAACATTAAGCATGCAGATCCCCGAGTAGCACATTCCAGCTGTCATTCTAGCATCCATTTATATTTGCACAGAGATATTTGCATGATGATGCCTATTGCACACAACAGAGCCAGGTTCCCATCTGAGACTGAGTTTTGTTAAAGGTGATTTTAAAGGTGTACAGGCTACAGTCCTGTGGAATAAGGAAGGTCACAGAACAACCCGCCATTTATTGGGACACCCTGCCTTCCATGTCCCACCTGCCTGGACCCCAGACCTCCGAGTTGGCCTGACCATATGCTCCAGGATGGTCACAGATTAACCAGAGTCATTGGCAGGGAATCACTGGGGAGTGACTGAGCTATAATTATGACAGAGCATCTCTGTCTCTGCAGCCCATACAGGAAATAACTCTCCACCCCAACCCCAGCCCAAACCCACCAATCTTTACCCACATATGTTCAGTTAACAATGGCTCCCACCCTAACATCTGCTGTAATGTAGATTGTAACATCTATCAATCCATCCCTATATCTTCCTTACCCACTTGCCAGGTATTGCAAGCACAGGACACACAAACAGACCAGGGGCTGGATTTGAAACTAGAATTCTAGAGGTGTTTTGCTGTATCTAAATAGTTACACTTCTTACTTTTCCTTCCATATTCTGACTAATAACACACTTTTCTCCAAGGCCTCTTCTAAAACTCTGCAAGTCCTCACTGAGGCGCTTTGGAACATCGGGCCCAGTAGGACATGGGGTTTCAGCCCACAACCCCCGGAATGTCATGCCAGTGACTTGCAACCCAGACTTATTAGTGTACTGACAAGCCTGAACAACAAAACTTAAGAGACGCTCATGTGCACACCAAAAAAAATGTGTAAAATAAATAAAAATTCAAAAATAATTATATAATGATAATGAACTAACCCCAATGTTTTCTGCCATGGATCATGGTCACATATCTGCAGCAAAAAACACCCCAATACCGTTATTCCTACACTGCTTTCATTTTACTCACTGAGGGCTCCGTCTCACCAGGAACTGTACTTTTGGTACCGTACTTTTGGTATCTCATGATAGTTTTCCACTGGTACCGTCGCCAAATGACATCGCAACCCAAGTGGGTTATTTGGTATTGAATTCCAAACATTGGCTGTAGTATATTATAGTGCGAGGGTGACATGGTGGTGCAGTGTTCAGCACTGGGGGTGACATGGCGGTGCAGCGGTTAGCACTGGGGGCGACATGGCGGTGCAGCGGTTAGCACTGGGGGCTGCATGGCGGTGCAGTGGTTAGCACTGGGGGCGGCATGGCGATGCAGTGGTTAGCACTGGAGGCGGCATGGCGGTGCAGTGGTTAGCACTGTTGCCTCACACCTCTGGGACCCGGGTTCGAATCTCCACCTGCGTTACATGTGTGTGGAGTTTGCATGTTCTCCCCATGTCATCATGGGGTTTCCTCCAGGTACTCCGGTTTCCCCCCACAGTCCAAAAACATGCTGAGGCTAACTGGAGTTGCTAAATTGTCCGTAGGAGTGCATGTGTGAGTGAATGGTGTGTGAGTGTGCCCTGCGATGGGCTGGCCCCCATCCCTGCCTCATGCCCATAGCTTCCAGGATAGGCTCCAAAGCCCCCACGCCCCAAAGTTTTCCACTGGTTCCAGTGCCAAATGACATCACAACCAAGGCAGGGTATTTGGTACTGAATTCCAAATATTGGATTCTAAAAAGTGTCCAAGAAGGATAAGCAGGTTGGAAAATGGGCTGGGTGATGCATGATATTAATACTAACATCACATGTTGTGCACGTGCAAATCTTACATCGTACAGACATTATTGCTCAGGGGGTTAAAGTTCTGCTAAAATATTTCTACTGTTATTCTGTCATAAGAAAAAATCTTAGCAAGCTTTACAATTTTCATTATTACTCCTTTTATAGATTATCTAATATTTGTTTAAAAATCTTAAAGTTGAAGTTTGCTCCTTCTGCTTTTGCACGAGCGCTGCATTCATTCTCCAAGGCCAACATGTTAATTTTCATCCTTGCTGTTTAAATGACTTGTAGACGGGTTTATGAACTCCTCTTCTGTTTTATAAATGCCCCAATATTTATTATGACAAAATCACATCGCTAGGATTCTAGTATATTAAACAAAATACTTTTTAAAATTTCTTGTCATGTCATCCTGATCTTTTTGTTGTATCTGTTCTTCTGAGCAGATCATTTGACCTATTTATATATATACTATGTTTTTAGTTCGTTTATCATTGCTTTCAGTTTGCAACCGTTTATTTACATAACCAATCGGCAAAAAGCGTTTCAAGTCCCACCCCAAGGTACCGAAGTTCCAAAGAAGTACCCCAGCTTGTCTGGGACTACTAGAACTTTTGGTACTGGTACTTGACCGGAAGTCAATGGAAACGCAAAAGGACCAAAAGTACCATACCAAAGGTACCATACCAAAAGTACCATACCAAAGGTACCATGCCAAAGGTACCATACCAAAGGTACCATACCAAAAGTACCATACCAAAGGTACCATACCAAAAGTACCATACCAAAGGTACCATACCAAAGGTACCATACCAAAAGTACCATACCAAAGGTACCATGCCAAAGGTACCATACCAAAGGTACCATACCAAAAGTACCATACCAAAGGTACCATACTAAAGGTACCATACCAAAAGTACCATACCAAAGGTACCATACCAAAGGTACCATACCAAAAGTACCATACCAAAGGTACCATACCAAAGGTACCATACCAAAAGTACCATACCAAAGGTACCATACCAAAGGTACCATACCAAAAGTACCATACCAAAGGTACCATACCAAAAGTACCATACCAAAGGTACCATGCCAAAGGTACCATACCAAAGGTACCATACCAAAAGTACCATACCAAAGGTACCATACCAAAAGTACCATACCAAAGGTACCATACCAAAGGTACCATACCAAAGGTACCATACTAAAGGTACCATACCAAAAGTACAGAGCAGCGCCCCCTGCTGGCACTGTGAGCGCTTTTGAGTATTATTCCAGGAAGCACATCACCTCTGCCCCTCTTTCCACTCGGGAGTCTGGGAAGGCAGCTGCTTCTGAGTGGATGCTCTTACCTTTAGTGGCTTGCCGGGCCAACCCATGGGGGGGATGCCGGCGGGGGCCAAGGTAGAGCCATCATCCACATGCTCCTTCAGCACCATCTGGGCGGGGGGATACGACAGTGAGCTTTCGGAAGTGAGGGGGGCTGCATGGGGGTTATTAGAGTGAGAGACAGCATGGGGCAACATCAGAGACAGTGGCTGCTTTTGTACTTTGTATTCCCTGTGGAGAGTAACACTCCAGCAATGACTGTCCCGAACGGCCTGATCTCACAGAATAGTGAGCCTCTTGGTTTGCCTCACACTTCTCAGTAAGACAGACATAACCGACCATGGACAGGCTCCGGTACATGCTGGGTACTGACATCCTGTCCACACCACTGCCCTTTCTCGGGTCCAGTAGTGACTTCATTACCTGCAGCTGGTGCCTGTAGTGAGCTGGTCCAACCAGCACCATCTCTGCCCTGCTGACAAGTGAGAGTGTGTGTTTTGCGAGGAGGGGGGGGCAGAGTCTCCCAAGAAACTAACTGAGCACCGTCATCGAAAGCCACAAGCTGATAGAGTCTCCTGTGGATCAGGCCCACGGGGCTCACATTACGGGGCTCACATTACGGGGCTCACATTACGGGGCTCACATTACGGGGCTCACATTACGGGGCTCACATTACGGGGCTCACATTACGGGGCTCACATTACAGGGCTCACATTACAGGGCTCACATTACAGGGCTCACATTACGGGGCTCACATTACGGGGCTCACATTACGGGGCTCACATTACAGGGCTCACATTACAGGGCTCACATTACGGGGCTCACATTACGGGGCTCACATTACGGGGCTCACATTACGGGGCTCACATTACGGGGCTCACATTACGGGGCTCACATTACGGGGCTCACATTACGGGGCTCACATTACGGGGCTCACATTACGGGGCTCACATTACGGGGCTCACATTACGGGGCTCACATTACGGGGCTCACATTACGGGGCTCACATTACGGGGCTCACATTACAGGGCTCACATTACAGGGCTCACATTACGGGGCTCACATTACGGGGCTCACATTACGGGGCTCACATTACAAGGCTCACATTACGGGGCTCACATTACGGGGCTCACATTACGGGGCTCACATTACAGGGCTCACATTACAGGGCTCACATTACGGGGCTCACATTACGGGGCTCACATTACGGGGCTCACATTACGGGGCTCACATTACGGGGCTCACATTACAGGGCTCACATTACGGGGCTCACATTACGGGGCTCACATTACGGGGCTCACATTACGGGGCTCACATTACGGGGCTCACATTACAGGGCTCACATTACGGGGCTCACATTACGGGGCTCACATTACGGGGCTCACATTACGGGGCTCACATTACGGGGCTCACATTACGGGGCTCACATTACGGGGCTCACATTACGGGGCTCACATTACAGGGCTCACATTACAGGGCTCACATTACGGGGCTCACATTACGGGGCTCACATTACGGGGCTCACATTACGGGGCTCACATTACGGGGCTCACATTACAGGGCTCACATTACAGGGCTCACATTACAGGGCTCACATTACGGGGCTCACATTACGGGGCTCACATTACGGGGCTCACATTACGGGGCTCACATTACGGGGCTCACATTACGGGGCTCACATTACAGGGCTCACATTACGGGGCTCACATTACGGGGCTCACATTACAGGGCTCACATTACAGGGCTCACATTACAGGGCTCACATTACGGGGCTCACATTACGGGGCTCACATTACGGGGCTCACATTACGGGGCTCACATTACAGGGCTCACATTACAGGGCTCACATTACGGGGCTCACATTACAGGGCTCACATTACGGGGCTCACATTACGGGGCTCACATTACGGGGCTCACATTACGGGGCTCACATTACGGGGCTCACATTACAGGGCTCACATTACGGGGCTCACATTACGGGGCTCACATTACGGGGCTCACATTACGGGGCTCACATTACAGGGCTCACATTACGGGGCTCACATTACGGGGCTCACATTACAGGGCTCACATTACAGGGCTCACATTACAGGGCTCACATTACGGGGCTCACATTACGGGGCTCACATTACAGGGCTCACATTACAGGGCTCACATTACGGGGCTCACATTACGGGGCTCACATTACGGGGCTCACATTACGGGGCTCACATTACGGGGCTCACATTACGGGGCTCACATTACGGGGCTCACATTACAGGGCTCACATTACAGGGCTCACATTACGGGGCTCACATTACGGGGCTCACATTACGGGGCTCACATTACGGGGCTCACATTACGGGGCTCACATTACGGGGCTCACATTACGGGGCTCACATTACGGGGCTCACATTACAGGGCTCACATTACGGGGCTCACATTACGGGGCTCACATTACGGGGCTCACATTACGGGGCTCACATTACGGGGCTCACATTACAGGGCTCACATTACGGGGCTCACATTACGGGGCTCACATTACGGGGCTCACATTACGGGGCTCACATTACAGGGCTCACATTACAGGGCTCACATTACGGGGCTCACATTACGGGGCTCACATTACGGGGCTCACATTACGGGGCTCACATTACGGGGCTCACATTACGGGGCTCACATTACGGGGCTCACATTACAGGGCTCACATTATAGGGCTCACATTACGGGGCTCACATTACGGGGCTCACATTACAGGGCTCACATTACAGGGCTCACATTACGGGGCTCACATTACGGGGCTCACATTACGGGGCTCACATTACGGGGCTCACATTACGGGGCTCACATTACGGGGCTCACATTACGGGGCTCACATTACGGGGCTCACATTACGGGGCTCACATTACGGGGCTCACATTACGGGGCTCACATTACGGGGCTCACATTACGGGGCTCACATTACGGGGCTCACATTACGGGGCTCACATTACGGGGCTCACATTACGGGGCTCACATTACGGGGCTCACATTACAGGGCTCACATTACAGGGCTCACATTACAGGGCTCACATTACAGGGCTCACATTACATGATTAAAATACATATTTTAATTAAAAGGCACATTAAGGCACATTACTGCCACAAAAAGTTTCCTTGATGAAGGACTTCAGATAATGATTAACAACTGATATTAATTCCAAAAGCGCTTTTTCACACAGAATTTCCAGGTGCTGAAATGGCCTTAATGTAGCTACTCCTGCATGATCAGAGCAGCTGTTCCACATCCAACAGAACTTTCTATTAATTTTCGTCACCTTCTTGTCCCCATTCCTTGCTTTGGCAGGACACTTTCCCACTTCAGCTATTATTCTGCTCCTCAGTATTCCTCGAAAGTGCTCTCCTAAACATACACACTGCACGTCTTGCAGCAGACACACAGACAATCTGCGATACATAATTCGTGTTGTACCGCGTCACCCCACAAACATGCTTCTGTGTTTGCTGGGTTGAGGGCCCGCAGCCTCAGCAGACTGCCCAGAACAACTCGCAGCAGGTTCCCGAAGCATGTTCAGATTCAACATACATCCACCAGCACAAACATCCTCAGCTGTTACAGCAGTGACTGTTTGTGCTGTGTGAACAGGACTTGGTGACATCTCTGCATGAAATCTGTCCACAAAACAGAGGCTCACATCACAGAGTTGATGACAGGGACCCATTGCACGGTAAGTAACAATCAGTGCTCCACCCACAAACCCAGTGACTTTTGACCTGAGCACTCATCCGCTCAAACCCTAGAGAAGGAGGGCCAGCATATTAACAGAAAGCTGGCTGCAAAACTCTGTGAGGATTCACTCCAGCAAGCTACGCACAAAAGCTAAGTCAAGAAAACTTCCAGCATTCCCTGCTGCTCCTGCAGGGGGCAGCATAGGAGACAGCAGAAAACCAGATGGGAACAGCACATTGGCAGCGCTCATTACTTCTTCTTCGTGAAATAAAACAGCAGATAATATCCATGGGCCAACCATTCATGCTAAGTGGCTAAGCTAGAGGAACAGCTAGATCAAAATCTACATACAGGCACAGCCTAGAGCTTTGTTAATGCTCCTGAGCCAGCCTCATTCAGGCAGATCTCTGTCAATCCTCTGGGGGCAGCTAAGCAAGTGAGATGTTCAGAGGCGCCTCATGCAGTGGGTAGTTGCACAAACACCCTCACCGTCATGCCTTCCAGCAGGGCCTGCGAGTCCTCGGGGTCTGGGGCAAGGTGCCGCCCCCCATCTGGAAGGGACTCCAGCTTCTCCACCAAGGCCTTCAGACCCTTCAGCTCGAACTCTGTGAGGTGTGTCCAGCGAGTAGGGGGCTCCGTTGCCGGAGATCCCGATGGGGTCTGCGGAAGCTCCAGCAGGCAGGCCGCGGGGCGGTCACCCTGCTCCTGCATGAGGGTGCTGCTGGAGGCGGGAGCAAAAGGCTGATCTCTGCCCTGGGGGCCGTCGCCATAAGTCCCATACAAGGCCCCGTCCATGTCCAATCTCAGGTGCGTGGGAGCGCTCTGGCTGCTCAGCTCCTGCTCTGCAACAGGAAGGACAGAAGCAGGGGAAGATACATGAAGCAGCCAGCAGCTTGGTCACTCTGCAGTGCAGACAGTGTGTTCAGGGGAAAATCGCTGATCTGAGTTCATTCACATGGTTCAGGTAAAACCTGCCAGACGGCAGAACCGCATAAACCGCATAAAACCACAAAGCAACAGGTCACCATGACACACCATGAAACAGGTCTGCTCTGGTTCACTTTCTAAATTGCACAGAAGTGGCATGATTATCAACAAAACCCCCCTGATTACAGAGAAAAACAATACAGGCCCAAATAAAAGGAGAAGAGAAACATCTGTGAGAAAAGCAAGCGAACCATGGCTGCTTGACAGACACAGTGTGGGAAGGAGGAACCACAGAGAAAAGGGCGGTCAGTTGTGTCTGTAGGAACCACAGAGAAAAGTGCGTTCAGTTGTGTCTGTAGGAACCACAGAGAAAAGTGCGGTCAGTTATATCTGAAGGAACCACAGAGAAAAGTGCGGTCAGTTGTGTCTGTAGGAACCACAGAGAAAAGTGCGGTCAGTTGTGTCTGTAGGAACCACAGAGAAAAGTGCGGTCAGTTGTGTCTCTAGGGCTGGGCATCATTCGAAATATTTCAATTCCAGCACCAGAATAACACCTAGATTTCGGCACTGGTTCCTGAACAAAACGTTTTTCGATACCAATGTTTTTTAATCAGTTTCAACAACAACAAAAATACATTAAACATTACAGAACAAATCTTTTATTTGAACAAGTTGTTTTGTTAGTTACTGGTTAGTTGCTGGGGGGAGCGATCGTGATCATAACGGGACCAGGCCTTTTATTTATATCTTACGTATATGACCTGTGACATGTTTATAAGTCATAAATAATTCTTGCCAGCAGAACAATCTTTCATGTTCCACAGATTAAAAAGCAAACATTCCTCTGAGGAGTACTGGCATGTTTCACCGCTGGCACCAGATGCAAGCAAAAAGGTGTTCGATCTTATAGAGGTACAAAATGAATTCCATTAATTCTATCATACACACCAATTCTCGCTCTCTAGGTGTTTCATGTGATATACGATATGTGGTCAGCCACTGTGTGGGGGGTATATTTGCAAGTCACACAGGTGCAAAATGCAACTAAATGGACGCAGTCTGGAACCCCATGGAGCCACACTTTTGACTTCTTGGGCATTTTTTACACCACAAACAAAAACAACACAAACGCAAACCAGTTCACAAGTTTGTCTCTGGGCAGATTTTTTCCCTCTATGATGTGTTTGTGTGGTGTTACATTAGACCAGGGGTCTCCAAGTCCGGTCCTGGAGAGCTACTGTCCAGTAGGTTTTCTGTCCCATTTGGCTTCTGATGAGCCACACCTGTCCCTGGTATTTACCTGAGAGCAGGTGTGGCTCATCAGAAGCTGGGTATGATAGAAAACCTACTGGACAGTAGATCTCCAGGACTGGAGTTGGAGAGCCCTGCATTAGACAGCCAATCACCAGCAGTTTTAGAACTTTACATAAGTATGCTGCATGCTTATTAGCTCACAGACGCTGAGATTTACTGTTTGGGTATCGGAATTCAGCACCGAAAGATAATTCATTTTTCAGTCCTTTATAGGATCGCAGCATTTCGGTCAGTACCACAAAAGTATCGAAGTTCAGTACCCAGCCCTTGTCATCTGTCACTCCATGTAGTAATGAGTGAGTTCCCACTTGTAAAATAAAAGAAGGACATTAAATAGCTACAGTGTGGATTGGGCAGCCTTGGCGGACCGGTCCTCGGCTACTGAAACTGGCATATAATAAGCTAGAATATGCACTGTTAGCACTGTTGCCTCACACCTCTGGGACCCGGGTTCAAGTTCACCTGGGTCAGGTCCGCCTGGGTCACATGTGTGTGTGTGTGAGTTTGCATGTTCTCCCCATGTTGTTGAGGGGTTTCCTCCGGGTACTCCGGTTTCCCCCCATGCTGAGGCTAATTGGAGTTGCTAAATTGCCCGTAGGTGTGCATGTGAGAGTGACTGGTGTGTGAGTGTGTCCTGCGATGGGCTGGCCCCCCATCCTGGGTTGTTCCCTGCCTCATGCCCATTGCTTCTGGGATAGGCTCCGGACCCCCCGCGACCCAATAGGATAAGCGGTTTGGAAAATGGATGGATGGATGGATGGACATGGAATATAATAAGCGAGTGGAGGAGGCAGAGAGATGCCGTCTTGATAACTTTTAAGGACAGAATGTATACACACAGCCAATGGGTTGAGGGGTCCAGTTCTGTGAGCTCAGCATCGTATCTTTGCTTTTTTCAGATTAAGTGATCCTGCTGGTGTCGCTGTGATCTGCAGTGTCCTGCCCTGATCGTCCACTTCTTCTGTGTGCCACACCCCCTCGTTAACTTTGTGTGGATTCCCTGTGTTTACCGGCTGTTTCTCATTGCTGTTTAGTTCATTGTATTTAAGTCTGCGTTAGGTATGTTTTCCTCAGTCCGGTCATTGATGTCAGCACTTTGTGTAATCGTTGTTTGTGGATGTATTCTCCGACAATACAGCCCTACTCCCTGGACTTCTGCTCCTCTGTTTCCTGCATTGGGGCTGTTTGCAGGCGAGGGTGAAGTGGCCGGGGTGAGGATCAGCACCTCCAAGTAGAGGGCCATGCTTGTCCAGAAATGGTTAAACTGCCCCCTGCCTGTTTGGGGATGAGTTACTGTCTCAAGCGCAGGAGTTGTTCTTGTTCACAACTGAGGGAAGAATAGAGCGGGAGATTGATAGGCAGATCAGTGCAGATAACCCTGGGGCAGACCTAGGACATGTGGGAGGGATTATATCTCTGGGCTGGCCAGGGAACGCCTTGGTATTCCCCTGGAGGAGCTGGAGGAGGTGGCTGGAGAAAGGGAGGTCTGGGCATCCCTGCTTAGACTGCTGCCCCTGCGACTAAACTCCAGATAAGTGGTGGAAAATGGAAGATGGATGGATGGAGGAGACTGATAAGGGAAACCCCCTCTTCCGCTCCATAACCTACAAACATAACTAATCACACATTACCCAGAGTTCCTAAGGGCAACTGGTAAACACTGACCTGGATGAGAATTACTTACCAATCAGCATGGACCCCGTGCTGTGCTTAGTGACACTTCGATGGAGAGCTTTTGTCAGGCAGCAGAGAGGTCTTCCTGTGACACAGCAGCACATCCCATCACAGAATCAAGGGAGGATCCATCAGGAACCTGGAACAGACAGTTCTGGGTTAATTTACACCTGGTCTTTACATCGATAATCACATTTCCTTTGCAATAAGAGTGGCTAACAAAACAGGCCCAGGCCAGACATGTCTTCAAAATAAATAAATAGTGAAAATGATATACATACATAATTGAAAAAAGCGTGCAGATGTGGGGGGATCCTGCCAAAGACTTGTACCTACAACTCCACTCCTGTCTTCATTAAATGACATGGATACAGCATTGCCTGCTGTAAAAAAAGTATAAAGAATAACTAGCAAAAGGGTTCCACTCAGCGCTTGTTTCTGTTTTGTTTTTGGGACTCGCTGGTGCTAAAAATAGACCTTGGAAGTTACTTAAAATAAGGACTGCATACAGTAGGTGGGGGTTTCACGGTGCTTTGAGCTGTGGGAGTCACAGCAGGAGTCACTGTGGTAGTGACAGCAGGAATCACTGTGGGAGTCATGGCAGGAGTCATAGCAATAGTCACTGTTAGAGTCATTCCAGGAGTCACTGTGGGAGTCATGGCAGGATTCACTGTGGGAGTCACTGGAGAGTCCAGGACAGTTTGGAAATCAGAAATAAATGATAAACGAAAAAAATGTGAGTTGGTTGTAAAAACATTCATGCTAAAAGATCCAGATGGCATAAGAAGAAAAAAAGGATGAGAAAGTATATTGCTTAATATCCTGCATTAATAGCGATGTGATTTAGTTATAAATATAGCGATGTGATTTTGTTGTAATAAATATTGCAGTATTTATAAAACATACATACATATATATATATATATATATATATATATATATATATATATATATATATATATATATATAAAACAAAAAAGGAGTTCATAAATTTCTCTCAAACTCATGTTTGAGTGATTTTAATGGCAAGCTTGAGAATGATTACGGATCGTCTCGGGGAACACATGCAGCGCTCACGCCAAAGCAGCGGAGGTCAACTTCAAACTGATTTTAAACATGTAAGAATCTATTAAAGGAATAATAAAACTCCAAAGCTTACTAAGTTTTTTTCCTATGACAGGTTAACAGTGTAAAAGTATTTTAGCGGAACTTTAACCCCCTGAGCTATAATGTCCATATAGAACTTAGTTAGAAAAAGCCTTAATCTATTTGACTATCGATGTAATAATTGGATGTGCATAGCATGTGATGTTGGTATTAATATCGCACGTCATCCTGTCCTGTAATACACTACAGCCATTTTTCGAATTCAGTACAAAATATCCCACCTCTTGTTGTTATATCATTCAGCACTGGTACCTGTTTTCCAGTGGAAAACCAACACATTGAAGTACCGTATTTTTGCCACCAAAAGTATGGTACCTGATGCGGTGGAAAAACGTCTCTATGACATCTTCACAGCAATATCTGCATCTTTTCTCAGAGTCCAGCCCCATCCCTACTGAGGTGGCCCAGTGTGTCTGCTCTCACATCACAACCCACAAACACTGTTCCGGGCCGACTCACGGACACTCACCGTGTGAAACTGCACCAGTCTCTCACTCGACCTGACGAAGAACATGGAAACACGGAGCGTGTTAGGTACTAAGGAGCAAGGTACATGCTGTGGCAGGCCTGCTCACTGACACTCACTGTGTGAAATAGCAGCAGTCTCTCAGTCGAGCTGACAAAGAACATGGAAACACGGAGCGTGTTAGGTACTAAGGAGCAGGGTGCATGCTGTGGCAGGCCTGCTCACTGACACTCACTGTGTGAAATAGCAGCAGTCTCTCACTCGAGCTGACAAATAACATGGAAACATGGAGCGTGTTAGGTACTAAGGAGCAAGGTGCATGCTGTGGCAGGCCTGCTCACTGACACTCACTGTGTGAAATAGCAGCAGTCTCTCACTCGAGCTGACGAAGAACATGGAAACACGGAGCGTGTTAGGTACTAAGGAGCAGGGTGCATGCTGTGGCAGGCCTGCTCACTGACACTCACTGTGTGAAATAGCAGCAGTCTCTCACTCGAGCTGACGAAGAACATGGAAACACGGAGCGTGTTAGGTACTAAGGAGCAGGGTGCATGCTGTGGCAGGCCTGCTCACTGACACTCACTGTGTGAAATAGCAGCAGTCTCTCACTCGAGCTGACAAAGAACATGGAAACACGGAGCGTGTTAGGTACTAAGGAGCAGGGTGCATGCTGTGGCAGGCCTGCTCACTGACACTCACTGTGTGAAATAGCAGCAGTCTCTCACTCGAGCTGACAAAGAACATGGAAACACGGAGCGTGTTAGGTACTAAGGAGCAGGGTGCATGCTGTGGCAGGCCTGCTCACTGACACTCACTGTGTGAAATAGCAGCAGTCTCTCACTCGACCTGACGAAGAACATGGAAACACGGAGCGTGTTAGGTACTAAGGAGCAGGGTGCATGCTGTGGCAGGCCTGCTCACTGACACTCACTGTGTGAAATAGCAGCAGTCTCTCACTCGAGCTGACAAAGAACATGGAAACACAGAGCGTGTTAGGTACTAAGGAGCAGGGTGCATGCTGTGGCAGGCCTGCTCACTGACACTCACTGTGTGAAATAGCAGCAGTCTCTCACTCGACCTGACGAAGAACATGGAAACACGGAGCGTGTTAGGTACTAAGGAGCAGGGTGCATGCTGTGGCAGGCCTGCTCACTGACACTCACTGTGTGAAATAGCAGCAGTCTCTCACTCGAGCTGACAAAGAACATGGAAACATGGAGCGTGTTAGGTACTAAGGAGCAAGGTGCATGCTGTGGCAGGCCTGCTCACTGACACTCACTGTGTGAAATAGCAGCAGTCTCTCACTCGAGCTGACGAAGAACATGGAAACACGGAGCGTGTTAGGTACTAAGGAGCAGGGTGCATGCTGTGGCAGGCCTGCTCACTGACACTCACTGTGTGAAATAGCAGCAGTCTCTCACTCGAGCTGACGAAGAACATGGAAACACGGAGCGTGTTAGGTACTAAGGAGCAAGGTGCATGCTGTGGCAGGCCTGCTCACTGACACTCACTGTGTGAAATAGCAGCAGTCTCTCACTCGAGCTGACAAAGAACATGGAAACACGGAGCGTGTTAGGTACTAAGGAGCAGGGTGCATGCTGTGGCAGGCCTGCTCACTGACACTCACTGTGTGAAATAGCAGCAGTCTCTCACTCGACCTGACGAAGAACATGGAAACACGGAGCGTGTTAGGTACTAAGGAGCAGGGTGCATGCTGTGGCAGGCCTGCTCACTGACACTCACTGTGTGAAATAGCAGCAGTCTCTCACTCGACCTGACGAAGAACATGGAAACACGGAGCGTGTTAGGTACTAAGGAGCAGGGTGCATGCTGTGGCAGGCCTGCTCACTGACACTCACTGTGTGGAAGTACTGTTCTGTCACTTGACCTAATGAGGGACATGGGAGACATCGGCGCTGGCAGCTGTACTGGGTGCTACCCCATAATAAAGATATTGTTCTAATAATTATTTATATTTTATAAAGGAACTAGAATGAATGCTTTTATATTGTACAAACATTAATTTACGTGAAGCCTCACAAAGCTTGGAACGGTTTAGGTAACACAATGATTTTATCAAGATCGAAATATTTAAGCAGCAGTTCTACATAGAGTACATTGACCCAAAGCCAGCCTCACATCATGACAAATTAGTGGCAGATGATTAATGTTTCGATTATTTGGGCCCCCGCTTCCATAATAAACTGTAGCAGTAACACACCCGGGTCCACAGAGCGTGCCAGGTGGCTATAAACACAAAAAGGGCTGCTGTGGTCACTCTCTCTGTCATGGGGCACAGGTGCGACTGAGTGTTTCCTGAGGAGCATATTAGAAAATGGTCCCATTGAAGGTCATGGAAACCAACTGGAAACCCAACACATGCATGGGAGCGTGAGGGAATTTCTTTGCATCAACGGCAGGCGAACAGCAAACGACACACACAAAACAAACAAACAAACAGACTTAGCCACAGGCTTCCAGTTTCATGCCCTGTCTTTCAGAAAGAGTTCCGGTCCCATCCCCGGTAATCTGAGAAGCAGAAGCTTGGCTAGGACAAGCAGACAATGAACCTGGGTATTAATCCAGGTGTCATCTGTAAATCAGCAGGTATCTGTCCACCCCCCCACCCGTCATTGCCAGATCCTCAAGCTCGCAAGAATGCAAATCATTATACTTTCAGCAGATCCCCCTCTCCTTCTCCTTTTCTCTCTGTAATCATGCCCAGCAAATTAAAGCAACAAAAACCTTCATAGTGTCTTCGCCCTTCAGCACAGCTAATAGCAAAGGAGACATAAATATTACAAGCATATCTTTATTAAAGATGTACCAAGCCAACAGGACCCCACCCCCCTCATCATATAGCATGAAGCCTGAATTCACCACACTCGGTTACCAAGCAACACCTGGATTCAGGGAGCAGGCCAGCTTGGTAACCCAGCAGTTACAGGTTCCAAACCCAGGCAACACCACAGAGGACGCATTCCATCGAAATCCCTTTGTACAAAATATTCAATACTGTCTGGTAACTTTGTGAGCTTTGAAAACTTTGAAAAAGTTTTCCTTTTTAGGTATTTACAGTTTATTTAGATAGATGTTTTCACGGTGCACCCCCCCCCCCCCCCCCGTCACCTGGGCGAAGCTCCAGGGGCTCCCACCTCCAGCTTCCTCCCCCCCTCCACGCCACCTTGTGCAGAATGAGCAGGTGGGGATGCAGGATCTCTTGCACCAATGCCTTGATTAGATGATGGACCCTGGTCAAGTTGCGAGGGCCTGAAATCTATCTCAGACAGCACAGGGCCCCGGTTTAATATTCCTATATTAATATAAATAAGCTGGCAGTTTTGTCCAATATACTTGACTTTTATGGATTTATACAGAAAGGTCATCCCAGATGCTCACTCTGGCACTGTAATGCAGAGCCACACATTGAAGTGTTACAGCTGTGCAGAAGGGGGTGTGAGGCTCAGTGTGCTGAACAGTCATGGGCCCTTAAGTGGGGCCCTAAACTCCCAGCCGAGGAGCCTGTGCTATGACCCCCCAACCTGTATGTATGTCTGTGTGTCTCACAGAGCAAGATGGGATGAGCAAAGAGCCTGGGCAGCAAAGACACCCTGCGTAAGTGGCATGTGCACGTTTTCTGTGTGTGAAGCATTTTCCTGTAGCAGCTGGGGCCCGGGGGATAAGAGTCACCCCTGCTTCAGCATCACACATTCTCAGGGGCTTTCTGGGCTGGCAATTGATGCATATGAGTGATTAACTCCCCTAGTGGGAGGGAAGGAGGGAGGGCACCAGAGGAAGAGGGAAGAAGAGCGGGGCAGGGAGAGAGGGGGAGAGAGAGGTGGAGGGAGTAAGGAGGAGGAGGCTGAAGGCACATGCAGGTCTAACACCAATCCTAACCCTAATCCTAATGTTAACCCTTTTACCTGTCCAGGGTTTGAGGCTTTCCCCTGTGCCACCGTTTGCATGTCAAGCTTTATCACTGGACATGTGGTCCAGTCAGCTTCCGTAAGGATGTCTGCAGTCCTGTGAAAGGTGATCACATTTCACGGCCGCCAGACTTAAGAGGAATGTCACGCTACTCTGTGGAAAACTGTCACACAAGAACATGGAAACAAAGCCACTGTCCCAGGACAAGAGCTGAGCAGCTGCTAGGCCACTTCTCAGGATTAAAGGTGAAATGAGAGAAAACCCATATAGCATGCTAGCCTTAACACAGGTATTACCTGTGTGCTTCTCTAGCCTCACAGATGCGGGATGTGCTCCTAGAAGCTGAGGTCTCCACAGAATAAGGCCTCCAATTAGGGTAACGTCTGAGAGAGCCTGGGCGACATGGACCCGGGCAGGAACGTGACAACAGGTGAGGAGGCAGGAGAACATCTCAGATTGCCTGGGCCACACAGACCCGGGCGAGAACACGACGCCAACTCAGGACGTGGGGGAACGTCTGCGAGAGCCTGGGCAACATGGACCCAGGCCATGGCCCTGCTCCATTACCAGTCCCAAAGCGGAGAGGGCGTGGCCCTGCTCCATTACCAGTCCCACTGCGGAGAGGGCGTGGCCCTGCTCCATTACCGGTCCCACTGCAGAGAGGGTGTGGCCCTGCTCCATTACCAGTCCCACTGCGGAGAGGGTGTGGCCCTGCTCCATTACCAGTCCCACTGCGGAGAGGGTGTGGCCCTGCTCCATTACCAGTCCCACTGCAGAGAGGGTGTGGCCCTACTCCATTACCAGTCCCACTGCGGAGAGGGCGTGGCCCTGCTCCATTACCGGTCCCACTGCGGAGAGGGCGTGGCCCTGCTCCATTACCAGTCCCACTGCGGAGAGGGCATGGCCCTGCTCCATTACCAGCCCCACTGCAGAGAGGGTGTGGCCCTGCTCCATTACCAATCCCACTGCGGAGAGGGCATGGCCCTGCTCCATTACCAGCCCCACTGCAGAGAGGGCGTAGCCCTGCTCCATTACCAGCCCCACTGCGGAGAGGGCGTGGCCCTGCTCCATTACCAGTCCCACTGCAGAGAGGGCGTGGCCCTGCTCCATTACCAGTCCCACTGCAGAGAGGGTGTGGCCCTGCTCCATTAGCACCCCTATAGTGAAGGAGGCCAGGCCCTGCTTCATTACATTAGCATCCCTATAGTGAAGGGGGTAAGGCCCTGCTTCATTAGCACCCCTATAGTGAAGGGGGCAAGGCCCTGCTTCATTACATTAGCATCCCTATAGTGAAGGGGACAAGGCCCTGCTTCATTAGCACCCCTATAGTGGAGGGGGCAAGGCCCTGCTCCATTAGCACCCCTATAGTGAAGGAGGCCAGGCCCTGCTTCATTACATTAGCATCCCTATAGTGAAGGGGACAAGGCCCTGCTTCATTAGCACCCCTATAGTGAAGGGGGCAAGGCCCTGCTTCATTAGCACCCCTATAGTGAAGGGGGCAAGGCCCTGCTTCATTACATTAGCATCCCTATAGTGAAGGGGACAAGGCCCTGCTTCATTAGCAGCCCTATAGTGGAGGGGGCAAGGCCCTGCTCCATTAGCACCCCTATAGTGAAGGAGGCCAGGCCCTGCTTCATTACATTAGCATCCCTATAGTGAAGGGGACAAGGCCCTGCTTCATTAGCACCCCTATAGTGAAGGGGGCAAGGCCCTGCTTCATTAGCACCCCTATAGTAGAGGGGGCATGGCCCTGCTTCATTAGCACCCCTATAGTGAAGAGGGTAAGGCCCTGCTTCATTAGCACCCCTATAGTGAAGAGGGTAAGGCCCTGCTTCATTAGCACCCCTATAGTGAAGGGGGTAAGGCCCTGCTTCATTAGCACCCCTATAGTGGAGGGGGCATGGCCCTGCTTCATTACTTGCACTACTGGCTGCCTAAGGAAATCATACACGGCTTCATACACTGTCAGGAACATAGACCCCTCAAAGGAAAGGAAACTGAAGGGGGGGGGAGAGAGAGAGAGAGAGAGAGAGAGCGAGAGAGCAGCTTCACAAACACCCTGCACTGCTCACAGCTAATTAAAACCTGGATAGGTAGTTGTCAGAAAGGGATTGTACTGTCAATTCATCTTCAAGGAAGTATGTGATCTCAGCTGTCAAGCCAGGGACCAGACCTGGAGAACATTAAGCCTGTTGTCATCCATAATTGCTGCTACTGTCATTTTTGTCTGTCAGCTCTGAATGCACAGCTAAAATGTCAGTCAGCCACTTCAATGGCTAAAAAGTGAGAAATTCTGCTCTAAAACTCTGGAAGATTCCACTAAGCTTAGCTACCTCACTCCACCCAAGGTGCCATCTGCCTCCTGCCCTGCCTTTAAGGGAACCGTTATGGAAGATGGAGGGAAATTTACTCGAATCAATCTTAGCAAATCCACAGGACATCACTGCTGCACCTTTGCTATGTCTGGGTGGCATCCAATCTCGCAGAGAACAGCACATACAGAGAGATTCACTCCCACCAGCATCATGCTCTAATCCAGGGGCAACCAGCCTTATCCACAAAGGGCCGGTGTGTACAGTATGCGGCTTTTTGGGGTAACCTTTAGGTCAGCTGTTCAAACCCAGGTGTGAGGACTCTTCAGCCAATCAGTCCTCTAATTTGTAAACTAATTAGAGAGTTGCAGCAAAAACCTGCACGCACAGCGGCCCTTTGCGGATAAGATTGCCTCCCCCTGCTATAAATCTCAATGTGACTGATATTCTAGCATCCAATAACAGCCCTCATGTAACCTGGGGCTGGTCAGCAGTGAGGCCAGTCACATGAAGATAAGGAGATGAAGACATGAAGAGGAAAGGGAGATGAAGTCAAAAAGATGAAGACGAGGGAGGGAATGAAGAGAAGACCAGACGAGGAACACAAGGTGAGGAAGACAGAGGAATACAGGAAGATAATGAGAGGATGACAAGAAAAGGAAAAGAAGTGGAAGATGAGGAGAGAAAGTGGATGGGATTTCTGGGTGCAGGCGACACTGAATTTGGTTACTCAGAGGAAACCAGCAGTTGGACCTCAAATGGCCACGAGATGAAATAACCCTCCACAACTAGTCCTTTTCTATAGCATAACCAGAAATGCCTTTAAAAGCAAAAGGATCTGAAAATAATATTTTAGGAAAATAAGATAAAAAAGACGTCTGGTCTGGTAAGCTACCCCTGCAGCCCCCAGGCGTATGGAGGAGAGGTGACTCATGGGGCCCTTTTGGAAAGATCAGTAACCCACGCCATGGTGATTCATCACGCCTGAGGCTTTAGGAGGCGGAGCCAAAGCCACTACACAGCACATGAATACAGAGCCACTGAAACGCTCCTCCACTGTGGCAGCATGCGGTTTGACCTTCAGAGGCTCGACCGCTAGTGACAGATAAACCTGCTCGCCACCAGCTGCATACTTGACTCCCAGGCACCTGTCCTCCAGGTAGCCGCCACACCTCCGTGTCACCACACAGCGGGTGCTTCTAAAAGCATGAGGTGGCTTCATGGTGGGGGGGATTTCTGAACACACAGGAACACAGGTTTTGTGACTGGGCCCCTGTGCCATGAGGGAGTAGTGCAACAGAAGGACCCTGTCAGTCAGCACACCTGGCAGGAAACAGAGCAAGGGACCAGCCTGCTCACAGGTTTGGATTAATGCCCGTTATAAGCCCAACACACTGCTTATAAAACACACTGCTTATAAAAGTGTGTAAAAGCCCAGCACACTGCACTAAGTGTATAAGCCCGGCACACTGTGCGTAAAAGCCCATCATACTGTGTGTATAAGCCTGGCATATAGGGCGTATAAGCCCAGCACACTGCGTATAAAAATGTGTATAAGCCTGGTGCACTATGCATAAAAGCCTAGCCCACTGTGTGTAAAAGCCAAGTACACTGCGCTGTGTGTATAAGCCCAGCACACTGCGCTGTGTGTACAAGCCCAGCACACTGCGCTGTGTGTATAAGCCCAGCACACTGCGCTGTGTGTATAAGGCCAGCACACTGCGCTGTGTGTATAAGCCCAGCACACTGCGCTGTGTGTATAAGCCCAGCACACTGCGCTGTGTGTATAAGCCCAGCACACTTTGCTGTGTGTATAAGCCCAGCACACTGTGCTATGTGTAAAACCCCAGCACACTGCGCTGTGTGTATAAGACCAGCACACTGCACTGTGTGTATAAGCCCAGCACACTGCGCTGTGTGTTTAAGGCCAGTACACTGCACTGTGTGTAAAACCCCAGCACACTGCGCTGTGTGTATAAGCCCAGCACACTGCGCTGTGTGTATAAGGCCAGCACACTGCGCTGTGTGTATAAGCCCAGCACACTGCGCTGTGTGTATAAGGCCAGTACACTGCGCTGTGTGTAAAACCCTAGCACACTGCGCTGTGTGTATAAGCCCAGCACACTGCGCTGTGTGTATAAGCCCAGTACACTGCGCTGAGTGTATAAGCCCAGCACACAGCGTGTAATAGTGTATAAAACCCTGGAGTACTATGTTGTATATATAACCCCAGTACACTGCATCTTCCTGAACACCAGCATGTTACTCCTGAACACTAACTGAATTTTCAGGAAAGGATTTTAATTTGCGACTCCATGGCTACCCAGAGTAGCACCAGGCAGAATCTCAGGACAATGAAATGACTGGCTGAGTGCAAGTTTACCAGAAGGTCCATGAACATCCAAAAGTGTTCAGACCTTAAGTCAGATTTAATAACACACAGCTGTGATCCTCCTTTCTTGTGTTATGGTGTTTGTGGCACTGCACAAAGCACAGAACATGGCAGAGTCCCTTCTGATAGCGTTCAGTGTGCTCTAGCGTTCAGTGTGCTCTAGTGTTCAGTGTGCTCGAGCATTCAGTGTGCTCTAGCATTAAGGCTTCTGTAGCATTCAGTGTGCTCTAGCGTTCAGTGTCCTCTAACATTCAGGGTGCACTAGCGTTCAGTGTGCTCTAGCCTTCAGTGTGCTGTAGTGTTCAGTGTGCTCTAGCGTTCAGGGTGCACTAGCGTTCAGTGTGCTCTAGCCTTCAGTGTGCTGTAGTGTTCAGTGTGCTCTAGCGTTCAGTGTACTCTAACATTCAGGGTGCTCTAGCGCTCAGTGTTGCACCTGCTCTTGTTTGGTAAAGTAAATAAAAAGTTACTGTTAACTGTTATTTGTACCTCTTTCCAGACACAGAGCACTTTATTTGGTGACTTGTTTAAGTGAGAGAAGATCCTGCAGCTTAGTGCAGTTTGGAAATAAAATTTTGCATTGAAGAGAACTTGTTTTTTGTTTATATATGCTGTCAATTATATAGTTCTTAGAAAGAAAATCAGACTCGGACAAGAAAACTGCAATCGGCGCATCTCTACATCTAGTAATTCTGGATGCTGTAAAATTCAGTGTGCTGTAATATTCAGGTTTCTGTAATGATCAGCGTGCTGTGACATTCAGGGGAGGGGGAGTGCATGAAAAATGTGTAATTCAATGCAGAGAGGTGAGTGCTAAAAACTATAAAGAGTCAGGATATGGAAGCTATTTGGAGAAAATGTCATTTATTTATTTTACACAACAGATACTGAAGCATAGGCTCCGGACCTCCCGCGACCCAGTAGGATAAGTGGTTTGGAAAATGGATGGATGGATGGATGGATACTGAAGCAGTTTGAAAGCAGCATCCCATTGCACCCAGGTACTGTCCAGCAGCACCCGTAGGGGGGAGGGGGGCCTTTCTCTGCTTTCAAATATAAAGCGAAATTAAAATTTGATGAAACAGTCAGACCGTAACTCAGCTCGCTCTAAACCTGGCGGGGGCCCCGCCCTCACAGGACGTTTCCTGCAACCACAGTACAACTGGCCAACATGGGGGGAGGGCCATTTTTCACGACAGTTCAACCAAGAACCTGTCCAGGTGGGTTTAATAGGACAAACCCTGAGCACCCACACGTGAGGTGCATTCAGACTGAGCCCAGCCTCACCTCCTCGTCCGGGCAAACAGCCCTCAGCCTCCAGTGGACAGCTGTGCATGGGCACGACTCTGATGCCGCTCCTCAGCTAAGATGCCCGTCGGATCACCCCCCCCCCCTCAGTGGGGCATGCAGGGGGGGCACACAGTAAAGTGCACAGTGAGACTATAATCAAATCCACAGTGTCCCCCCCCCACCCCTAACATCCCACATGAGGATAAGGGACTGGAGCCATGCTGGCCCTGGACCAATGAGAAGTCCTCACCCACTCCATGACCTTGACCAGTGTGATGATGGAGTTGATTTCCTTACACTTAAGGGAAAAGTTGACAAATATAGCGAGCTGGATCACAGCCCCCCTCTCCTGAGCTCCACCCCCCACCCTCCGCTCCCCACACACATACACACAGAGAAATACACACAAACCTCTCACAGCATGGCTAAGGGGGTGTGCTGCAGCAACTGGGGCTCATTAGTGCACTGGGCACAACAGCTTAAGGCAAACAGTGGCGTTTACACCATGCCCCCCCACCCTCCCCATCCCCCCGGAGGGACCCACCTGCTGGCTTCCCCTCCAGCGCTGAGGGGCCCTGGCTCTCAGGCCCATGCTCTGATGCAGGATGGCAGAATGGACGCTCCTGTTTGTTTGGCTTCCTTTTCCTTTCTTGGGAGAGCGAGGGACAGTGCAGCTTCGCCCGGCCGCTGTGAGCACTCATCTGGAGTCCTGATAGGCTGAGCAGGTCCCAGCAAGCAGCTGCTCCAGCCAATGAGGTGACAAGTTCCAGCATGGAAGAGCCCGCTGCCTAGCAACCAGCAGAGGAGGAGGAGGAGCAGCAACAGGGGGGAGATGGGAGCAGCACTCTCGCATTGGAGCGTCCAGTACCGCACAAGCCTTGGGGGGGGGTGCGGGGGGGGGGGGGCGGGGTGCAGGGAGGGGGGGGTGCGGAGAGTGTGGTATGCTGCAGGGAGAAACAGCTGCTCCATCACAAAGCACTTTCAGGAAGCAAGTTTGATGTGAAGTGAAAACACTGTAAAATACATATGGGGTCACACGTCCTAGTTGTATACATTCTTCTCAAAATCCCTGCACCAAGAATTCTTTCATTTTACACACTTTATATCTATTAAGAAATATTAAGCTTTACCTGTCTTCTGCTGTATATAACTGATGTTCTGAGAAGAACATTTGGCACAGGGTTATGATGAGATTATTAATACTGATGATCCTGTGTGCTTGGTTAACCTCCCCCCCCCCATTGGAGGTGCCTGCAGGAGACTGAAGCAGCAGATATGTCTGTCTGTGCCACTGACGGCGACCTGTCACTAATGTGCAGTCTGTGCAGTGGATTTGCAGTCCGTGCAGTGGATTTGCAGTCTATGATGTTGGTCTGTTCATGTGGTCTGTGTCACTGATGTGTGGGCTGTGAGGTGGATGTGTGGGCTGTGAGGTGGATGTGTGGGCTGTGAGGTGGATGTGCGATCTGTGAGGTGGATGTGCGATCTGTGAGGTGGATGTGCGATCTGTGAGGTGGATGTGTGGGCTGTGAGGTGGATGTGCGATCTGGGAGGTGGATGTGTGGGCTGTGAGGTGGATGTGCGATCTGTGAGGTGGATGTGTGGGCTGTGAGGTGGATGTGCGATCTGTGAGGTGGATGTGTGGGCTGTGAGGTGGATGTGCGATCTGGGAGGTGGATGTGTGGGCTGTGAGGTGGATGTGCGATCTGTGAGGTAGATGTGTAGGCTGTGAGGTGGATGTGTGGGCTGTGAGGTGGATGTGTGATCTGTGAGGTGGATGTGCGATCTGTGAGGTGGATGTGCGATCTGTGAGGTGGTGTGCGATCTGGGAGGTGGATGTGTGGGCTGTGAGGTGGATGTGCGATCTTTGAGGTGGATGTGTGGGCTGTGAGGTGGATGTGTAGGCTGTGAGGTGGACGTGCGATCTGGGAGGTGGATGTGTGGGCTGTGAGGTGGATGTGCGAACTGTGAGGTAGATGTGTAGGCTGTGAGGTGGATGTGTGGGCTGTGAGGTGGATGTGCGATCTGGGAGGTGGATGTGGGGGCTGTGAGGTGGATGTGCGATCTGTGAGGTGGATGTGTGGGCTGTGAGGTGGATGTGCGATCTGTGAGGTGGATGTGCGATCTGGGAGGTGGATGTGTGGGCTGTGAGGTGGATGTGCGATCTGGGAGGTGGATGTGCGATCTGTGCAGTGGATGTGCGATCTTTCAGGTGGATGTGTGGGCTGTGAGGTGGATGTGCAGTCTGTGAGGTGGATGTGTGCTCTGTGTCACTGATGTTCAATGTTCAAGGTAATTTATTGTGATCAGCAGCGGTGTGTACATACATAGTGAGATAAGACAACGTTTCTCCGTAGACTGTGATGCAACATAATACAACATATAACAGATACAGTGGGCACAAGGACAAAAACACTAGTGCAACAATATACGATGCAGAGCTTTCTGTACACATATTTTAAATATAACCAGCATAATGAAGAGCATGTTGAACATCAATTACTGATGATGCTTTTGGTGGTCTTAAGGCATGTTGGGACAACTGCCTGACTTAGGGAGGTGCTGAATACATCACTGAGGACATCAGCCAGCTGATCTGCACACTCTAAGTACCTGGTCAAGTATGCTGACAGGATCCAAAACTAAAAGGTTAATTCTGGATAGTGTTCTCCTCACTGCAGCACTAAACAGACAGATTATCTGCTCATCAGGGGGAAGGGTGCACTTCCTAGCAGCCTCACTGTTGAGTGCATCAAAACGTGCATGAATGACAAAAGTCATTCAGGATGTCAAGGAAGGAAGAGTGTTTGTCACAGACAGGGATAGCTGGTCTGTAGTCTGTGATAGTCTGGATGCCCTTTGTGCATCCCTGAAGTCCTAAAAGTACCTTTGGATATTCAGGGCATATGCATGTTTTGCTCTTCTGATTATCCTCAACAGGTTGCCTCTTGCTGTTCTGGGGATGGCTTTATCTCCAGATCTGAAGGCCACATCTCTGGCGTTTGATATCTGCCAGACCTCTGCAGACATGCAGGGGTTTTGGTTGGCTATTGTGGTCACTTCCTCAGTGAATTTGCCGATATAGTCTGTTACAGCAGCTGTGTACTCCTGCACATCAACACGGAGCTCCTGAGTGGCTGCCTCCTTAAGTACTGACCAGTCTGTGCACTCGAAACCGTCCTGGAGACTGCTCCCACAGGCCACACTCTGATGCTCCTCTCTACTGGTTTAGTATGTTTGAGCAGTGATGTATATGCCGGAATGATTTTTTCGCTTTATAAGCGTCTTTAAGGTTGGTGTAAACCTAGTCTAAGCACCTTCACATGCTGGTGGAATCTAAGTAGAACTGACTTCAGGTTTACATGATTAAAGTCACCAGCGATGATGAAGACCCCTTCAGGGTGAGCAGTCTGCAAGTTACTTACAGTGTCATATAGTTCCACTAGCGCCAGGTTAGCATTAGTGCTAGGTGGTAGGTACATAGCAAACACAACAACCGAACTGAACTCCTTTGGCAGATAGAAAGGTCAACATTTCACTGCTATAAACTCCACCATCATGGTGCAATGACATGAAATTACCTTTGCGTTCATGCTCCATTCATTGTTGATATAACTGCACAGTGCATCGGCCCTTTTCTTACTGCACTCTGACTTGTCCCTGTCTGCACAGAACAATGAGCAGCCAGTGAGCTGCACCGCGGAGTCCGGAAGGATGTCATGCAACCATGTTTTGGTGAAAATAAAACACAACAGTCCTTCATCTCCCTTTACGTAGTTTGCTGGAGCTTTAGGTGATCCATCTTGCTCTCCAGTGAGTGGATGGCACATCCAGACAATGATACAGTCAAGGAACACTGATGATGACATAAGACATTTAGCACCAAATTGGAACATGGAAAGGCTGCTACGCATATGTCTGCTTGCACCGCCATCTTGCTTTCTTGGAATCTTGCCTGCCATGTGCGGACAAAGCCAAGGGCAAGCGGTCTGTAAGGTGGATGTGCAATCTGTGAGGCTGGTGTTCGGTCTGTAAGGTGGATGTGCAATCTGTGAGGCTGGTGTTCGGTCTGTAAGGTGAATGTGCAATCTGTGAGGCTGGTGTTCGGTCTGTAAGGTGGATGTGCAATATGTGAGGCTGGTGTTCGGTCTGTAAGGTGGATGTGCAATCGGTGAGGCTGGTGTTCGGTCTGTAAGGTGGATGTGCAATCTGTGAGGCTGGTGTTCGGTCTGTAAGGTGGATGTGCAATCTGTGAGGCTGGTGTTCGGTCTGTAAGGTGGATGTGCAATATGTGAGGCTGGTGTTCGGTCTGTAAGGTGGATGTGCAATCGGTGAGGCTGGTGTTCGGTCTGTAAGGTGGATGTGCAATCTGTGAGGCTGGTGTTCGGTCTGTAAGGTGGATGTGCAATCTGTGAGGCTGGTGTTCGGTCTGTAAGGTGGATGTAAAACCTGTGAGGTGTATATGCAGTCTGCGAGGCAAATGTGGTGTCTGTCTTACTGATGGATGGTCTGTGAGGTGGGTGTGTGTTCTATGCGACATGATGTACAGTCTGAGTTGTGGACATGCAGTCTGCGCGGTGCAGTCTGTGTCATTGATGTGAGGATTGTGATGCAGATGTGCAGTCTCTGAAATGGATGTGGGGTCTGTGAGGCAAATGTAGTGTGTGAGGCGGATGTACAGTCTGCGTCACTGATGAGCAATCTGCGCCTCCGTTGCTCTCCGAAAAGCATTAGCAGCCCCTTTCTTCAGCAGCAGCATTTCTGCTCCTTACCAGGGCTGCAGGCTGTCATTTCCTTACACATACAATTACTCCGGCATGATAAAAATAGCCCTCCCCATTTTCTCCTCCCCGGTCTCACTTCTGAAATCTGAATCTAATTTTAATCTTAAACTCATTAGCAGGCCTGGCACTCTGCCAGCATGCAAAGCTTTTGCTGCTGTCCTTTTTCAGCTGACTGACATATTGTCATATATCCATTTTTAAGATTAACATGTACAGACATTTTGTTGTTGTTACGTCCTGCCTACATGCCCCTCCTATTTCTCCCTAGTGTGGCTGTAATGAGCCACGCCTGCTATACATTAATCTTACCTCTTGTTCCTGCCCTTGTGTAGTGCACTCCAGCTACCTCTCGTTCTGCTCCCTTGTTAGCCTCTGTATAAAGGTACTTCCCAGTCCTGTGTTCCCCAAACCTGACAATAATGTTGTTGTTCCTGTCTGCTTTGGTTTCTGGTTGCCCTCGCTTTTGTTTGGTTGCCCCATGATCTAGCTTGTTTCTGTTCCGTTCTCAGTAAATAAATCGTGTTGTGTTTCGTTCAACTCCTGTGCTGGGTCGTTCATCCTGCTCTACACAACGGTATGTACATGTAACTGTTGTTGACACCAATCACTTTCTTAACATGTAAGCAAAATGAATTTGGCGTTTAATTCATTAGAGTTTCAAAATTTTAAAAGTATTATATAAAACATGCAATTGTTTTGTTTGTGTTTCTTAACTAAATCTAGTTGGCCGATATGGCCCCAGTTTGGCTTAAAAAACTATACATGCATTTTAGGTTTTAACACACTTGCTGATAACTTCCCATAATAAACCATCCATCCATCCCTCCCTCCATATCTCCCTCCTCTCATCCTGCTCAGGGTTACATCCTGAAAGTCAGAGGAATCCAGCGATGTACCCAACATGAAGAAGCTGTGGTTACTGCCATCGCATCTTCCTACAAACATACATGCTCGTGAATGGAAGCTGTTCCCAAAGAGCCATATTTTATGCTTTTTGCTTTTAATGCATATTTATCATTACTTTGACAGACAAATCCTCAGGACGTACTCAGTGATCTCAGCTCAGGACTCAGCTCAGGACATACTCAGTGATCAACATCACCCAGCTCAGGACGTACTCAGTGATCAACATCACCAAGCTCAGGACGTACTCAGTAGTCAACATCACCCAGCTCAGGACGTACTCAGTGATCAACATCACCCAGCACAGGACATACTCAGTGATCAACATCACCCAGCTCAGGACGTACTCAGTGATCAACATCACCAAGCTCAGGACGTACTCAGTAGTCAACATCACCCAGCTCAGGACGTACTCAGTGATCAACATCACCCAGCACAGGACATACTCAGTGATCAACATCACCCAGCTCAGGACGTACTCAGTGATCAACATCACCAAGCTCAGGACGTACTCAGTAGTCAACATCACCCAGCTCAGCACATACTCAGTGATCAACATCACCCAGCTCAGGACGTACTCAGTGATCAACATCACCCAGCTCAGGACGTACTCAGTGATCAACATCACCCAGCTCAGGACATACTCAGTGATCAACATCACCCAGCTCAGGACGTACTCAGTGATCAACATCACGCAGCTCCGGACATACTCAGTGATCAACATCACCCAGCTCAGGTCATACTCAGTGATCAACATCACCCAGCACAGGACATACTCAGTGATCAACATCACGCAGCTCCGGACATACTCAGTGATCAACATCACCCAGCTCAGGTCATACTCAGTGATCAACATCACCCAGCTCAGGACGTACTCAGTGATCAACATCACCAAGCTCAGGACGTACTCAGTAGTCAACATCACCCAGCTCAGGACATACTCAGTGATCAACATCACCCAGCTCAGGACGTACTCAGTGATCAACATCACCCAGCTCAGGACGTACTCAGTGATCAACATCACCCAGCTCAGGACATACTCAGTGATCAACATCATGCAGCTCAGGACATACTCAGTGATCAACATCACGCAGCTCCGGACATACTCAGTGATCAACATCACCCAGCTCAGGTCATACTCAGTGATCAACATCACCCAGCTCAGGACATACTCAGTGATCAACATCACGCAGCTCAGGACATACTCAGTGATCAACATCACGCAGCTCCGGACATACTCAGTGATCAATATCACGCAGCTCAGGACATACTCAGTGATCAACATCACCCAGCACAGGACATACTCAGTGATCAACATCACGCAGCTCCGGACATACTCAGTGATCAACATCACCCAGCTCAGGTCATACTCAGTGATCAACATCACCCAGCTCAGGTCATACTCAGTGATCAACATCACCCAGCACAGGACATACTCAGTGATCAACATCACGCAGCTCCGGACATACTCAGTGATCAACATCACCCAGCTCAGGACGTACTCAGTGGTCAACATCACCCAGCTCAGAACATACTCAGTGATCAATATCACGCAGCTCAGGACATACTCAGTGATCAACATCACCCAGCACAGGTCATACTCAGTGATCAACATCACGCAGCTCCGGACATACTCAGTGATCAACATCACCCAGCTCAGGTTATACTCAGTGATCGACATCACCCAGCTCAGGACATACTCAGTGATCAACATCACCCAGCTCAGGTCATACTCAGTGATCAACATCACCCAGCTCAGGTCATACTCAGTGATCAACATCACCCAGCTCAGGTCGTACTCAGTGATCAACATCACCCAGCTCAGGACGTACTCAGTGATCAACATCATCCAGCTCAGGTCATACTCAGTGATCAACATCACCCAGCTCAGGTCATACTCAGTGATCAACATCACCCAGCTCAGGTCATACTCAGTGATCAACATCACCCAGCTCAGGACATACTCAGTGATCAACATCACCCAGCTCAGGACGTACTCAGTGATCAACATCATCCAGCTCAGGACGTACTCAGTGATCAACATCATCCAGCTCAGGTCATACTCAGTGATCAACATCACCCAGCTCCGGACATACTCAGTGATCAACATCACCCAGCTCAGGACGTACTCAGTGATCAACATCACCCAGCTCAGGTCGTACTCAGTGATCAACATCACCCAGCTCAGGACGTACTCAGTGATCAACGTCACCCAGCATTCTGCCTGTTCAGGAGGATGAATGTAGGATTTAACCTAAGACACCACCGGCCAGAGAGCATCACCACCTACAAAACACGATTCCACACCAGCTTCTTCCCAGCCACAGTTAGACTGATGGCTTAGGACATTAAGTCCAGTAAATACAGCCCCCCCACTCCCCCATGGACATTACCTGGACAGTTAGAGTAGCACTTCAAAGACGCAATCAGACACATCAGAGGACTACAACCTCACTTTCATTCTGTGTTTCCTCTTAGTTAGTCAAATAACTCTCTCAGTGCAATAGCCTAACAAACATCTGCAATATTCCACTTTTATATATCACATACTGTCTTATTATTATTTCTGTGAAATAATTCACTCATCCACCCAGGCCATGAACTCTGTGTCCTGTATCTGCATCTGTTCACAGTGTGAGTGCTTGTCTGTCTTTGCTAATTGACAGCGCGTGTGTTATTCATAGCAGTGGGTGTCGCGTGAGTGGCGTTTCTGCCGCCATGCCTTCGCTAAAACACCCGCGAGGTAATATTACCTAACGTCGGTAACATTAACTCGGAAAAGGACAGTTGCCCCTGAGCTTTGCTCGGTCGCCAATCGGGACCGGGGGACGTTTTCTGCTTTTCTCCTGCTCCGGCAGTAGCCTGCCTTCAGAGGGTTGTTTGTGGTTTTCCAGCCGCCCAAGAGCGATTTCGCTTTACTTCGCTTTACTTTAACTTTACATGGTTCAGTAGGAAGTTATTCTCTGGTAAGTATTAGTTATTATGGTTTTTATCATTCTGACCCTATCGGATAATTCAAAAGTTCCATTTTAACATAAGCATTAATTGTACTGGGCACTTTATTGTATTAACTAATTCAATTAAAGTTCAAATACTCTGTATAAATATAGTGGGCGGGGAATAAGGGTCGGGGTCATCATGAGATAGTTAATGATGGGCAGCTCAGTGTCGTGTTTGCAAGGTGTTTGCCCTTCTGGATGCGAAAGATGTAGGCAAGTGGACTCACTCATGGTCAAGGTTTGTGACCTTGAGGAGCACCTGGTACTCACTCAACACAAAAGAGAGTTAGAGGAGACAGTTAGTACGCCTTTTAGGTAGCTAGTGTGTACGGCACAAGAGAGGCGGGGGGAGAATGACGGGCAGAGAGGCTGAGAGAGCTGGGTGGCCGTAGGTCATAGACGTAAGAAAGGGTTACACACTTTGCAGAGGCGCCATCACCTGAACTGACTGTGTCAAACCGCTTTCAGATGCTTCCAGTTTTCGAGCCGGAAGAGACACGCAGGTGGGCCTGTGGGCACTGAGGAGCCCAGGAAGGGGGAGCTTGTGGCAGTGGGGAATTCAATTATTAGAGGTTCAGACAGTTATGTGTGAACACGTGATAGAGGGTCCCATACGGTGTCTTGCCTGCCTAGTGACCAGGTAGGGGACCTTCTGGAGCGTGTGAGCAGGCTTTTGGCCCCAGCTGGCGTGGATCCAGTGGTCATGGTGCATGTTCTGCAAGTCACAGATAAGCTTAGAAGCAGAACATCCACAGAGGTATTCTCTGGAACACTTCCCATGCCACGTGCAAGCCAGGCTAAGTTAGCTGAGATATGGGGATTAAATGTGTGGCTAAAAGGGTGGTGTAGGAAAGAGGGGTTTAGGTTTATGGGGCATTGGAGGACCTTCTGGAACAGGTGGGACCTGTTCAAGCCTGATGGGTTGCATTTGAACCAGAGGGGAACCAGTGTATTTGGGAGATGTATGTGTAGAGTAGTTGAGGAATGTTTAAACTAGGGACTGGGGGGGCAAGGAGGTTAGTTATGAATAAAGGTGCTGGGAGACGGAAATCCCCAATTACTATTAAAAGAGGACCTATAAAAGGCCTACCCTTTGTGGTCTGTATTTAAACGCTAGGAGAATTAGAAACAAAATTCTTGATTTAGAGGCTTTAATTTCATCAGACTCTTACGACATTACAGGAATAACTGAAACATGGATGAGTGACAGTCATGGAGAAGGATATAATATGGATGGTTATACGTTGTTCCGTAGAGACCGGATAGGCAGGAAGGGAGGTGGTGCTGCAGTTTATGTAAAAGAAAACTTACAGGCAAGAGATCTCACTGATAAATACTCAAATAGCCTAATTGTCAGGGTTTGTTATACAGCACCTAATGTAGCTGCAGAGGAAAGCAGAATGTTACATCAGGATTATGAGTAATAAAAATTATGTGGTGGTTATGGGTGATGTTAATCTACCTGGGATACAGTGGGACACAGTCTCTGGCTCTTCCGTAAATGAACTCGAGATGGTGGAATTAGTCCAGGATTGTTTTTCTACTCAGTTTGTTAATACCCCTATGAGAGAAGAAGCCTTTCTTGATGTTGTTTTCTCTAATAACCAGAATAGGATTGGAAAAGTAGAGGTTTTAGAACCACTGGACGGTAGTGATCATAGCATGGTTAAATTCGAGGTTAATTTTATTGTCCAAAGAGCAAAGTCCAAAACAAAAGTATACAATGTTAGGAAGGCTAACTTTAATGGTACACTGTAAGAAATGGCAGTGAATTTGACATTAAAACCATGTAAAATCACTACAGAAAAGTATAGTAAACCCAAAAACACAATTTTCCTGCTTCAATCACAGCGGACTTTTGTAAACTATTAAATATAATATTTTTGTTATATGTACAACATTAATGTGTGATTATAATCAAATTTATTTGTTAAAACTACAAATACTGGGAACAAAAACAGTGAAATACTTTAATACTTATAACAAAACAATTTTGTTAATTTGACGTGTAAATATTGTAAAAATTATAGTTTTAGTCAGTTGTTTTTCAAAAATACAAGAATTATATGTAAGTCACTTTTCAAGTTTATACTGTAGGCATTTACTGGGCCTACTTTTAACATGATCATGAAATGATGCAAATTCAGGTATAAGACTAATAAAAATGTTTTCACAGAAGATGTGAACCTGAGAGGTTGCCTCTCTATTTATAGGCTATATAAAAATATACAATTATAATTGTTTACATTATGTGTTTTTTTTAATCATTCGGGCTATTTGCAGCCTATTGTTGAGTAACCTATAAGAAATTATCATTTAACGCCTAAGTAATGCTTCTGTTCAGTCATAATGCTTGTATTCTTTATGTTTCTTTTAATGACAATGTGATACTTAGACTAGACTACTGTTTTGGGTTATGTTAGCAATGTCTCATTATTACAGGCTAAACAAACTTACAATGCCACCTATAGGATTTCTATGGTGCCTCCTCTTCACAGAGCTGTAGGTCACTCTGCTGCACTGAGTGCGCCTAATTTTGAATGTGCATCTGATGCTCGTCTCTGATTGGATAATGACGTGAGGGCGGGAGCACGCACCATTTGCAGAGTGGAGAAGGAGAAAACAGAAAACGTCGAAGTCTTTAGGACAAATTACAAACATACGATTTGAATTTTCTTTTGATGATCTGTGTTTGTTCATCAGAAAGTTTGCACGGTAAGTTTAATATTTTGGCGACTTTTTTTCGAGAAAAAAACATCACAAGCACCAGTTGATACTCAGACCAATGCTTGATAACTTAGCGCTAGCATGCTAGTTCAGCGAAAAAGCACGGGCAAACTTTTGAAATACTAAAAATGATCACCTGCGTCTTTTGTAAAAAGATATTGGTCACATTAAGAGGCTATGTACTACATTGCAGAGTGCATAGGAATGAGCCTTGTTGTCTTTTTAAATGTGTTGGCGCCAGTTGCAGTCAAACATTCACCACTTACTCTGCTTTCAAGGGGCATTTTTATCGTGTGCACAATGCACCTGCACTTCAAGCTGCTCCTAAAGCTCTTGTTGCAGATTTAAAATGTGCTGTTTCATTATGTGCCCGCCATTTTCAAACAGTGAAAGAGCTAGTGTCCCACTTAAATGATCATATTGCAGAGGGCAGGTCTGTGTCATGTCCAGTAAGTGGTTGTAAGCATGTGTTTACAAAAAAGTCATCATTTACTTCTCACATGTGTAGGAAGCATAAAGCATGTTCCCCAGATGGTATTGATGACATGTACAAGAAATCTCGCCCTCAGTCCCTAAATGACGGTACAGAATATTCAGAAAACACACATGAAGCCATGCCATCTGCTAGTTCAGCCAGTGATATGCCAGAAAATGATAGTCAGTCTTTTCTCAGAAACATGTGTCTCTTTTACCTTAAACTGCAAGGACAGCTGCTAATTCCTGCCTCTACCATACAGAGTATTGCTGAGGAAATGCAGAATGTGCACGAATTGGGTCAAGCCTACACAATAAATAAGGTAAGTTGTTTACTAAAAAATGAAATGAGCCTATCAGATGAAGCTGTCACTAAAATCTGTGACTGCATTAAAGAGTCAGATTTGTTCTCTGCTTGCCATCAAGGACAATTAGGAACAACACACACCAGAAATCAAACATTCAAAAAAATGTTTAAATACACAGAACCCAAGAAAGTGCCATTGGGAATGGATGAAAACATGATAGAAAAATTTGCTTACTACATACCAATGGGAGAAACTCTGAAGAGCTTTTTAGAGTCACAGTTATGGAAGAATACACTGTCACAACAGTTTGGGGGTCCTGATGTAGAGATTTTTAAGGATTTATATGATGGAAAAAATTTCAAATGTCACCAGTTCTTTAATGAAAACCCTGAAAGCCTCAAACTGATTTTGTTCCAAGATTCATTTGAGGTAGTGAATCCCCTGGGTTCTGCTAAAAAGATGCACAAACTTCTTGCAGTCTATCTGTCATTAGCAAATTTACCCATTCATTTGCGTTCAAATACAGATAATATGTTTTTAGTCTTGTTGTGTGTTGAGAATGACTTCAAGCGTTTTGGAATAACCAAAGTTTTTTCAGAGTTGTTGGAAGATCTGAAATCTTTGGAAACAGATGGATTAGATGTAGATGGAGAAACAGTAAAAGGGGGTCTTTACTGTATTGCTGGGGACAACTTGGGTTCTCATTGCATAGGAGGGTTTACAGAAAACTTCAGCTGCTCTCAATATTTCTGCAGGTACTGTGAAGTAACACGAAGTGAGTTTTATGCTGATCCGAATGCCTGTGGTCCTCCACGCACTCCGGAAACGTATGACGCAGCTGTTGCTGATCTCCAGGCTGAAACTATCCAAGACGTTAGAGGAATAAAGGTAAACTCCATCTTCAATACCCTTCAGTCTTTTCACGTATCCCAGCCTGGTCTCCCACCTTGTCTAGGTCATGACCTCTTTGAAGGAGTTGTGTCATATGATCTAGCACTGTACCTGAAGAACATTATAAAAAATAAAAAATGGTTCACATACTCCCTTTTAAACAGGCGCATTAAACAGTTTAAATATAAAGGATCCGAAGCACTTACAAAGCCATGTACTGTCAAACCTGACGGATCCAAATTATCAGGGCAAGCCGTTCAAAACTGGAACCTTTTGAGATTGCTGCCAGTTTTGATTGGTGACAAAGTGAAAAACCATGAGGATGAAGTATGGCAGTTAGCTCTCCAGTTAAAAGACATTGTGGATCTTATTTGTGCTCAGAGCATTTCCTTGTCCCAGATAGCATTTGCTGACATTTTGATCCAAGAGTATTTGGAGATGAGAAAGATGTTGTTTCCTGAAATTCAACTAAAACCCAAGCACCACTATTTGCGCCATTATTCAGCACTGTTGTTGAAATTTGGTCCATTGATGAGGTTATGGACGCTTAGGTTTGAATGTAAACACAGTTATTTTAAAAGATGTGCCAGACACTTGAAAAGCTTCAAAAATATTTGTCAAACTTTGTCAACACGTCATCAGATGTATCAGGCTTATCTTTTAGCTGGGCAAGAATGCCGTGAACTGCTGCAAGTGAAGGAGAGCTGTGTGTTTTATCCCAACCTCTACAGTGACACTATTCAGCATGCAGTCAGGGAGTTAGCTTTTTCAGAAAGCAATACCACAGTTACCACAGACATTCACTACAAGGGTACTGCATATAAAAAGGGACAGTTTCTTGTGTACAGAAATGACGAGTGTATGGAGTTTGGTGAACTTCTACTCATCTTGATTCAAAATGACACATCTGTGTATGTTCTGATGGATATCCACAAAGGCATCTTCCTCTTAGAATACCATCTGTATTCTGTGACACAGGACAGTCTTGGGTTACAGTGTATTAACATTAATGACCTGCCTGACTTCTATCCTTTGGTATCATACATTCTTGAAGGACACCGAGTCATTCCACTAAAGCACAGTATTGTGGCAAAATAACGTCCAATTAATAGCTCACTTCTCACTGTAAATAGTTTAACATTAATATAAGTGTTACCTGATCCATACCCTGCTCCATTAAGTGTATGAACTCTATGTGATTTTCTAATTTGTTTGGTGGTGGCATTTCTTCTTCAGTGCAAATATGAGTGACTCAGGGCGAACCTTCCTAGATGTCGCCATTACGGAAGTCCTACCAGAACTTCAAGCAGTGAACAAAAACATCCTGGAAGAGCACTTGCAGTCCATCGGAGTTGAGACAAGTGATGATCTACGCTTCGTAACGGAGGCAGATTTGATGACAGCATTAAGACCTGTACAAGCGAGAAAGCTTCTTTCTGCTTGGAAACAGAAATGTAAGTAAAAACAACAGACAACTATTCAAAATCAAAAGTAGAGATGGTCATGGACAGACATACAGTGTGAATCATAATTGTATTTTTTTTTTGCAATTTAAAAGACCAAACTCCAGAGAACAGCTTGCTATCATCTGTGGAAGCCTCACCCACCCAGTCGCTGTCATTGCTCTCTGTTTCACCCCAAAGTCTATCATCAACCTCTTCCAGCAGCCCAGGACGTGACATACATTGGGATGACAACTTCGAAATTCCATGGAGTAAACTTCCTGCAGAAGTTATGCATTTTCTTGAGAGGGGGAAAAGGCCTCGGCCAAAACTGAGGAGGCAAATGGTCCGGATTGTTGTGACTGAGATGATGGAAAAATGCCCTCATGTAGGTAGAAAACATTCAATTGACGTTGCAAAAAAAATGGTAGCAAAATATCCCAATTCTCTGCAAGATGTCATAGAGGGTGATATTGTTGGTGCAGGCTACCTTTCCCTTGTCAAACAGTTGCAGAACAGAATTGAAAATGTAAGGCGCACTTCAACACCCAAAATAAGAAAAAGAAAACATCAGACTGACTCAGACCACACAGACGAGATCCCATTAGAAGAAAGAGCAGCAATGCAGGATACATATGGGTGCCTTAAATGGAATGTAGAATTTCTGCCTCTTGAAGAAACTCCAGAGAGCCAACAGCAAAAGATGGAGAAACTCAAGGTGATGTTCCAACAAGCTGACGCCAATCCAGAAGAGGTAAAAAGTCTAATGAAGTCCACTTATTACACACAGCGTCAACATGTCAATCAGGGGAAAAGTATCAAATGCCTTAGAGAGGAGTGGCCATTTTGGTTTGATGAACTTGGCATGTCGGTCCACTTCAAGGAACTTACTGGGATTGACCTCAAAAAGACATTCACACGAAATTTGGACTTGAAGGGGAAAAGGCTTCTGGAGTACATGACCACAGTTGCTGTCAGCAAAAGCAAGACGTTCCTTCAGACTTATGCAAGGCTTCAGAGGATACGGGGACCGCAGAGTGGCTGCTCAGATGATGTGAAAGAGATGGTCCTGCTTCTGCTCAGCTACTTTGATGAGAAGGAGGAGTACATGCTTTTCCATGTTGAAGATACATGTCTGGCAGATGAGGTACAACTGGAGCAAGTGCCTCTGACACCCACTATTATTGTGTGTGGTAAGTCTGTTTCATAGCTCTCTTTTTTTTTTTTTATTGCACTTTTTATAGAATGTCATGTGACTGCTGTGCTTATTAATATAACCTGTTAAATTATTTGTTCACAGGACAGTCCTGCTATTCCTCAAGAAGATACATGCTGAGTATTGATCGGAACCTCGTCAGCACAAACATATCCTCCTTCGTTTCTGCACTGTGCCTCATGTTCGGGAGCTACTACAATTTTAACATCCATTATCCATCTGAGCTGGCTTCCACTCTGGAGTTTCTTCAGAGGTGAGCAAATAAGGCTTCTTATTTCTGGACTGATAACTGAGACTCTGGAATCTGGCTCTGATGTGGTTGGAGTTCAGGTCTGGCACTGAGTCTCGGTTCGGTTTGGACCCAGATTCAGAGTGTTTTTTTTTTTTTTTATAAAATAAGTCTGAATCCGGGTCCAAGCCTGGCCGAGACTCAGGGCTAGACCAAGGGTCAGCTGACGTCTGACTACCTATAACCTTTTGCTTTGGATTTTAAAATGCAAAAGTGTGATTTATCACTGCAAAAGATACTCGTGAAGGGTGCCAATACTTTTGACCATGCATTGTTCACTTCCCCACAGCATTTTGGTTATATTTTGTCTTGAACGTGGTGAAACCAATTGTTGTTTGTAGTTTGGCCATGACTGTGTATATATACACGTATATACTTAATTTTTATTTACTTACTTTGTACTTGTATTTTAACTGATCAATTACAAAACGCTTAATATACTTTTATGTTTTTATTCTACAGGTGTTTCTTCTGCATGAACCCAGAAAAAGGAACCAAAGTAGAGAACAAAAACTCGAAGCATCATCTCAGTGTGAACCCTCGAGTCCTCACCCTGATTCAGGATCTCGCCGACCACGAGTGGCGCTAAGCCTAAGTATTGACTCTCTGTGGACTGTTAGGTTTAAGTACACATTGTGGATTTAACAAAGTAAAACTTTTTCTGGTCGAATGCATGAAGCCAGTTCATGAATGATTCATGAAGATGTTCTTGCTTTGAAGGAATGTTCCAGTTTTGTTTGTTTTTTTTAACCATGCTGCTACTGCAGTGTTTCTAGACCACCTGTATAGGTTTGTTTCACCACAGGTGGTTTTCCTGATGTGTTTTTTGACCAAGGCCATGGTTGTGGTGACCGCAGGGTGCGTGTTGCATTGCATGGTGATTATGATAATTTTGGCACAATGTAATTTTTGTTTTAAAATCTTAACTATTTAACTTTTCCTGGTAGAGTGTCTAGCAAATGCTTTTTTCATGAACATGGTTCTTGCTTGCAGGAATGTTCAACAGCTTTATAGCTTTTGATTCAATTGTGTAGTTGATGTGCGCCTTGCATATTATGTTAGTTGGAAAAATGCATCCAACTGTTGTCATTTGCTTTATTGGCTGCAAAATAAATTTCCCAAAAGTGATATTTCTCTCGTCTTTTCTCAAGATGCATTTTTGCATGTTTAGCTATAGGAATAGCAGTAATTAGTTTGTTAATTAGGTTTATGACTAAAATTTTACATTAAAACATAAAATACAGCATGTATGTATGTATAATATACAGAGCAACTCCATTTAATATGCACAGTTTTGACGTTGTTCTACCAGTTTAAATTAGTTTTTTGTTTGATATTTCCCTGTTAATTTTACAATTTATGAATCCACAATAAGCAATTATTACATGTAAAAGATACAGGAAATAGTCTATTTATATATAACATCATTGTGTGATATTAACTTCTTTTTTTTGTAGATTTAACAGTTTTTGTGTCATTTACTGTAAATCAATTTACATATTGCATCTGTAAAGCGATCTATTGTGCTGCTGTATTTTTTACAGGACGTTCCTGGTAACCCCAGCTGCCAGCGTCTTCCTGTAAAAACAGCACTTTTTTTTTTACAGTGTATGAGACTGAAACTAGAAACTGTAAACTGGATGGAGTTAAATAGAAAAACAGCTGAAGAGGCCTGGGAATTTTTTAAAAGCACATTGTTGCAAGTGCAAGAGGACTTCCTACCTGTTTCCAACAAAACTACAACCAAAAACTGTTAAGTACTCCTATAACACCTTATTTGCATTCCTGAAAAACCTTGCATTAAGCAAATTTGCACTATAGAAACAACAGGGATTGTGATCAAAATGGTGTTGGAGCAAACACACACCTAGAAAAAATACAGGAATCTGAAAAAAATGTTAGCACAGTTTTATACATAAAAACAGAAAATAAATTAATAAATCCTACAAAAAATATGGCAGTTTACTTTTTAAAATGATCTGATGTTGAAGGGGGTGTCGGAAAGACCAAAACACTTAGTCGTGTTTTGGGGCATTAAGTGAGTGTGACAAAATAACACACATGTCTCTAGTTCTTTGTCCTATAAATGAACCTGAAGTGGTGAAAAGAAAAACTAATATGATCAGACTGAATCATGAAAGTGTAGTGAAAAGAAGTCGTACAAATCGGGCACATCGTAAAATCAGCCATGAAGTGTAACGCTGTGCACGTGCAGACGTGTGAGGTACAAATATGTTGGATGGTCTAATATTGCATCGGATCAGAAGCGCAATGAGATTATATAATCAAACGAGCGCCAGTTAAAAATTTCACGGTAGAAAACGATGTGGAAACAGAAATTACGGTTCTGTCCCCTCCAGATATTTTTATAAAGATTAATGGAGACGATTCTAGCATTTATTTAAAAAATAATAATCGAAGTTCGTTCAAATAATTGCAATCAGGCAATTATGTAATAATTGTAACAATCCTAAAAAAAAATACTGCATGCAGTATACTGAAAATATCACCAGAGCCTACCCTACACTCTCTCCTCACCTCTCCAAAAATCTTCAAAAGCCCAACTTTGTGGGGCTCCTCAATGTAATGAAGTTCACCAGACCTGCACGTGTTCTTTAATGAACCACCAGTAACTATTACTCTGGCTAAGTGACACAAATAAATTCTCCCACAATCATTTTTTGCCAAGCTCCTCTTGATAAATTTCGTTTTCCAGACTACTACCTATGAAGCTTGCTGAGTGTGGGAGCTGGAAACAAGCCAATATATAAACTTTATTTTACAATATTCAGAAAATCATCTCATAGCCCAGTTTGAGAACCACTGACCTGTACAATGTTCCTGTGAAGTTTGAAAAAGATTCACAGAATATATTCACCTGGAAGATGGCTGCTTTCACAAAATAGTGATTGTATCCTCCCTTTCTGTCCTCTGCTGCCACCAAGTGCTGCTTCATTTCTGAGGCAAATTGTCTCAAAATGAAATTAGTTATAGATCATCCTCAAAAAGACTTTTTCTTGCCTCTGGCTTGCTCACTGGGTGCTTTGGACAGGGACAATGTGAAGCGCTTCAGCGCAGTGTGATGTAGTGAAAAATGTGATATACAAATAAAACTGGATTGAATAGTGTTTTTTTTTGTGAAGCAGTAATAAGATCCATCAAATACTTTTTGACGTATCACATTCACAAAGCCAAATGTCACCTGCTTTCACCCTACCCTTTACTGCCACTAAGTTCCATTTCTTCAATTTTGGGCAAACCCGTCTGCAAAGTTTAAAAAGATCCTTAAAATAATGTTGAGTTAGTGCACTTATAACAGGGTCAGGTGTCAAAACCACCTTTTTGCCATCACTATTCAGCGCTGCTTCAGTTTCGGTGTGACCGGTTTCAAAATTTCAAGATCGCCATCCATAGAATGTCTGTAAAGTTTTAAAAACCATCCATCAACAGCTTTTTGAGATATCATGCTAACAGGATCAAATATCTAAAACTGCCGCTTTCTTTTCCATTACTATATGTGGCCCTGCTGCAGCTTAGGCAAATATCTCTCCCGAATGTTGACCGGCTCCAGTTCGTGATCCGGACAATGTGCTTGCAAAGTAGCGGTCGCACAGGCATCGCCTGCTCTGCCATGACGCTACAGGTTTGACGTCTGCAATGACTGCAGCTCACGTGATTCTGACACAAAGAACATGAACGCCTCAGGGCGCCTGTACGCGGAAATTCGGGAAAACCGACGAAAGTGATGGCGCAAATAGATTAATTATTTTTGTATCTCAGTTACATACGAAGCAGTAATGAATACTCTTTTATTTTACCTGCATTTTTATGTTTCTACATCGGAAAATTCGATCGATAACCAATATATTTTTGTATAATATTGCCGGTGCCGGCGGATAACGTTATATCGTTTTTTATTCTGTCGAAAAGAAAAATCGATCTGCTGGCCTGATTTAATAATGAATTATAAGCTTGTCGCGGGTCGTATAAATATAATACAAATAAAAGACTATCGTTTAAATCGCGATCGATTCTCCCCCCAGTAGCTAACAAATAATAAACAAGACGACTCGTGTATGCTCCATTGTTTTGGGATGGCGGTGTACTTTCATGGGAAATTACGTGTTTATGTAGCATAAAAGTCCCAGTTCCTGTTGTGCGGTGTGAAAGCGACACACGAAAGACAGCAAACGGATGCCGCTCCGCATAATTTCGGTTCGGACACGCAAAGCGGATTCCGTTCTGAATCCAATTCCACGTCGGTCTAAAGCAAGACCGGATCCGCGTCGTGTCTGAGCCTGAATCTACCCAGATCAAATTAAGTTCAATGTTTTACGTTCCAAATTGTACTACTAGTTCACAGGGGAGCAAAACTATGAACAAGACTAGAAATATAAACGGGAATTAAACCAAAGAACCGGTTATCCTTAATTGGCTCAGACGAATACCTCACAATTAGTGGGGTAAAAAACCATTTTGCTAAATTTTACCTGTGAAAGATTAGAATTGATGCTTTGTGGAAGTAGTAGACTTAATTGGACGGGGATGTTAAAATAAATAGTTAAATCAATTTCATAACGTAACACATTTAAGAATTATAAAAACACTATTTTAACCCACTCACTAAATAGCATGTTAAACTGCTTGTCTGGAGAAACTAAAGTGCTGACTTAACCTGAAGGATTAACGACTGAATAACGGCTCTCCATTTGAAAATGACACCGAACTGGTGATAATCCGCAATTAGTCAATGCTGATGTGAGTTTCATGAAATAACTGTAAACTATAAAATATCTGAAGTCATGAAACCCCTATGCAAAATTTGAAAAGGGTCCATGTTACACTTTTGGAGTTACAGCGCTAGACAAAAATCTGAAGAATAACAGGACAGAAGAGACCCAACAGGGTGCACTATAACCCACAATAAAATTTAGGGTTAGGGATCACCAACAGATCATTTCTGTTGTACAGTCAGCAGTAAGTGTGGCATTCTAAGTAACTCCATATCAGAAGGAAGCCAGTGTCTTTTAGTAACCAAAGTTACAACAGTTAGGGGTTCACTATAAAACAAGAAAAAAAAGTATAATTTTTCCATCCTTGCCCAAGCTCTCAACCATTGACCATAATATAACATATCATAAATACAACAATATCAGTTGCCTCAGTGTATATCAGCCCTTTGTTGACATGTTTGCCTGTGCAGAACAACAAGATGAGCCCTGAAAAGTGCATGTTTCATGGCTGCAGGGGCAGGGGCAGTTCTGAGGTTGAAATGGTCTAGAACCGTCACTACACAGATGGTTCATGTATTCATTTCAGGCATTCTCTCATGAGCAGTACCTGTCCTTCCCTGCCGCTGAGCTCCGGTTACCCTCTACTGAGGGAGGATTAAGTAACCAGCCCAGGCCATAGTGAATAAGGAGGAGTTTTAGGAATACCATACTGTGTGTGTGTGTGTGTGTGTGTCAGATATACATTACATTGTTGGGACCAAATGGTGGTCTGTTGGGTAGGCAGCACCC
Organism: Brienomyrus brachyistius; assembly: GCF_023856365.1. Classification (NCBI taxonomy): domain Eukaryota; kingdom Metazoa; phylum Chordata; class Actinopteri; order Osteoglossiformes; family Mormyridae; genus Brienomyrus; species Brienomyrus brachyistius. The sequence goes on along the minus strand of NC_064534.1, from coordinate 832,481 downwards.
ACCCTCTGCCCACTGGTAACCACACTCCTGAATAAATATAAAGACTATTGTTGCCGATAGGGCTTTAAAATGTTTGTGAATTGTATACATTTAACCAAACACCTGTCTGTGCATTTGTGTAAGCGGAAAGCACCGGGGGGGGGGGAGTAAAAGTGCAGCCATGCATGCGATGGCTGTTGGGGGTGGAGCATTTAATGAGAACACCCACAGAGCAGTCATTTAAGAACATAAGAATTTGAACATATGACCTGTAAATCACTTAGTGTCAATCTTCTAGTATCCTTTAATTATTTCTAACAACACTCCCAAGATCCATTGTAATGACAGATTTGTCAGTATAAATTCTGGGATTTCCAGTTGCTCCACGTTGCTGCTCTGGGACTATGACACTCCAGGTAGGGAGTGAACACCTTTTGGATGCACTGAGAGATAATGTTCCTCTTCGGTGTGTGTAGAGACGCTGGTAAGCTTTCCATGAGAATACCCTGCTGCCTCACCAGTATGCTAGTGACCAGCAAAGCCCCTGGATAATGTACTGTGTAAGTTGTTACATGCCGTAAGGTTCAGGGGAGGGGTTGCCCTGCAGGTCCAGCTCGTTGCATGTTTGGAACAAAGTACATCAGTCGGAAGAGCTATTGTCTGCGCTGCTGAATTTGCCATTAAAATGTTCAGAGATTAACTGCAGTTATAGCCTGACTGAGCAAATATCAGCATCTCAGAAGTCCTTGGTGTTCACATGGACGGCTGTCCTGTCCAGGGCATCCTCCAGGGACAAGGCTAGGATTTGTATTACACGTGTATGAAAATACAGGGCGGAATCGCTAAATGGATTTTGAAAAAAAAGAATATGCAGATCAATCTGCTGACACCAGTGCCCAGACACTCTCTCACAGAGCCAGTCCACCCTAAGGGCGAAATAGACGATAGCCCATGCAGGGCACCATTTCATAGGGGGCGTGAACGACAAAAAGCAGAAGGATTACCTCTGGTTCTGTGACAGTACAGTCATTCTACAATAGATTTAATATTTCACTACCGGCACACGCTAGCCAGTTAGCAACCAGATACGTTCTGTTACTAAAATGTTTTAATATCTTATAAATAAATTGCTGCTCTGGGGAGCGGGGAGAGCGAACAGCAGAATCTCGCCTAGAGCACCAGAGCACCCACGGCCGGGGCTATACAATGCTATACAATGCGGCACCCTGCATGCCGATTATCGGATTATTGACGTCACATTATTTAATTAATTTATTTATTTACTGCTCTCTTGTTTCTCTTTCAGCTAAAAAAAATAGCTCAAGTGGCCCCTTTACGAGAACACCTTCAAGTTATTTAAGTTTATCTGAGGCCCCTGGGCTAGTTAAATCGGCAGCACCTGAGTGTCCATGCTGATGTTAGCCTGGTGCCCCCGTATTAGTTTTTAAATTTTATTTATTTATCCTTTATTTTACCAGGAAGGCTGGATTGAGATACAATATCTCTTCTTCTTCCAGGAAGTCCTGGCGAAGATGGCAGCAAATAAGAAAAATAAGACAAAAGTTTCATATACATACACACAGAGATGATTAATATGAACACAAACTAAAACACATACAAGTACTCAAACTCTCCAAAAGTACATAGAATACAATTAATTTATATAAAACAATGACACTGTTATTTAAGATCAAAGTTATGATTTTTAAACACATTCAGAGAAGGCAATGAGTCTTTAATTATAATTAATCCGCCCCTCCCTGCCCTGTGCTATATCTGCACTAGAAATGTCGTAAGTATTGACGACGGAGACAATAACTTGTTCAGTAATATACAGAGCCGGTCAGTCCTATATGCAGTCGTGTCGGGCGCCAACTTCTGAGAGGCACCGACTTATCCAGGCAAATTTTACCTCGGACGGGGAGCGCCTGTGTTCTGGTAATATATTAAATATAATTTCCACGAACGCCCATATTAAACAAATGAATACCTAAATTGTCTTCATTTGAGTGCATGGTACACTTCTTTTAAATAAGATGTACTAAATATCACATATTTAAAATGTTAAATATCTTTAGCGAGATTCAGCCCCGTGGCCGATCCTCAGGCGCGCTCCCGAGCTCGCGCAGGCGGGGTGCGCGCCGCGGAGAACCGGCCGCACTGCCTTCTGGGTAAAATGGGTTTTGGTCATGATGATGACACGTGATAGTGTGAAGAAATCGCTTCGAGTTCAGCTGCTCGCCTCGCCTTTCCGCCAAGGCGCACCAAGGGAGCTCGAAGTTCGCCCAAGTCCCATGAGCAGCCCTGATACTCCCCTCCCCGCCGGACAAGAGCCGCGGATCCAAGCCGGTCGCTCGGCATGAGCCTCAACGAGCACTCCCTGCAGGCACTGTCCTGGAGGAAGCTCTACCTCAGCCGGGCCAAGCTCAAGGCGTCCAGCCGTACGTCGGCGTTGCTCTCCGGCTTCGCCATGGTGAGCAAAGTGTCGCGGAGCGACTTTCAGTTACTTAGTAAAGTGCGGGATTCATGAACCGCGGAGAAAAGTGGGTAAACTCTGGTAATGCCGCCCTTATTGTGTAGTGGGAGTGTCCCGAAATGCAGTGCTTTCCTGGAGAATAACACGCTACACCGTCCCTCTGGAAGAATAACTCAATATACCGTTCCTTTGGACGAATAACTCGCTATAATAGTAGAATAGTAGAATAACTCCCGTTAACGTCCCCTTGGCGGCTCTGCTTCGGTTAACACCCGACCCTGTTCCCTGCGCCCCTTCGGTAGCTTTAAGGACGGCTTGCCTCGGCACATTCCCACACACACAGACCCTTTGGGAAATAAAAGTGGATATGATCCTCTGTCGCTCTAGCCTCGGATGTTTGAGCTCCTGTGACAGTGTTTATTAATATTTACCGCGGCCTTATGAGTACAGTGCCCGGAATGCACCCACTCAGAAACCCGAGGACTTGCCTGCAAAACTCGCAGCTTTTTAAAGGCAACTTCACTGTCCTGGTGGGGGCGCGAGCAACCTGACGCTGGCAGAGAGGCCGCATGCTCGCGGTGTACCGCGCATGCAGATGTTGCAGATGTTATAAATGCCGGAAGTGCCACACCAGGCAAACGTGCCCAGAAATAGTGAGTACAGCTAAATGCAAATACATCGAAAGTTGGCACCAAGGTAGATTATGAAGTAACATACTCAAACGAAAACCAAATCTTAAACTAAATGTTTATTATCTAAAGCAGTGAAAATGCCCACATACTGCTTTTTACCTCAATGCTGTGGGACAAGGTATACATTTACCAGTATGAAATGTATACCCTCATACGCAATAGGCCTCAATGCTCTGTGTATCGTGACACATCACTCCCCTGATCATCATCTGTGATACCTGCCATTTGTGCCGCAGTAGCTTTTCTGTTGGTTCCCCTGATAGTCTTTCTTCATATCCCGCATTGATGAGTCCTGGCTGCCCAACAGCCTGTCGCAGTTTGTGGTTTCACCCTCCTCAGACCACGCTCATGAGGTACCACGCCTGACCGTGAGCACCTCGCACGTCTTGCTGTTTCAGAGATCATAGTCCCTTACCCAGTGCTTGCCATAATTATTTTACCCTTGTTGCCACATGTAAGACTATCATGATTGGTTGAGGATTGTTTTAATGATTTGTCTTTTTCTGTTCATTTTATACCACTATCATAGACACAGCCTAATCAGTTGTTTACTAATACACATAGCTCATCTTCATAAGGTATTTATTGACATTGTACATTGGATCATATAAATAAAGATTGCATTTCTCTTTGCCTTTTAAGCTTTGTAAACGGAAATTGCAAATGGAAAAGGGCAGACATGACATAAATAACAAATAAGAAGTTAAGTCTCAATAAACAGTTGGTGTTGTCACTGCCTGATCCGTACCACCTGCCCAATTTGTACATTGCACTTCTGCTCATGTGCAGCATTTTCCAATGTGTATACTTGTCCAGTCATTCATCCTGCCATTTTATGGCAAACTGTATTGTCTGTATTTGCAGCAAACTACAATAGTCAGTTCATTGTTTATTGAGAAAAGGGGCATGTATCACTAAGTGGAATTTCTTGATTAGCCAGATAACTTGTCGGAATTAAGGCACATGTCATCATAAATTTACAACCTATGCAACCTACAACTGACCATTCTGAAACTAAAAAAGGTGACCAAGACTGTGCCATTTCTGGTAGCATGAGTGCTGCCCAGCATGAATGTAGGATAGTTTCTGCCCCGACTGCTATCAGCGCTAAAACACCAAACTATATGACTTAAAGATGATATTTTATTATACAGTATATTATACATATGAAAAATTTAAAGTATAAAATAAATGGCCACCTTACAACCAAATCGACTTGTGTCCAGCCAGTTGGAACCAATCATGGTCATAAGTCGACAACGACTTGTATTTTGGGCTAAATGTAAGTGAAGATGTTGAGACGATGTCCCCTGAGGAGGGAGAATGAAAGGTTATGTGACATCTTTTTATGACATTTTCTGAAAGGCCAATATTGGGGGCTGTACCTCTCTTGCATTTCCACAAATGTCCAAAAAAAATCTCCTAGCCATATATTCAAGTTTTGAACTGCATATCTGTGTCCAAGTGGGGTTGTAGTCAGACATCCAAATTCTGAACCTGATTTCCCCACTCAGCAAACACAAGTTATCCGGCTAAATGAGAAATCTGGATTACTTTGCTTATCATTTTAAGTGTTTACTCCAGTCATGTATTTCCAGTTTTTCAATCAGCACTATTACCTAAATATCCCACATCTGAAATGTTAGTCTGTATTTCCATCAGTTGAAATTGCAGCTATCCAGCGACATTGTATTTTGGTAAATGTTTGGAATATGGCACTTGTGGAGTGATATTAATATGGCTGGAACATCAGTGGGATCAGAAAAATAAATTGGCAAAATATCATACATTTCAGTTATTTGTCCTATTGGCATAATCTGCTGATTTTGCTGCAGCATACTTGGGTCCCAGTTTGAGGCGACCCATCTGGGTACAAGCCTGGAATGTCTTGTCTCTCCGGCAAGATGACCATCTTCCGCTGCTGTTGGGGGATCTTCGTAAACTCAGTGTTTCTGTGGCAGCACTCTGAGGTACACAAACTGGGGAGTGGTCAGATCTCTGTAGGTGGGTGTACCTACTTCATACCTACTTTTGGTCTGGTCGGTCTGACGGCTGCCATACTCAGGGAGTAGCTGTTGCTGTAGCGGATCGGCTCCTTCTGATGGTGTCTGATGTCACTCCTTTCAACAAGTGTTTTATGAGGCTCAGGCTAAGGCTCTCCTTGGGTCTGTTGTCTTGGTGTATGCTCCAACCGCAGTGAGTGATGTCTTGTTGGGGGAGACATTTTACTTCGCTCGGTGGTTGATGGGTGCCCACCAGGTGGCACTTCTGTGGTCATGGGTGACTTCAATGCAGCCACTGGCACTGACAGGACTGGCTATGAAGATTGTGTTGGTCCCCATGGGTCTGGAGACCGGGGTGAGAGTGGCTCCATGGTCCTTGACTTTGTGGAAGGTCAGGGGCTGCGAGTCCTGGATCCTGGTTCCAGCATCCTGAGCTGCATCGTTGGACTTGTTAATCCAGTACTGGTGGTGCAGCGAAGGAGGTTGATCACATCCTCATGGGCAGATGCTTGAGGCTCCTGCAGAACTGCAGGGTCTACAGAAGTGCCCGGTTTGTGAATTCTGACCACAGACTTGTTGCTACTCATAAGATTCAGCTTAGGTCCAGTAGTACCCACCTCAGCAGTGACATTGATGTCTCTGGTGACTCTTCCTATGAAGTCAGCAGATGGATTGGGAGGTCATGGGGGGTCATGAGGTCGCTGGAAAGGGGTGTGTGGCGCTCCCGATATCTTTGCAAGAGGACGAAGGTCTAAGTCTTTAGAGTCCTGGTGCTCCCGGTCTTGCTGTATGACTGTGAGACATGGATGCTATCCAGTGAGTTGAGACGAAGACTGGACTCCTTCGGTACTATGGTCACATAGTCGCGATCAGGTGATTATGTAATTGTGAACGGAGTAGCCACATGTATCATTTAAAATCAGATTTGCAGTACAATGGGACCTGGGTGTCCCTCTCCTAAAATATGTCATCGCTTTTGTCATCTTCCCAGTCACATACTCACGCTGTGTTTTTTTGAGCGGAAGTTGAACTGTTGCTGCTAATATAGCATGGGCTTTATGCAGCTGTCGGAACACACATTAGCTAGGTATTTGGTCTGAGGCGTTGTTTTTGAAGCAGAAACCCATGTGAAAGTGTCATTTGATATCTGTTAAATCTGTCACTTTTTATATGCCCGTAATGTTGAAATATGGGACATTAAATGTGTCAGTCTAAGTCTGTCTGTCTGTTCTGATTGAAGTTCCTTGGTAGGAGGATTTCTCATAATTGAGTGACCCAGGACTTGATCGTCACTCTAACGTTTGGTTTGTTATTCACCCATCAATTGTTGGACTTTTTTTTTTTAAAAAAAAAAAAAAAAACATCATTGAATGAAAAGTCAGTTGCGTCACTGAAATGTAAATGCGTGGGTATTGATTCTGCTAAAGCATATTTCCGCTTGCAGTTTGGTCTTAAATTTGGCTTCAAGTGGTATTGAAAGGTCTTAGAAAGTCATAGATTTCACATCAGGATTTCTGCGGACACCCTGAGCATCTGTAATGGGAGGAAGGTCCCATGGGGCAGGACGTGCAGGATGAGGGGCGTGGCAGGGGCCAGATGAGCAGCGACCGGGCTCATGGTGTGCTCTCTCGGGCTTTTCTTCAGGTGGCTATGGTGGAGGTCCAGCTGGAGAGCACAGACAGCTACCCGGCTGGGCTGCTCATCGCCTTCAGCGCCTGCACCACCGTGCTGGTGGCTGTGCACCTTTTCGCACTGATGATCAGTACCTGCATCCTGCCCAACATCGAGGCTGTCAGCAACGTGCACAACCTCAACTCGGTGAAGGAGTCGCCACACGAGCGCATGCACCGCTACATCGAGCTGGCCTGGGCCTTCTCCACCGTCATCGGCACGCTGCTCTTCCTGGCCGAGGTCGTCCTGCTCTGCTGGGTCAAGTTCCTGCCCGTCAAGCCTCCGTCGGGTGAGGGCAATGGCACCATGAGTTCTGGGAGGGCAGCTGCGATCGCCTCCACCTTCATCATGGTGCCCTTCGCCCTGGTCTTCATCGTCTTCGCCGTGCACTTCTACCGCTCGCTCGTCAGCCACAAGACAGACCGGCAGTTCCAGGAGCTGGAGGAGCTGTCTAACATCACACGGCTTCAGAACGAGCTGGACCACAGAGGGGAGGCGGCCAGTGTCTCGCGCTTCCCGTAGCGGCTTGCGGGGGGGAGGCAGCTCTGAAGATGACTGCAGCCGTGAATATTCACGCTGCACAAACGCGCATCAGCTGTGTTTTGCTCTTGTTCTGTATATCTTATTTCCATTTGATTTCTGTTTGGTTTCTGTTGCGTCTGCAAAATAGCCAGCCCATAAAGAATGCTTCCCTGATTTATTTATGCGTGAAATGCCTTTATTTCTGATGTGGTGTTTGGTTTTCACAAAGAACAGTAATTTTATTCCAGTGGCCAACATATATCTCTGTATGTTACAGCTTTTAATTTCTTTTTCTTTTTTTGAGTTGTTGAAGCAGGCGTTGCACACAAAGGCAATGCCTCCTTAAGACGTCATGTGGTCATTACGGTTTTCTGCCACTAGTGGGCCATGTATTGATCACAGATATTGCATTTGGTTATGCATTGAAGGATAGTGACCACTGGTGGCACATTTCGATATGCAGGGGATAATTCTGTTTTCTTGACTGTTTTTCTTTCCTCCATCACGTATAGATGAGGGTCAGAAAAAATCCTGGGGATCATGGAAAAATGCTTTCTGGATGTTTTATAGCTGTCAGGCGTGTGAACAGCGTTGGCTTGTCCACACACACATATCTGTAGCAGGCAGGTGTTCCAATAGCTATGTCTGTTATGATTGCTATTGATATTCATGTCACTCCTTGTATGTTTTCATTAGTCCTGGCACTGACGATGAGACTGTTTTCTACATCTACATAAATCTGGGTTTTTCCCCTGCGTGACTGTCGGACAGAAATGCAGCTCTCTGCCTCTTCTTTCTCCGGAAGCACTGAGAGCAGCTTTCTGCCATCGGTGGAGCTAACCGCCCCACTACCTACTGTTTTTATTTTTATTACCACTGGTGTGATTAGATAAACTGCAAGGAACCTTGAAATATGTCAATAGCTTAGTTGCTAGCAAGTCTACATTCATTGTACATTGTAAATGTGTCTGGCAGCCTGGCCTAGGAATTTGGGCCAGCTTATACTTGGCAAGTGCTGTGACCCTCTAGCGACATCTTGTGGTAAATTTGTGGCAATCTGCAACATGCCTTTTTAAAGAGGATCAGAGTTGTATCTTCGATATTTTCAGATGAAACTACGATCTGAGCCAAAAACTGATGATATTGCTTTTTGTGCCATGAAATATGATCAGCATCTCCAAATGTGAGTTTTGCCAAAATATCAATGCCGAATGATTTCAGAGTAAATAATGTTTGTCTGTTATGATGTGCTCATTTTTATTGCCACTGCTTAGGCTGCTGAAAGTGATTAACATACAAATCTGAAAGATTTATGCACTGTTTTTAAATGTAGAAACATGCCCTTTGTAATCACTCTGGTTAATGATTGTCTTCACTTGCCATGTTTCGTCATTACGAAGGTGAAATAGTGCCCCAAAATGCAAACCCACAGAGTTGTTACTCTGTGTTGGGTAACAGATGAAACTGAAACACTGTCAATCAATCATTTACACAAGTAAATTATAGCAAAAGTGTGTTCAGACTTAAACAGGTGAATATATCAATGTGTAAATAAATCTCAAATACACTTCATTGTTTGGCTTTTATTTTGGAATATTCCAGAACAGTCCAAGTTAAGCAAATTCTACGCCAGCAGACATAGTCTGATAAGAGATTATGTACTAAGCATGATCTTGTAATTTAATACTTTTTCGGCAATGAGTAAAAACCCTCACCGTCATTGGCTACAGAATTTGGCATGATATCGGAAGGGTCCTAAATGGTTTCCCCCTGTCCTACTGTCCCCTGACGGGCTGGTTCTTTTCGGCTCCATACAGATTGCTGCCTGTCTCCAGCAGCACTGAGTGTGGGTCCATCAGCTGCACCTTCAACACACAAACCTTAGTTTAGCATCATTACAGAAAATGATAATGTGACTCTTTAGACTTTGTATTGATTTCTATATACATATTGTAAAATTACAGGTGCCATATTTAGTCTGTTGTGTAGAACAGGTGTTCTGTTCTTGTGCAGTTTATAATGTACATCTCAAGACCAAGGAATCCCCCCTGAATTACAACACAAGACCAGAGGATTGTATTTATTCAGTGTGTTTTTGTCCTCTCTCTTCCTTTGCCTATATCTCCTCCCCTACAGCCCCAATAATCAGACTTCAAACTTGCTGTAGACTTTCTTGCTGGTGTTCTCTGTTTCCTGTTTTGTTTGTGAGGCAGTTAACTACTGACGTGTGAAAATGTTGCAATTGCCTGTGGCTGGTTGAACCTTAGGCATGTCATTAAAGGCCTGTAGCCCGTCAACGGCCCTGATTTGCCCCCCCCCCCCCCCCCCACCTCTGGGATAGGGTATGGAGGGGCAGCAGGGGCCTCCTCTCTCTCAAAGTCCGTCACTGTTCCACATCTGGCGACACCGTGCTCCCAGAGCCCTTCGTAGAGTTGGCCTTTGTCCAGGAAGAAGAACCTGCCAGCACCATGCTTCTCACCCTGCTCCCAGGTGCCCTCGTACCTGTTCTGATTGGCTGTGGGAGAGATCTGGAATTTTGGTACTATAATGTGAGGGCAGCTTTCACTAGTCCAGCTCTCATTTCTGTGCTACCTTTTAAAATCATGAGCTTCCGCAAGAAAATCTTACACTGCACCCATTTCTTTTGTGATTCCAATGATATCAGTACTACATGCTGAAATATACATCCCATGATGGAGGGTGAGAGAGCAGACCCCAGCCTTATCACGCCCCCAGCCACAGTTAGCATCCCCTCGATGGGGTGTTTCATTGTCGTCGCTGCTACGAACGTTGTGGGGGGGCCTTACCAAGGCACAGCAAGCCCTGCCCATTCGGCTTATCGCGCAGCCACTCGCCCTCGTACACGTCTCCGTTCTCGTAATGCATCCTGCCCCAGCCGCTCCTCTCGTTCCCCCTCCACTCGCCCTCGTAGTGGGCAGAGCCGCTGTAGAAGCAGGACCCGAACCCCTGAGAAGTAACCAGGCGCATCTAGTAAACTGCATAATTTTACATACAAAGCAAATGTATTAAGAACAAAAACAATGCATTAAGGTCTACAGGCCAGATCTGCTTTTTGTAGCCCCCCCCCCCCCCCCCCCAAAGGAAACTGCTGATCATTTCGCTTCCTCCACAGCACAGGCAGTTCTCAGACCCTGGCTCACTTCCTGTTCTGCTTATTACTGCCAGTCCTGCCTTTACCCCTATTTCACGTCACTCTGATATTATAATCACTTACATTCCTTTTGTCATTTTCCCATTCGCCTGAATAAAGCTTCACATACTCTTTAGATACTGGGTTCAACGTGCTTAGCGTCCCCAAACCATGGCGCTGTCCGTATTTCCACTCTCCATCATAAAGGACTCCGCTCTTCTTCCAGATGTTGGTGCCTTTTCCTAGTTGGAAAAATAATCTCCCGTCATATAGTGCCGATTAAGTGGCACACTGCGTCAATCATCATTAATATTTTAAAGGCTAACTAAAATACACGCAAAATCATACAGAGGGAGGTTTTCTGTATAGTTGCAAAAACAACATGTTCCTGTTGCTTTTGTGGTCATGGGGAATGTATATTTCTACATCTAAGCCAGTGTACCTTTCCATAGCCCGACTACAGAGTGATCAGCGACATTTACCGTGTTTCTTGTTATTTAGCCACTCGCCAGTGTACTCTTCCCCGTTGACGGAGTAGACCGTGTGCCGCAGGCCGCATTTCTGCGCTTTCTTGTCCCAAATTTTGCTCAGCTGTTCCTTTCTAGCTTTTTTTAGGAACGGCATGCTTGGCTTCAAAATACATGTACATCACCCAAGCTAAATGCAGAATAAAGGATGGCGCACTAACTATTAATTAAAAAGCGGCTTGTTATATCATTCAACGATCTTACCTATGTCCTTTGGTGCACATAGACCTCGGAACTAAGACTTAATGCATGACGTTTGCGTTAGCAAAACAGTGAAGTTTAAGAGAAGCAGTAACCAAACTCGGTTTCCCTGGCACGACACCGCGTCGTCTGTAACCATGACAGCGCGACGCCTTTTCCCCAAATTACCACGTGCTTCAGAAACTGCAATGCAATGACGCAAAAGATGTTTCACTATGTAAGTAGCATACCGGTCTGCATATATTATAGTCATGGTATTAACAGTATCAAAAAGCATATAATGTTAAAGGATGCCCATAAATATCACATCGACTAAATTCAAACAAGGAAGAATTTATGTATATTCTTCTCGTTTTAAGTTAATCATGAAATGTATAAAACTGATAAATTGATGGATGGATGGTTGGATGGATGGATGGATGGATTTACTACCCAGCAACTGACTAGCCGCGGACTGCGCCGAAGTACATTAACTATTATGGTCGTTTCGAAGTCCTGAATTTGCTGGGTTGCGCCATTTACGGCTCTTTGAAAAAAGATTGTTTTTCATATTAATTACTTACTACTAGCACCCGTCACTCATGCCTAGAACCATGTTGCAAGAAATACTTTGCTAGTTTTAATAGAACATTTCATAGCTACATTTCTTCGTATTATGACGCTCCAGACTCATTCTTACATAATACTGTAGGTAATGCATTAGCTACATTAATAATACATAATTCTGACGTCCTGCTTTCATTTATCTAGTCAGTTGCAGCTTATATACGTTTTATATATTTATACTATATATTTATATATTGTATCTCAGACAATAGGCAACCATTACAAATGACACCAATACGTCTACTTAAAATACGACTCGCTCAAATGAATTTTAAAAGCAATTGCAGACAAATTCAGAAAACAACTTCAAACTTCTCATATGTTATGAATTTCACTAAGACACAGTATTTAATATACAGCCAGGTGTGATATGAATTGGTAAAATGTCTGAAATTAGTGACCCACAAAACACATGGTAGGAAAAATACAGTTCTTCGTAGCCTGATATGATATTGCTAATAAATGAATCCACGTAAATATCCAAAGCAAAATTTATCAAAACTTAAACATAAACTTATAAGCAACGATACTGAAAATTGGATTTACTTTATATTGAAATTGCCAAACAATTTAAATTGAAATTTGCAGAAAGGATCCCTTAAGTATTTCGAAACTGTGTGGCATGCAAGGGAGATTTTTTGTTACATATAACAGACCTGCTACGCGTGTCTGACGGCGCATCCCTCCGTTTGCTCTGTTTCACTCCGCCATACGCGGTCAGAGACCCTGCGCGATCCCCCGTCAGCGTTTCCACATCGCAAACACACGTGGACTCCGATTGGCTCTTTTTTAGTCATTGGGCGGCACTTTCATGCCTGCGCCACCTTCATCCACGAGCCGGCGGCGGAGCCAGCGCAGGTTTCCGGGAGTCACTGAGCAGGCAGGAGCAGCACTGTCTTCGCACTTTGGGGGCTGGATCCCCGAAAGGACCTCCGTGCATGGGAGGGGGAGCGAGAGACAGAGTCGGGGCTAAAGAAGAACGAGCGAAAGGACGGCAAAGAGAAGCCTGTTATAAAAATGTCACTGCAGAAGTGCCTAGCGGAGTGGGAGGAGATTGACAGGGAATTTCAGCAGCTGCAGGTATGGATGTGAACCGGGCATGATGCTGGGAGGCGGCCAGCCCTCGAGAGACCCCGGCGGATACCCCGGGGGGTGTCGAAGCCCGGAGGAGCTCCCGTGGCCAGCCGCACGCCACCAGCCCGCTATGCCGCCCATTGTTTGCTTCCCCTTGGGGGGGCCTGAGCTGACAAACCGGCGTGAGCAGTGCGACCGGCAGTGGCAATGACAGTCAGCTTCCCTGAATATTAAACACCAAAAAGGATAATGCTGGATTGGTATCATTAATGATTGATCATGGTTTACCTTGGCTTGTTTACTCGGACGAGCTGTGCTGTGCCATGACAGTGTCAACAACTGCTTATAGTCATAATATTATACCTTGTGTATAATTTGCCAGATGTTTGCAAAAAAATCCTAGTAGTATGTTCATTCTGTCCAAGCCCGGTTTACAGCCAATTTCTGTTTTATAAAAACGTATATCTTAGTGGAGAACTTTATTTGAACTGCATTTGTGACTATAAATATTTACTTTTACATTTTATGCACTGTAGTTTATTTAGGAGGTGATAAATAATATATAATTTTGGTGAGGGAGGTGTGTATATATGTGTGTGTGTGTGTGTGTGTGTGTGTGTGGGGGGGGGGGGGGGGGGTGGTCCTGAGTGAAGGCTTCAGCTACATTCCACATTTATCTCGGGAGGTTCCGGAATATGGCACTCTTACAGGGAACACTGCCACGGACGGGCGGCCCTTCTCAGGGCCCAGCAAAGGCATAATCAGATAGATAGTACCTTTTATATTATGATATTTAAATGCACATGTTTCTCAGTGGTGCAGAGGACAGGTTTTATTCGTAACTTTGCAGACAGTGCCTCAGGAGTCGTCACATTCATTTATGTGTTTTTCATGCATCTCCTAGGAAGCTCATAAAGTTTACCGGCAGAAACTTGGCCAGCTGAGCAGCCTGCAGAGCGCGTGCAGCGCCTCCATCCGCAGGCAGAAGCGGAGCCTGTCTGAGCTGCGTTCCAGCCTGCACCGGTATGCCGCCCTGCCTCACTCCGATCAGAAGCACGGCCGCACAGGCTGCTCTCTCGCTGTCCCCTGCTGGCCGTTCGCGGCATGGCTGCTGCCACTGTGACCGTGATCTGATTCCCCAGGTGTGCGAAATCCAGCAGTCCCAAGGAACAGGAGGAGATTCGCGAGATACAGGCGCAGATCAGAGACAGGCAGAATGTCTTCTTCGATATGGAAGCATATTTGCCAAAGAAAAATGGGTGAGTTCATGGGTGGGTAGTCATCCAAAGTGCGTAAACAGTGATTATGACCAAGCTAAGCGACACACTTATAATGTAATTTGTGCATTTAATGCAGGTAGAATGCAGATACTGGAGAATGTTTTTCATGATCATCTCTTTCAGGCTGTACTTAAATCTGGTTCTGGGGAATGTAAACGTGACTCTGCTCAGCAACCAAGCAAAGTAAGTCTGCTTCCACTATCAGGGCATCTTGTTGGGTAGTTTAACACTGAGGAAATCTCAGTGTGGATGGACGGTTGGGGAGTGAGACGACACATGCCGTCCGGACGGACGGTTGTGGAGTGAGACGACACACGACGTGCAGACGGACTGTCGTGGAGTGAGACGGCACACGGCGTGCAGACAGACTGTCGTGGAGTGAGACGGCACACGGCGTGCAGGCGGACTGTCAGGGAGTGAGACGGCACACGGCGTGCAGATGGACGGTCGTGCAGTGAGACGGCATACGCCGTCCGGACAGATGACCAGGGAGTGAGACGGCACACAGTGTGCAAACGGACGGTTGTGGAGTGAGATGGCACATGGCGTGCAGACGGACGGTTGTGGAGTGAGACGGCACACGGCGTGCAGACGGACGGTCGTGGAGTGAGACGGCACACAGCGTGCAGACGGACGGTCGTGGAGTGAGACGGCACACTCCTTCCAGCTTTGTTCTGATGCTCTTTGTTCCCTATGAATAGATTTGCCTACAAAGATGAATATGAGAAGTTCAAATTATACCTGACTATCATCCTGATGCTGGGGGCCATAACCTGCCGTTTTATAGTTATTTATCGGTAAGAAGTCGCTTTTGTTACTGTTGCTGTTTTAGTTTAACTTCAAAGATGCCTTGTATCCTGTTCATTTAGTCATGCTCTATAAATCAAATATTTTCCTCATTCCTGATACAGTCAGTGTTCTGAGTCAGTGTCAGGTGTATGTGTTTCTGTTCAGGGTCACAGATGAGATCTTTAACTTCTTGCTGGTGTGGTATTACTGCACGCTAACTATACGCGAGAGCATCCTCATAAGTAACGGCTCCAGGTAAGAGTGCCGCAGCTCACTGTGTCCCAAGAACGGCCCCTCGAATTGGGAGCAATGCATGGACTTTGGTTTTCTGTTTTTTAAGAAAAACAAACTCTGCTAGTCACGTTTGCCTATTCAGAACATGATCAATAGCGAATGTGAATAAAGTAAACTGCGTGTTGTCTTTTTTTAAGGATTAAAGGCTGGTGGGTATCACACCACTACGTCTCCACGTTCCTCTCTGGTGTGATGCTGACCTGGTGAGTTATTCCTCTGGTCACAGGAGCAGAGTCTCACACCGGCTCGTTGCGTCTGTCCTGAAGAACGGCATCGCAGCATAGTGTGTTTCTCATGTTTGATTTCCCTCTCTGAAAAGGCCAGATGGGATGATGTATCAGATGTTCCGCAATCAGTTCCTGGGATTCTCCATCTACCAGAGTAGGTGTCCGGTTGGGCTGAGAGGCGCACTATGCCCTGGCTACCTGTAGGTGTCACAGTCATTGAGGTGAAGGTCCTTCACAGGTGTGGCTATGGCACCCAGTCTGAGAAAAGGGTGATTTAATCCATCACAGCTGAAAAAAGATTAAATCAAAAGCTGTCAATTTCTTATTTCAAGGATATTAGGAGACACAAACTATTGTGAATTCCTCGTGATTGTGTATCTAGTGAACCCAGTTCCGTAACTCAGTCCATATGGTCTCCATTCGGCCACCATGTCCATCGAGGGTGTGTGACTGTCTGTCCTGCTGTAGCTCGGGCGGCGTTTGCAACATCCGGCCTGCTTGGCCAACATCTTACACAACACTGAGTTGCTAAACGCTGCATGAGGGCATCCAATGTCCTACAGGGCAGGAGGTGTCTGGAGATTAACCTCTGATCATACTCAGCTTGTAATGACTAGAGATTTGATTCAGAGAACGGAGTGCCGATGTCTGTGTTTTAGTACTTATATCAAGGTGCTGCTTGGAAACTGGGCATCGGGTTTGGGTTTCTGGAACATTCTGCTTGTTGGCATTGCAGGTTTTGTACAGTTCCTGCAGTATTACTACCAGCGCGGCTGCTTGTATAGGCTCCGGGCCCTTGGCGAGAGGGACCACCTGGACCTGACTGTAGGTGAGACATCGAAGCCCAAACCATGTCTGGTGCTGAACTGTACATGAAATGACCTCCCTGCAGAGTGATCGAAACTGGTGTTTTCAATTAAAAAAATATACACTGTTAAAATGTATCTTTAGTATGTATTAGTGAATAGTTTGATTCAGTGTGATTTCCTTGTTGTAAGTTTTTATCTTTATGTAGCTGAATTGCTCCCAAAGAAATTTCCCTGCAATACCATTTTGAGTAATTCAGGCCGACCCTGTGGCTGCAGGTTTAAAACTGAGCAGTAGGGGGCCCTGAGGGCTACATTTCATTGGTGCATTTGTTGCCTGTTCTCCAGAAGGATTTCAGTCCTGGATGTGGGGAGGGCTCACCTTCCTCCTGCCCTTTCTCTTCTTCTGTCATGTAAGTGTGACTGTGCTGGGGGGGGGGGACATCACCCTAATCAGGTGATGAGGTTGAGGCATAGGGGTGGCCTAAGAGACTGGTTGTTTCGGGGGAGCGGGGTTTTGGGGATTTCCTGTCTCTCTGCCCCATCTGCAGTTCATCTCAAACATCTCCCGAAGCCTCCAGCTCTGTGAGCTCAGGCAGTATCTGCACGCCCGCATTGCTGTCTCTCTCAGCCTGTCCGCCTACTGAAACCGCCGTTCTGCTCCCATAATGAAGCTGAACGTGGTCCTCCTCTGTCCTCTGTATCTAGTTCTGGCAGCTGTACAACGCGGTGACCTTGTTTGGCTTGTCCAGGCATGAAGACTGCAGAGAGTGGCAGGTGACTCACACACCTTTCTGCTTCATCCTTTTCACCTGGACTCTTCAGGGCCTGATTTTGCTCTCAGTTAATTGACCCTATATAAGCCTTGATCCTGAACCTGGATCAGATGGGGCTCCTGATAAGTTCTCAATCTGCCTTACAAAATGTTTATCTTTAACTTCAGCATGTTGAACCCTTTTGGCTGTTGGTCTGAATCCTTTTGTGTTTTAGCTGAACATGGCTGAAGCTGAATGCAGATAAAGGCCAGTTCTGGAGGCATCACTAAACTAATCGGGGCTCTTGTGATGCGTCACCCTTCAGGTTGTCACTCTGGCCCCCGCTTTTCTCGTCCTCTTCCTGGGAAACTTCCTCACCACTCTAAAAGTGCTTCACCAGAAGTTTCAGAAGAACGCAGAAAAGATCCAGAAGACGGAGCCATCACTGTCGCCACAGAAGAGCAGGAGGAAGGTCTGGGAGCAGAGTCTTTAGAGCGAGGACATCATGGCGTTGGGGGTGCGGGGAGTGGGGGCAGCTCCCGTCCTCAGACTAGCAGAGGAACGCCGCCTCACTGGAGTCGCGTGTCGCTTGCCCTGACTCTCAGACAGAGGCAGAGCTGCTGGAAGCTCGTGATCCACGTGCTTCTGAAGAGGTCTGTCTAGCCCTGCAGTGTGGCTTTCATGTGCATGGAGGGACTCCATTGACACGATATGCAATACAAGTGGACAGATAGAGAAATTCAGTCATTTATTTAGAAATATACCTCAGAGCATAATTTAGGTCATCCTTCTGTTTCCTGCTGCCTGATGTGCTTGTTTGCAGTAACTCCCTTCTTCTCTGTCATATTAACTTGGACATGGTCACCAAGTGGCCCACAGCATCAGTGGGGATGGTGACAGTGAACTTTCAAAGGGCGTCGTTTCAGAGTAGGCTAGAGCAGGAGGCATATCCGTGTCGTCCTGTCTGCTGTGAGCCTCGCGGAGTTTGTCTGCCTGGACCATGAGGCACATCCGTGTCGTCCTGTCTGCAGTGAGCCTCGTGGAGTCTGTCTTCATGGAAAAAAGACCCCCCCATTTTGTACATTTCAAAACATCCTGCCAAGAAGACGAAGCTGGAAATCTAGCATGTGTGTGTGTGCTCCTGCTCCTGCTCCTGTTCCTGCTCCTGTTCCTGCTCCTGTTCCCTGCCTTGCGCACATCGGCTCCAGACCCCCCCGCAACCATGAGTAGTGCAAGTGAATACAGATAATGGATGGATGGAATATATTTGTTTGTTAACATTTGTACTTTGTACTTTGACTTGTAATGCTATTATTGTTATAGACACCAGAAAATGATTTAATACAGTAACACCACATTCACGGGGTTATGGAAATTGCCAGAAAGATCACAATATCACACTATCATGATACTTAAGCCACTATGCAATACTATTGCGATTCTTTACAATACAGCAGGTACTGCAATTAGATTCTGCGATACATTGCCATTTATTTATTGCATATATTATTGAAATTAATTACAAATACTAAGGAAAATAGCACACGACTTCATTCACATTCTCACCTGAATATCACACTGTTGTTTCATTTTCTGTTTCCACAATGTTTTTGTTTAAACTATATGATGTTACTATATTCTTTTGTGATATTACTGATTATAATATCACTTTGTAACAGAGAAATCCCAGCTTGTGGCCACCTGTAATCATACCGATGGTAGTAATGGTCATTAGGAAAGCCCCTGGTCCTCACTCCCTATTGAGGGCTATCCTATGCAAACCACCTAACCAAGACTGAAAAGTCAGGCTGCCACAAGCTTGGATGATCAAGGAACCAAGTCATACATCACCATTGTCTGGTTCCTGACCTTTTGTCTTGTCGCTCCTGCCTGGCTGTGATCAAACATGGTCTATTGTCTTAGACTCTGTGAGAAGGCCGGTATGACACACAAGTTAGGAGAAGAAGGTTGAGAAGGCTGCGCGTAACAACATCTACTGCACTAGAGAACATCATCTGGACATAAACTCCTTCCTCCGAGAGAAAGCGTCTCTGGTCTGGTCCATCGATTACGGCTCAAACAACGGAACCTAACAAACAACTTTATCATTTTCTGACGCACAAAACATCTGAATGACAAGGGCAGGAAACATAAAAATAAAAACACTGATCGTGGGAGATTGTTTCAAGAAGAACATTTTATTGATTGCAAGGTATATGGTGACATACCATGCACTGCAATTGCAGTCTAGCAAAAAAATGCATTTCAATGCCTTATTTGCCTTATATGCATAACATATGAAATGAAAAAACAAAAAAATTACCAAATCAAAAAGGGAAACAATATATTCATACTGAGACTCTAAATGCTTTGTGCAATTGCAGAAGATCCTGTATATTGGGCAACATGTTCTCATTCACATCACAACAGATATCTGCCTTTGCAGTGCAGTGTGGAAAGAACCACGTACAACATCTTATGCAGCCTCTGCAGGCGTCTGCTGTTATATCCTCACACGCAGCTTCCATGGCAGCAAGCAATGTCATTTGTGTATGTGGGTTACAGCCATGTACCTTCCACCTCCAAGCAGAGAAGTAGTCCTCAGTTGGGTTGAGGAATGGGCAATATGGAGGTAGGAATTCCATCAGCATCCTGGGGTGGTTGGCAAACCATTGCCTGGTTGGGTTGGAGTGATGGAAACTCACATTATCACAAATAATCACATACTTTGGTACATTTTCTTGACCAATCTCCTCTTCCTAGCTGCACACATAATGATATTCCTGTTTAAGGTGGTGCAGGGATCGCTAGTATTCTGAATACATACCAAAAAAGTTTTGTAGAAACTTATAAAACACACTTGACAGCCAATGAAATCTTGTTGAACACTTTTGACTGCAATGACTTACACAATGACAAAATGATACGTTTGTCTGGAGTGTAAGACGATGCAAAAGAGGGTTTGCACAATGCATTTTCGTCATCATGACATAAGCTAACTGCTGATGTGCGATAAAGCTGCGAACTGCACATAAGCATCTACCTGAGTACTAAAGCAATTGCAAAATGACAAAATAACCAGGAATTGCTGCTATGATGTACACAGCTGGGCTGGCCCCGCATCCTGGGTTGTTCTCTGCCTCGTGCCCATTGGTTCCGTGATAGGCTCCGGACCCCCCGCGACCCAGTAGGATAAGCGGTTTGGAAAACGGATGGATGGATGGATGGATGTACACAACTGACTAGAAGTTGTGGGAATTGAACAAGCAGTTTTGAGAACTTCAGATCGGTTGTAAGAAATGCATTAAAGCAACTGAGAAAAACACTAAGAATTTATTTATTAGCAATTTCTGTTCAAACAGTAAACCTTTTTATGTCACATCCAAAGCATGTAAATGATGCCCACATTCCCTACTGTATACCCTCAGAGCAGTGCACTGGGGACCCATTACTCAAAATGCAAAATTACCAGCCACAAAGACGGCTAACAGGTGGGAGCGAGGCTGGTTACCGAGACGACGATGCACGGTGTGGCCAAGTCAAGACCTTTAATATGAAAGATGATGATGATGATGATGATGATGAAAACCCTTTATTGCTGTTGCAATACACCATGTCACTAGTCACGAGTACCAGCGAAAAACAGGCCATCAACCCGACCATACATATACACAAACATCACAGTAGGGGGTAGACCGGTCGGGAGACAGGGGAAGAGAGAAGAAAAGAAACAGAATAACATGAGGAGAGAGGAGGAGAATAAAAAAACAGCCCCCAGACTGTACTCCAGTGGGGAGGACATTGTAGGAACCGAAAAAAACACCTCAGCAACATAAGCACATGGTCACTACACCTTACAACATAAAAATGACACGACTTGCAACGGGTGGGGGAAAAGGGGGGGTGGAGGTAGTCCAGCATAGACAAACATCCATCCGGTCCTGCAGCCATGGAGGCGCTGGTCAACAGACCCGCCTGTTCACGCTGGGGGTATGAAGCGGCGAAGGCATAGTGTAGATGTAGTGTAGACTTACACTAACAAATATCATCAATATCTATTTTATGATTTTAAATGATCCTAATACTTTTAAGGTTCTGCTTTTCAGGTTTTGTACTATGTAATGTGTCTTGTTTCCTTTCAGGGAAAAAGTCCTGGTGCAATAATGTTTGCATGTGTGTGTGTGTGTGTGTGTGTGTGTGTGCGTGTGTGGGGTTATGGTTAGGGCTGGTTGGGGGTTAAGGTTGTCATATTTAGCATTAGCATTTCCCATAGAAGTGAATGAGTGGGCCCCATAAGGATAGGTATACCCTACATGTACGCGCGTGCGTTTGTGTGTGTGTGCCCTTACATATACTTTCAATGTACTTAATTTTTCTATGGTTTGTGTGTCAATTAAAAGTGTCACACACAGTTATACAATATGTCGTAAAATGGTTGTTTTACTGCAAGACTGCAAAACAGGAACATAAAGTATAAAGAGGCAAAACATTAAACAAAGAAATTATCATAAATATCAGCAATAGCATGGCGTTTGCAGTAAAATGTGTGTGTGTGTCTGTGCGCATGCACGTGTGCATCTGTGAGTGTGTCGGTTATTGGCAGGTCGCTCTGGTAAAGTTTATCCCACACAGTCACAGTCTCACCAATCTGCATCCCAGTACAGTTTTTCTTTATTAAAAAAAGTAAAGCTCTGCAAAACAAATGTAGGTCATATTAGGCATCAATAAATATCTTCTTGTTTAAAATAACAGTCTGTATCAGTCTCGATTCACGTTCTTTACATAAAATAGCGGGAATCAGCAAAGAGGTCCTTAGTTCTTAAGTTCAGCAGTTGAGTGAATTATGGATGGAGGCCCTCAGATTGCCAGCAGGTTCCTATAAAATATTTACGCTTTCAAACCTGAGTGGAAACACTTTGCAAAGAACCGAACGGCCCAAGCAGACATGTTTTTATGACAAAGGCATCTGTGGTGAAGGAGCTGAGGAGCCATCGGTCCAGGTGAGTCTTTGAGTGCTCATGGCCCCACTGCTTTCCCTGCCTGTCCATCAGGGGGCGCTGTATTACAACATTGTGCATAAGTTGGCCTTTCTGCGTGCCTGCCTTGCCCTTTGGACTGCTGCCAGCCCCCGCTTGACAGCCTCCCGGAATATGTCCATCACGTTCTCCTGATACTTTGCGGAACATTCCAGGTAAATTTCCGCCTTGATTTGCTGCATGGCTTCCACACCCTGGACAGGTATAAGAAAAGAGAATGAGAGCTGGGCTGATCTATGGAGCACATTCATTATGACACAAACCCTTACAGAGACTGTATTCTGACTGGGACCCTTTAGCAGACGAGCAGACACATGGGGACACCAGCTGCCTGGCAGGATTGTTATGTCCTCCTGACAGCTGTGCTTTTTTGTCTTTACTCTGGGGGAAAATGCTGCCTCCACTGTCTGCTGAGCTGTTTGAAGGTTTTCTGTGCAGCTATGAAACCTAGATGTTCTCCCTCACCTGCAAGTAGGTTATGGGGGCTAGACCCAGGGCCCGGAGCTTTCTTGTCTGCTCCTTGTTTTTGCGCAGGTCTGTCTTACAGCCGATCAGGAGGATGGGCAGTCCCCGGCAAAAGTGATGAACTTCTGGGTACCACTGTGGAAAAAGACCATGAAAATTCATGCATCCACTGAGCCATTACGAGACGCCTACCTTTTTGTGAAGCAAACAACACAGAGCAGATGTGGGACTCAAACCCCCAACACAGAGCAGGTGTGGGACTCAAACCCCCAACACAGAGCAGGTGTGGGACTCAAACCCCCAACACAGAGCAGGTGTGGGACTCAAACCCCCAACACAGAGCATGTGTAGGGCTCAAACCCCAAACAAAGAGCAGGTGTGAGACTCAAACCCCCAACACAGAGCAGGTGTGGGACTCAAACCCCCAACACAGAGCAGGTGTGGGACTCAAACCCCCAACACAGAGCATGTGTAGGGCTCAAACCCCCAACACAGAGCATGTGTGGAACTCAACCCCCCAACACAGAGCAGGTGTGGGACTCAAACCCCTAACACAGAGCAGGTGTGGGACTCAAACCCCTAACACAGAGCAGGGATGGGACTCAAACCCCCTACAGACAGCAGGTGTGGGACTCAAACCCCCTACAGACAACAGGTGTGGGACTCAAACCCACAACAGAGACTGGCTGTGGGGCTCAAACCCCCAACACAGGGCAGGTGTGGGACTCAAACCCCCAACACAGAGCAGGTGTGGGACTCAAACTCCAAACAAAGAACAGGTGTGGGACTCAAACCCCCAACACAGAGCAGGTTTGTGACTCAAACCCCTAACACAGAGCAGGTGTGGGACTCAACCCCCAACACAGAGCAGGTGTGGGACTCAAACCCCTAACACAGAGCAGGTGTGGGACTCAAACCCCCTACAGACAGCAGGTATGGGACTCAAACCCCCTACAGACAACAGGTGTGGGACTCAAACCCACAACAGAGACTGGCTGTGGGGCTCAAACCCCCAACACAGAGCAGGTGTGGGACTCAAACCCCAAACAAAGAGCAGGTGTGGGACTCAAACCCCCAACACAGAGCATGTGTAAGGGTCAAACCCCAAACAAAGAACAGGTGTGGGACTCAACCCCCCAACACAGAGCAGGTGTGGGACTCAAACCCCTAACACAGAGCAGGTGTGGGACTCAAACCCCCTACAGACAGCAAGTGTGGGACTCAAACCCACAACAGAGAGTGGCTTTGGGGCTTAAACCCCCAACACAGAGCAGGTGTGGGACTCAAACCCCCAACAAAGAACAAGTGTAGGGCTCAAACCCCCAACACAAAGCAGGTGTGGGACTCAAACCCCCAACACAGAGCAGGTGTAGGGCTCAAACCCCCAACACAGAGCTGAAGTGGGACTCAAACTCCCAACAGACAGTGGGTGTGGGACTCAAATCCACAACACCGAGTGGGTGTGAGGCTCAAACCCTGAAATTGAGAGTGGGAGTGGGACTGAAACCCCCAAGCCTGGAAGTGTGGGGGGTGGGGGGCAGCACTATCCACTGAGTCACCCAAGAGCATGCTGATGTTAGACTGAACTGGATTTATTTGATCAGGGTTAAGCACACACCTCTTTCTTGGAAACTGTTTCCAAGGGAAACAAACAAGTATAAACAGCATGAGCATTTCCTGGGTGGTTCTCTGCCTGGTGGGAACGGCTTTCGTTTGCTGATGATGCATCACTGATTTGATCAGATCTCTTATCCAGTAGTTTGACGACAGCAAACATGTATTTAAGGTCAATACCTTTAGCAGGACATTTTCAAAGCTGGTGGGGTTTGTGACATCATAGCAGATGAAGACGAGGTTTGCGTCCGGGTAGGACAGCGGTCTCAGCCGGTCATAGTCCTCTTGGCCTGGAAGGAGGGCACATGGGAGGTTCCACGTCAGTTTGCCAGTGATACACCGGGAGGTTCCTCTGAAATATGATGTCACTATACTGCACTTAGTACCAGTCTGAGGACCAGAACATTTCTTTGGTTTTATTCTTCAGAGTTTTATATACTAATGTTTTTTTGTGTCTCTTCATCTCTCCGGACACAAACGATATACACATTCTACACTGAAAGGGCCCTTGTCGGTATCCAGACCAGCCTCTCAGTGTAATTATAGCCCATGAGTAATATCAGACAAAATAAATGGTGACAATAGTTGTCACAGGGCTGAGGATATGCAGGTAATCTGGTTTTTGATGCCTGTGCACCTGGCAGATCTATTTTGAGAGCAGGTTTCTGTCATAGGAGCTTAAAACACAAACATCCATTTATTCATTAAACTTCATTTCAAGCTGCATTGTGCCAAAAGACATTTGGAAAACTTCAGGCATTCTGCAAGTGTGGCCAGGGTCCTGTCAGAAAAACACTGTCCCATGAAGTCCAAGTAAGGTTGTATTCATATCTTCTGTGGTACTCCTTAGTACCACAGAACATACTCCTAAGTATGACAACCTTAACCCCCCCCAGCCTTAACCTTAAGCATATGTAACCAAACAAAACAGTTCTTGTTATAAGCATTGTTAGTTTTAGTTTTGATTGCATTCATTTTTTTTAACTTGAGGTTCGAAGTGGGGACCTAAATGTACAGGTTTTTAATTATATTATGGGGAAATCAGGTTCCCACAACGTGATAATTACAAAACAAACACGCCCCTTTTTCACCCTACATTTTGTTACACAGTAGCTATTTGTCACAGTGTTTCACAAGCACTGTCTGTTGCCAGGGGCGTTTCTAGCTATTGAAAAAAATTGCAGGACGACTGTCATCAGGGGTTAAATACTCGGGGCTACAGCAATAAGAGCTGATTTTCACTTCACAGGAAAGCGGGTCGGGCACCATCCGCGATCCTTACGCCAACGCGCCGGGCAACCCAAGCGCGTGCTTTAACGGCAGGGCTGGGGGGGCACCATGGAGTAAAGCTGCTCTTAAAAGTCACAGTGATGTGCGGAATGCATGTTACAAGAAAAGAATAAGCGAAGAAAAAGCATTTATCAAAAAGTAGCTGTGCGCCGTGTATTTACGGTACTCCAGGAAGGGTTATCGTCCTTAACAAAAACATTTCCGTAACCTAAAAATGAGATACGAAATACCAACTAACTAACTAACCAATTGAAATAAAAACAAATGTCAAATACTTCTCATTAACATTTTAAAATACTATTCAGCTAAATTAATTATGTATCTTTGGGCCTCTCGTGCAACGTACTTCAACCTTAGAAACGGCAAACAGCATTATATCTCGGCACTTTTTCAAAAAAGTCCTACAAAATTCAGTCTATGACTAGAAATAAAATTAGTACAACCTAAAGTAAAGTATAACAAAAATATAACAAATGCAGTACCCAGTACCTAAGGGACTAGGAAATCTGGGACCCTAGATCACCTCTTAGCTGTCTAATGGGTTAGGTATGGGGGTTCCCCCTAGATCACCTCTTAACCGTCTAATGGGTTAGGTATGGGGGTTCCCCCTAGATCACCTCTTAGCCGTCTAATGGGTTAGGTGTGGGGGTTCCCCCTAGATCACCTCTTAGCCGTCTAATGGGTCAGGTGTGGGGGTTCCCCCTCAATCACCTCTTAGCCGTCTAATGGGTTAGGTGTGGGGGTTCCCCCTAGATCACCTCTTAGCCGTCTAATGGGTTAGGTATGGGGGTTCCCCCTAGATCACCTATTAGCTGTCTAATGGGTTACGTATGGGGGTTCCCCCTAGATCACCTCTTAGCCATCTAATGGGTTAGGTATGGGGGTTCCCCCTAGATCACCAGCAAAAAAACTGGCCATCAACCCGACCATACATATACACAAACCTCACAGTATAGGGAGTACATTGTAGGAACCGAAAAAAACACCTCAGCAAGATAAGCACATGGTCACTACACCTTATAACATAAAAAGGCACGACTAGAAACAGGTGTGGGAAATGGGGAGGTGGAGGTAGTCCAGCATAGACAGACAGCCATCCGGTCCTGCAGCCATGGAGGCGCTGGTCACAGACCCGTCTGTTCATGCTGGAGGTATGAAGCGGCGAAGGCGTGGGATGGGGGGAGGGTGCGGTGAGTCCTTGGGATTGGGGGAGAGGGATGCAAGAGAGTCTCACTGCCTCGTTCTTCTGGGGGAGTTGTTAGTTCAGCAGCGGCCTTGGCCGAGGCCAGTGCTGATTGGGGGGAGCCAAAACCTGATAGGATAGGGTTGTTTGGGTTTCCGGGCGAGAAGCTGTAATTTCCCAGCTCCTCTAATGTCCAGATCACACGTTATAATAACGATAATCAGCAACATAACACGAATCAAACTCTCGTCTACACATAATCAAAACCGCAGTAAAGAGCAACGATAGGAATAGAAAAAAAAGACTGATCGTTATTTTACATTTTTTCTGGATGGGGGGGGGGTGGGGGGGGGATAGGGTTATCTACGATAAAGTCACTAGAATAATGAAAGAGAAAATTTGGATCACATTTAGACATCTCACCAATACAATTTCATTTACGGCACTAAATTACAAACATGCTTTATTTGCCAATTGCACAAGTACTGGCCCCTTTTAAATCCTTATTTTATTTATTTAAAAACATGTCCATACAAGAGATTAATATGACAAAATGATAAAAGAGGGAGCATAGAGTCATTTTACCGGAAATGTAGAAATTCCCAAATTAAACTAAACTCCACCATGCATTAAAAAACAAAAAATGGCACAAAGGATTATGAACAGTCAGAAGAGCAAAGAGTTTGACAATGAACTGTACATTTTTCTGGCTTTTTTGCTGTTTTTCTTTTATTGAAGTAAAGTAACTAGCAAAATCAGAAACAAAGGGAGCCAACGAGGGTCTGCAAGACTGTAAATGATATTTAACCATAATAAAAACCAGATTAGCAATATCAGAAATGCTTATATCTAAGCTGTCCATAGAATAAATAATGTCATGAAAGTTAGATTTAGGTATTCCATCAATCAGACCTAAAGGTTTTAGTATGAAAGCAATTAAAAAAAAGGCAGCCAATTGATTCAGTCTCTTATAAACAAAAACAAGAGCACCTCAGGTCCATTTAAAAGCGTCTGAGCAAAAGCTGACTAGATAAATAGCAGAAATCATTTTTAAATGGGCTTCCTTGTCTTTGGGAGCAGCAGGACAGGTTAAATGAAAGGAAAGAGTCTGTTCTCTTACTGGATCCTTTAAAAGCCTTTAACAAACCCTGATTCGCAATTCCTACACACAGTCGACCTGAAAACCATCCTTCCATATTTGTTACTGCATTTTTTGTCCATTAATTCGACATGTCCCACTTTTAAGGAAGGCAGGCAAGGTAAAACAGGAATATTGAATTGTATATTGAATCAAATGCAGTACAGGAATATGAATTGTAGACTGAATCAAATGCAGTACAGGAATATGAATTGTAGACTGAATCAAATGCAGTACAGGAATATGAATTGTATACTGAATCAAATGCAGTACAGGAATATGAATTGTAGACTGAATCAAATGCAGTACAGGAATATGAATTGTAGACTGAATCAAATGCAGTACAGGAATATGAATTGTATACTGAATCAAATGCAGTACAGGAATATGAATTGCCTTACACGAGATATTTAGATCTGACAATTTAAAATTGATGTTTTCCCAAGGTGGGGTGGCATGGTGGTGCAGTGGTTAGCAGTGTTGCCTCACACCTCTGGGACCCGGGTTTGAGTCTCCGCCTGGGTTACATGTGTGTGGAGTTTGCATGTTCTCCCCATGTCGTCGTGGGCTTTCCTCCGGGTACTCCGGTTTCCCCCCACAGTCCAAAGACATGCTGAGGCTAAATTGCCCATAGGAGTGCATGCATGAGTGAATGGTGTGTGAGTGTGCCCTGTGATGGGCTGGCCCCCCATCCTGGGTTGTTCCCTGCCTCGTGCCCATTGCTTCCGGGACAGGCTCCAGACCCCCCGCGACCCAATAGGATAAGCGGTTTGGAAAATGGATGGATGGATGGATGGGGTAAATATAAGTAAACGAGGATAAAATCCATCTAAAGTGAGGTATCTTAAATCTGAAAAGCTATCCAGCCAAAAAAGAAATCCGGCTTCGGGAAACATGATATAGACCCCTGACACCAATGACTCCTTTGGTTTAAAAACAATCCATTTTCTTTGCTTGTCATTTTAAGTTTTCACTCTGGTCGTTTATTTTGGATTAACGCTATTACCTAAACATACTATCACATAACTAAAATGTTCGTTTATATTTCCATCAACTGAAATTGCTGCGCTCCAATGACGTGGTACTTGGTAAGCTTATAGCCAGGGGCGCACATAATTGCTACGCAAGTATGCATTCGCAATGGGATACGCGTGGCAATTTGTTATCGTAACAGCATAACATTGGTCTCCAACTCTCATGCACCTGGCGTGACACTCACACTTTCAGGGTCTCACAGTAACGTCAGAAATCTTATGGCAAATCTACATTATTCTATCACAAACATAAAAATAGCTAATCCCTACAGACGGTTTACAAGGCAATTAAACTTAAACTCTTACATACATGAAAATGTGTGTTCAGATTTGCCTGGAATCAAAAATCTCACACCAGCCAGCTGATAAAATTTGGCAACCCTGCAAATGCATGTTTATGTGTATTTGCTCTGTTATTAAAAGAAATCACTATGCATTTTAGGGGCGGCATGGTGGTGCAGTGGTTAGCACTGTTGCCTCACACCTCTGGGTTCCAGGTTCGAGACTCCGCCTGGGTCACATGTGTGTGGAGTTTGCATGTTCTCCCCATGTCGTCGTGGGGTTTCCCCACTGTTTAGTTCACTAAAGTTCAGAGACTGTGTACCTCCTGACTACTGGCACACCCTACACAGGCACTAAACAGAGACTGTGTCCCTCCATGGACGTCATACCCCCATGGTTCAGGGGGATCAGAGAGAGATCACTAAACAGAGACCGTGTCCCTCCTGACCGCCGGCACACCCTTCACGCGCATGAAACGGCGACCGTGTCCCTCCTGACATACTGTCCCTCTTCACACACATGTAAGTGCCATTCTCCTGTCCCAGCTGTGCCCCGCCCATTCCCACTGTCTACCTAGACCTCACAACTGCATGCCAGTAAAAATACAGATAAAATAAGGATGTACCATTTGATTGGCTCCTGTCTGAACTCCCTGCTCAGTAACATTGTTAAGCTTCTTCCACTCCCTTGTGTTGCGTTAGTTTCACTGATGCAGTGAAAGCATTTAAGCATTAAAATTGTTTTCATTTTTCACATTTTTTTTGCCCCACCCAGCTCAGCCCCCATAATCCACCCTGTCAGATAACTATCATGAGTCACTTCCTGCCTCCCCCTGAAGGAATAGAAAGGTGCCGTACCTGCTGTGTCATATATGTTCAGAATGATATTCCTGCCTCCAAAATTGGACGTCGTGGTGACTTTTTCAAAGACCGAGGGCACATAATTCTGAGAAGGAAGGTAAAGAACATGTCAGTTGCCTATTAGAGGTGATTTGCGGCTGCTTTAACAATCTAGTTAAATACTTAAAATGAAATAACAGGGTGGCTTGATGGGAACTCAAGCCGGAGTGTGGGGACTTATTTGCACCCTTGTGCCGCATGTGGACCTCGCACATTTGATCTGGGTACTGCAGTTTCCTCCTATGACCAAATGCATTTTCCTACAGTGTACATATCCTGCAATCACTTCCAGGGTGTTCCCCAGCCATGTGCCCTGTGCCCCCTGGGACCATGTACTCAATGAATGGAAGTTAGATTCAAAGTGTAATAACACACAAACAACAACATACCATGTAGTGTTGCATTTTAAAAGATAGATCAGCATCACACCCCCACGGTCCACAGGGATCAGAAAGAGATCACATCACACCCCCACAGTTCACAGGGATCAGAGAGAGATCAGCATCCCACCCTCATAGTCCAAGGGGATCAGAGAGAGATCAGCATCCCACCCTCATGGTCCATGGGGATCAGAAAGAGATCACATCACACCCCCACAGTTCACAAGGATCAGAGAGAGATCAGCATCATACCCCCATGGTCCACGGGGATCAGAGAGAGATCAGCATCATACCCCCATGGTCCACGGGGATCAGAGACAGATCAGTATCCCACCCTCATGGTCCACGAGGATCAGTGAGAGATCAGCATCCCACCCTCATAGTCCATGGGGATCAGTGAGAGATCAGCATCCCACCCTCATGGTCCATGGGGATCAGAGAGAGATCAACATCCCACTCTCATAGTCCATGGGGATCAGTGCTCAGTCTATTAGCTGCTATAAGATGCATAGTTATTATTACCAGCGCACCTTAAACGATAACAGCGTTAATAAACGGTGTGTTTACTACTCTGTCCGGAATGAGTAATTAAGGTGAAATGACTGATCCAACTGAATGAAAATAAACTAATAAACCTCATCAGTTGCACGAGTGTCTAGCAGGCTACCTCCGAGAAGTCTCTCTTGGAGTACGCCATGAGCAGGGAGGTCTTCCCGCAACCACCGTCGCCTACGATCACCATGTTGAGCCTTTCGGGTTGAGCCATGCGGATCCTCGGCTCCGTCTGGCGTATCTTTCCGCTGCTGCGTTAAACCAACTTCGGTCTGGGATCCCGCGCCGGTGGGCGGTATGTGGTCTGACTGGGACCAGATGAGTTACTCCTGCCGGTGTATTCAGGAGGCGGATCTGTGGCTCTCTCGATCTCGCCTGGGCTGTTTAACAGCGCTCCCTTTTCTGATGTGTGTGGGGAGGGAGGAACCGGAGGTGTGACCGTCACCTCCATGCCTGGGAGATGATCAGCTACCCCAGGACAGCAGGTTTCCCGTCGCTTCCTCGATCCTGCTCCGTGAATCACCTTCAGCATCATGAGTGCCATGACACACATAGTAACAGTGTTGTAGGAGCCGCGGCGGCGGGGACGTGTACCATCCAATATTTAATTTGGCTCAATTCATCCACCAATATATCGACCTTTGTATTTATATTATTAAGTTGTCCCCCCCCCAAAAAAAAAAAATCAAACTGTCTCCTACGCCGTTGCATAGCAACACGGCCATGTTAGATTTCCTCACATACAGAATATAATTAGTCACAATTTAATGACGTGAACTGACTTAAATTTTCTGTTTTCAGAGAGACATGGGGCACCTGTTCAGTTTCATTTACAACACAGGGATTTAATTAGCGTCGCAATGTGTACACATGTAATAGTATTTAGCACTTCATAACGCATAGAGAATGTAATTATTGGACTTTTTTTAAGAAGCTGATGTAAACCTTGTAGAGAGTGACCTTGTAATCTTTAGAGAATGCAGACCAATTACTGCTGTGCACAATGTGACGAAAAACAAGTATGAATTAGCACCTTGTGTTAGTTTAGATGTTTCTGTATCTGTTAGCTATTTTGTTACCTTTTGATGTATGAATATGTGCTTTATTTGTGCTGCAGCTTATCACTATGTTGAAGGACAAATATATTATTAACCCTCTAGCCAGACAATGTGCAACAAGCAGAAGTTGCCAAGGTTTGCTACAGAAGGAAGGGATTCTGAGTTCACCAAAAGTTCACGGCTGGGTATTTACAAAAACCGAATAGAGATGGTCACACCACCATTATGTTCTACCGAGGCACCAACCAGTAAAAGAGATGATTGACATACTTATCATCTAGGGGTGTGGATCAAGGGAGAAACGAACGATGGTGAATGGTTGAGGGAATG
This sequence comes from Brienomyrus brachyistius, assembly GCF_023856365.1. Taxonomy (NCBI): domain Eukaryota; kingdom Metazoa; phylum Chordata; class Actinopteri; order Osteoglossiformes; family Mormyridae; genus Brienomyrus; species Brienomyrus brachyistius. The sequence continues at coordinate 800,167 of NC_064534.1, read as the reverse complement.
ATGATGTTTATGTGACGAGATATTTTTACACAATAAGAAAATGTATAAAATTGGTGTAAAACGGTATTGGACACACTTGTAAGTGTCCGGCCTTGGTTGTAACTTCATTGTTGCAGTAAAGACTGAATCTGAAGATCTACACAAGCGGCTCCAGACTCCAGATTGGCGGGGAAGGAAAAACCACAACAGTAAACGTTTCAGTATCAAAATTTTTCAGTAAAGCAAGACATATATAATGGCTACTGGTTAAAATGTGTAATAAAATGTTTAAGTAAGCCTAAATATGTAATAGTAATATATAAGCAAATAAATAATATCTTTAATCCCATCGCGATCCTGGCCAGGTTTAACGATTATAAAATGGATGGATGAAATATCTTCCCAGAAGACTTCCTATAAATGTTTTTTTATGACCATCGTCAGACTTACGAAATCACCCGTTGCCCAAGGGGGCGGCGCCTTTTATGATTAACTCGTCCACATTATGTGAAACCATAATTTCCTCCGTATATCATGTGGCGCCACCTAGAGGAACAGCAGGCAGGTAACACTCGAATGGATTGGAATTTTTAAAGATGGCGCTCTTACGGCGGGCGACTGTCTCGCGAGTGGCATCGCCACACGGATGTTAATATGAAGGATGTGTTTGGTGCTCGGGGCACGTTTATTAACGGTAATGCGCATATTTTCCATTAAATATTCATGCAACATACAGTACGCGTGTGTTTACCCATAGTTTGTTCCCTCGCACCAAAATCTCGTTGCAGAAAAGTAGAGTCCATGATGTAGCCTAAACTTCACGTTACGTCCCATCCTTGGCTGTCAGTGCGAAATATGATAGTTTCGTTATTTCAGATGATTTTAAACCTTATTATAATAGCACAAACGTACATGAAATATATTTAAGAGGCGGGTACACCGAGAGCGATCCTTCTCTCACATCATTCATTGCTACCTGTATGTGGAAACACATTGAATTATATTTGTTTATTTTGCATATGACTTGTCTTAATTCCTACATTCGTTTCAAATCAGTAGGGATGATATTCTAAATAATCGCAAAGCAAATGCGTTGTTACTTAGTGTCCCTGTGGTAGAGCAGTGGCAGCTTTAATAGCTATAAACCCGTTAGAGTTACCATGTGACCAATTGACGCACTTGCACTGGCATTGCGGATGGTGGATACTAAGCAGGCCGCCGCGATTCTGAGGGACATTTGCGCTCACAGCAGACAGCTGTGGGTTTGGCAGAGGCTGAAACGCGCGCTGTTCTTATAAATAGATTTTATGTAGATCACCGGCATTTCGCCTTCCATACCTGGAAGACTGCGTAAAGGACGTCTTTTCGTTTTTGCTGTCTATCTAAAGACTGTATCTATAGTATTTCAGTGTTTTTATCAGTACATGTATTCATGTCGTATTATACATTAAAACACTAACCTTCAAGATTGTACAATACAAAGATTTCCAACTGTCATGACTAATCGCATTGATATTATTTTAAATTATTTTAAAAAATTCACAATCATGAAAATCAATCCATAAAATATTTTAATTTCAAAATAATTAGTTTAACGCATGATTAAAGCACAAAGTATTTCGCCAGTATTATAAAATGGTCATTACACGCATTATAATCTTAACAGATGATGTAAATTTCTCGAGCTGGCAAATCCCGTTTGTGACAGAATCCTTAAAAAGTGACCGATTCATTGTTGTGTTGTGCTCCAGGATACGCATACATTTATCTTGCGCTTGGAAGTGAAAATCCACCCATGTTTTAATTCCCAAAAACTCTTTTCCAGGTGAGCGTCGCGTTTGAATGGAAATGTGCCTCTGAGAAATAAGACTTTATCTCTGCAGTGACTTTATCCTCCGGTGGCTCGTCTCCTGCGTGCGGCCACATCAAAATGCTTCACATTGAAGAAGCGCTTTGGACGGTTTCTGTGTGCTCGAATTAAAGCATGACCATCATATTTAACTATAAATGTGACACATACAGCAATATCCCGCCTTTGAACTACATTTTATTTAAATTAAATACATGTTGACTGACATTTCTTATTTAAAAGAAAACGCCGACATTCTCGAGCGACCAAAAAAATCCTTTTTTTGTTGAAGAAAATGAGCAAAAATGCAGTTGGTGTCCTCTAATTCATATCTGAAAAAGTCGTCTGAACGGCTGCGGATTTTCCCCCACTGGCTGATCGTATCACACTGAGGCGGGTGAAAAAGCAGGGAAGGGGCTGGCAAGCGGCCAGGCTGCTGGCGCTGCCGGAGCAGCTGTCGGGCAGGGAGCTCGGAGAGCCGCGCCTGCGGTCCGAGGGATGGCTGCGCCTCACATGGCTGCCTGTCCACTGCGTTGGGTGTCGCAGGCGAATCACTCACTACACATACAAGCAGAGTCAGTCTTTGTCACAATTATTACACCCATGGTCAAAATAAAATAGACAGAGTGGCAGAAAAGCTACTTGAACTCGGAAAGTAAAGCGTATTCTTCGAGAGAATCGCCTGCACCCTGCAATGGCGCAGTTTCACTTCCAAGTCGGGTGAAGAAGCCATTTTGAGATTGCGAACAACAGAGAAGCCATTAATGCTGCTTATTTTAAAAAGTCGCTTTGGAGGAAAGGGAACAGTGTTCTCAAACTCTAATTTACCCCCTTACACTATTTCTATGGTCTTTATAAGACATCGTCTTCTACAAGGATTACTTTTGCCTAATATTTACTGTAAGTTTGTCTGGTATGCATTTTTTTTTACTTAACATTCGGCATTTCCTGGCATACAGATGGTTTGAATTGTCTGTTGAAAGATCTGAAGGTTAAAAATGCTTGTTAATATTTATTCAATTAAATCAACTCCAGACGTCTTTGGTACGTTTTCAAAACATGGACGTGGTCTGTTTTAAGTAAATTGTTTTACATTTGCAATAGATTTTAAAAGTGAGTAATTTGAGAATGTATATGTAACAACTTACAAAACATACGCTTGTTTTATTTTTCCCCATGACGAACTTGATTAATTGACAGCATTTGAGTGCAGTCTTGAAAAGGAGAACAGTCAGCTTTGGACATTACTGTAGCTGATGCTGTCAGGGCGTTTTCTCAGTGAGCAGTTTTATAAATTATAGTGTAAAATACTAAGGAATTTATTCCCTCTTTCTTTTTCCCCTAAGGGATCATCATCAAATCTAAAAACCAACCTTTATGTTAATGGACTCGAAGATGGGACTGAAACGGTTCCCTTTTCTCTCATGTAAAGGCCTGGTACATATGATTCGCCACAATGTTCAGGTAAATATTTTGAGCATTATTTCATTGGCTTGGTCTAGCCTGGTGTTTGAAGTCATTGGTCTAAATGCACTTAAACTCTGTATGTGCATCTACAACCAGGATCATTAAAATGTCCTTGAATCGAGGTCAGATATTTACTTACCTTCACAGCTGACTGGAATCAAATGCAAACATGAACATGTTTTAAATGTATCTGAAATATTGTTTTAGGGTCTAACAGTTGTACGTGGTCAGATATTTTCAATGTGTTGTTTGGGATGGAAAAAGGCTCATTATTTAAAATGGGGAATTAGTAATAAGTTAATTCAGGATTACTGAATAACTCCTTAGTAGTGATTAAACATTAAACATACTATTTATCTAAAATCTGCCCATATGTATTTTCTGTAATGTGAAAAGCATTAAAGCTTAAGACAAAGCATGCAATTACTTAACGAACGCTTTAGACGGGAGGCACGTCATTCATTACCTTTTGGTCTATTCACTGAAGGACAGCTCGTCATCACGTTATAGCGCTGACATTTTCTTAATGAAGAATTAATTATAAAAGCTGTATTCATAAATAAACATTGAAAAACTTACATTTGGCTATAGTCACACTTGGCCACTTTAGTGGGCAGGGTCAATGATGTGAATTAGCAGCATTAGACAAGTACAGGTATTGCTAATAATTATAGTAAATAATGCACTCTGTTTAAACAGAATAAAAATAAAATTTAACCATTTATTCAGTAGACTTTAACATAAGCAAAATGCTGACATATGGGTGTGCCATGACCTAGTTAGGACAAAGATGGATTCCAGGAAGGGAAAAAAATGTCAGTGATAACGTCCAATTTTTAATCTTCCTTCTTCCCAAATCCTTTAAATGGTGCAAACATTACAACACACTGATGAAGTCCATAAAGAGACGGCGATATGATGCATAAGATCCCTTTTGGAACCATAGAAAACCAGTGACCACTGAGCTCCATTGCAGAAAAATGGCCACCCGCGCGCCAGGCCTCCTCTCTCTGCTCTCCGCTCCGCGCGGTGTCCGTTCGCCTTCTAATAGAGGAGTTAAGATGGTAGCTGCTCTCTGATTGGCCCGTCAGATCTGCCGTTGTTAACCAGCCAATTCCCAAGCACTGCAAAATATCACACAATGTTCGTGGCGACGATCTCCGTCCCGCAAATGCAAAAATAAATATAAAGTACATAAAATACTCCAGTGTATGTTAAAAATCTCTAATTGTCTTTAAACTGCCAATGTATAACGTTCATGTAAGATTTTCGTAGGGCTGAAAAGGCGAAATGGAACCTTCCCTCTGATTGGCTCCAGCGGCTTGCTAGGCTTAAATAAATGAATGAGTCCAATATTCTCATTTGGGCCGTTATTTATGTGGTACCGTACACTGTAAATTAAGAAGAGATCGAAAATCGAAAGAAACATACATTTTGCATCGATGTTAAAATGGAAACATTTACAGCACCAGTTCAGTAGTAGTCCCCTACAACTACTAGTGGCTCCTATCCATCTTGTTTCCTGTTTGCGTAAATTGAGGCGGCAGATTCAACACAATTTTTCGAGGAGGCATTTTCTACGCAAATGTACAATCGCCACTAGCGACACGCCATTTTTCCTCCAATAAATATGTATTTGTTGAAAATGTATTTCTTGAGAGAATATAAGTGATTTTTCTTATACTGATTTGAAAGATTTGAATGGCGAATGTGCCAAGGGATGGCTGGGTAGATGCTAGTGCGGCTTGTAGCCCAATAGTGGTGTATTGTGGGAGACACAGAAAACCTAGACCAGAGGCACACAATATGCGTTGGCTCGCAAAAAGGAGGCAGGATCCTTTAAAAGCATGTAATGCAATCAGAGAAATGTAAAAGATCCCTCCGTTTTGGAAGAAAAAAATATCGGAATAAGCTCCATCATGTCCAAGCCGGGGGAAAAAAGGCTTCATGAAGATCACGGTAGAAAGCAGAGTTCAAGTGAGCTTGCTTTTTTTTTCTTCTCATGTCTATTTCGATAATGGGGACCAGCTTTAAGCCCCCATTTTTGACCCAACATATTTGCACGGGGAAAACCAGCGCATGTTGTCTGTAATTGCAATTCATACTTTGCATTGCAATCTGACCGTTTCTCTTTATAGGTTTGGCGAACGGAATGGAAAACAGCCATCCAGTTTGCAGTTCAGGGGAGAAACGGAGTCATCACTGGAGAAGTTATAAGCTGCTTATTGACCCGGCTTTGAAGAAGGGATCGCATAAACTATATCGCTACGATGGACAGAATTTCAGCATGCCCGTAAGTATTTTCTCCCCTCTTGGTGCGAAACAAGCGGGGTAGAGTGATGCATGCGTGATTCATTCAGGCTAGGTGAATGTAACAGCGGATGGTACTAAGTGCCGTACACCCAACTCCCCAACACCTGACAAATTGTACCAGAGCATCACCGTAATGTTGCGAACGCGATTCGCTGCCATTCCAATAAGGAAACATTTTTCTTTTATTGTTTTTTGCAAGAACATGTGCATTTTATTATATGATTGTTTTCTGATGATGCACGCACTCTGATTTCTGCAGGTTCACACTGAGGGAGGCGTGTTCGTCCATTTATCTGTTTGTTGTGTGTATGAACACGCTGATTTCTCCCCTCCCAGAACCCGGGCATGCCCCCAGTGGATGCTGTACGGGACCCAAGAATCGGTCGTCTCTGGACCAAATACAAGGAGACTGATCTCCCGGTTCCGAAGTTCAAGGTAGCCACATGTGGATGCTTAAATTGTCAGAGGCGATTGGGATACCTAGATTAAACTTTGCACTGTTATCACAATTATTTGCAAATATTACACCTATCATTATAGATAGATAATGATCCCTTGGTTGAAAACATGAATGACTGTGTGTGAGATTTTAATTTACCTGTTTTTCGAAGGGTCCTCTGACACGAGCCAGTTTAACCTAAGGGGAAAAACCCAACAGATTTTGTAATGTACTTTCTCCTGCAGATCGATGAATGTTATGTCGGACCGGTCCCTCCGAAAGAGGTGACATTTGCCGGGCTGAACGACAACATCAGAGAAGGATTTTTAACAGACATGTGCAAGAAATTTGGAGATATCGAAGAGGTGGAAATTTTGTATAATCCGAAGAACAAAAAGCATTTAGGAATCGCGAAAGTTTTGTTCGGTACCGTTAAGGCGGCCAAGGACACCGTTCAGAATCTGCACAAGACGTCCGTCATGGGGAACATCATCCACGTGGAGATCGACCCGAAGGGTAAGCGGCGCCGCGCGCCCTCTGCGGTTTGGGGAGCGTGTCACGGTCCTGAGGTTGCAGCTGAAGTCGCGTGCAGAGCATGTTTTCGGTTGCCCGGAAACGGAACGGACCATGGCGCGTGGTGTTTTTAAAAATACGGCACATTCAGCTTTAACATTTTACTCGTCTGGACAGGCGACATGCATGAAGTTGCGCAGTAAAACTACAAGTATTTACAGATTTACTTCGCTTAAAGATTAATTAAACTGTATTGATAATTTTTAGACTTAAAGTGACCCTTGTTGTGTTTCTGTCACTGTAGTGTTTTCTGTCTTTTGTGCTTCATTTCGGTGACTCAGCCTTTTATTAGTATAATATATTTATTACCAAGCACTTTATTATTAGTATTAGTGGCTGTAGTCAGTTGAGAAGCCTCTTACCATTAATACCTTACTGTTTGAAGATGTATGAAATACTATTGTATCTTCTCTCTGTTCCACAGTTCATTACTGTTTTTTATATATTTTTGTGAAATAGTTTATGGATGCAATATGAATTGTTTGGTGCATATGTTTATTCTAAAAAGGTTTTACCTTATTCATCTACTTCCAAAAACAGCTTACCCCATCAGAGCTGTAGCCGGTCCTGAAATGTAAGGGACATCACACAGTGTTATGCTAATCACAAATGCATATACATACGTACACATACAAAAGGACGAATTCATCTGAACCAGGCATCTTGGCATCTTGTCAGGGAATCCAAATTTCTGATGCATAGAACTGGGATCTCATTTGAGGTCACAGTCCTGGAGGCATGACGCCACGGTGCTGCCTGTCCAGGCTTCACGTTAACACTTCCCTCATGGAGATCAGCTCGGTGCCCTGTAACCTCAGTACCAGAACCCAGCTTGGTGCCCTGTAACCTCGGTACCAGAACTAAGCTCGGTGCCCTGTAACCTCGATACCAGAACTAAGCTCGGTGCCCTGTAAACTCGGTACCAGAACCCAGCTCGGTGCCCTGTAACCTCGGTAGCAGAACCCAGCTCGGTGCCCTGTAACCTCGGTACCAGAACCCAGCTCGGTGCCCTGTAACCTCGGTACCAGAACTAAGCTCGGTGCCCTGTAACCTCGGTACCAGAACCCAGCTTGGTGCCCTGTAACCTCGGTACCAGAACCCAGCCCAGTGCCCCATAACTATAGTAACAGATCCCAGATGTTCTGTGACCTCAGTACCAGATCAAGCCCAGTGCCAGTGCCCATGACCTTAGTACGAGAACGCTGTTCGATATTACCGAACTTCAGCACTAGAACACAACACGGTGCCTTGTAACCTCAATACCAGAACCCAGCTTGGTGCCCTGTATCCTCAGTACCAGAACCCAGCTTGGTGCCCTGTAACCTCAGTATCAGAACCCCGCTTGGTGCCCTGTATCCTCAGTATCAGAACTCAGCTCGGTGCCCTGTATCCTCAGTATCAGAACTCAGCTTGGTGCCCTGTAACCTCAGTATCAGAACGCAGCTTGGTGCCCTGTAACCTCAGTATCAGAACCCAGCTCGGTACCCTGCATCCTCAGTATCAGAACTCAGCTCGGTGCCCTGTAACCTCAGTATCAGAACTCAGCTCGGTGCCCTGTAACCTCAGTATCAGAACTCAGCTCGGTGCCCTGTATCCTCAGTATCAGAACCCAGCTAGGTACCCTGTATCCTCAGTATCAGAACGCAGCTCAGTGCCTTGTATCCTCAGTATCAGAACGCAGCTCGGTGCCCTGTAACCTCAGTATCAGAACGCAGCTCGGTACCCTGTATCCTCAGTATCAGAACTCAGCTCGGTGCCCTGTAACCTCAGTATCAGAACTCAGCTCGGTGCCCTGTAACCTCAGTATCAGAACTCAGCTCGGTGCCCTGTAACCTCAGTATCAGAACTCAGCTCGGTGCCCTCTAACCTCAGTATCAGAACCCAGCTCGGTACCCTGTATCCTCAGTATCAGAACCCAGCTCGGTGCCCTGCAACCTCAGTATCAGAACCCAGCTCGGTACCCTGTATCCTCAGTATCAGAACTCAGCTCGGTGCCCTGTATCCTCAGTATCAGAACTCAGCTCGGTGCCCTGTAACCTCAGTATCAGAACTCAGCTCGGTGCCCTCTAACCTCAGTATCAGAACCCAGCTCGGTACCCTGTATCCTCAGTATCAGAACCCAGCTCGGTGCCCTGCAACCTCAGTATCAGAACCCAGCTCGGTACCCTGCGTCCTCAGTATCAGAACCCAGCTTGGTGCCCTGTATCCTCAGTATCAGAACCCAGCTCGGTGCCCTGCAACCTCAGTATCAGAACCCAGCTCGGTACCCTGCATCCTCAGTATCAGAACGCAGCTCGGTGCCCTGTAACCTCAGTATCAGAACCCAGCTCAGTGCCCTGTATCCTCAGTATCAGAACCCAGCTCGGTGCCCTGTATCCTCAGTATCAGAACCCAGCTCGGTGCCCTGTATCCTCAGTATCAGAACCCAGCTCGGTGCCCTGTATCCTCAGTATCAGAACCCAGCTCGGTGCCCTGTAACCTCAGTATCAGAACCCAGCTCGGTGCCCTGTATCCTCAGTATCAGAACCCAGCTCGGTGCCCTGTATCCTCAGTATCAGAACCCAGCTCGGTACCCTGTATCCTCAGTATCAGAACCCAGCTCGGTGCCCTGCAACCTCAGTATCAGAACCCAGCTCGGTACCCTGCATCCTCAGTATCAGAACTCGGCTCGGTGCCCTGCATCCTCAGTATCAGAACCCGGCTCGGTGCCCTGCATCCTCAGTATCAGAACCCAGCTCGGTGCCCTGCATCCTCAGTATCAGAACCCAGCTCGGTGCCCTGTATCCTCAGTATCAGAACGCAGCTCGGTGCCCTGTATCCTCAGTATCAGAACCCAGCTCGGTGCCCTGTATCCTCAGTATCAGAACCCAGCTCGGTGCCCTGTAACCTCAGTATCAGAACCCAGCTCGGTGCCCTGTAACCTCAGTATCAGAACTCAGCTCGGTGCCCTGTATCCTCAGTATCAGAACGCAGCTCGGTGCCCTGTAACCTCAGTATCAGAACCCAGCTCGGTGCCCTGTATCCTCAGTATCAGAACTCAGCTCGGTGCCCTGTATCCTCAGTATCAGAACGCAGCTCGGTGCCCTGTAACCTCAGTATCAGAATCCAGCTCGGTGCCCTGTAACCTCAGTATCAGAACCAAGCTCGGTGCCCTGTATCCTCAGTATCAGAACGCAGCTCGGTGCCCTGTATCCTCAGTATCAGAACGCAGCTCGGTGCCCTGTATCCTCAGTATCAGAACCCAGCTCGGTGCCCTGTAACCTCAGTGTCAGAACCCAGTTCGGCGCCCTGTAACCTCAGTATCAGAACCCAGCTTGGTGCCCTGTAACCTCAGTAATATACCCAGTTTACTGCCCCATAACCTAAGTATCAGAATGCATCCTGTCAAGGAATTGAAACTGTGCAGCCGTGATGAGTAATGCATAAAAAGGCAAACATTTCATATTATAATCCACCGCAAACTGCTGAAATGCGAATGACCCATAGTTTGTCTTGGGTGTTGTATTTATGCACTTAGGCTCTGATTTCAGTTGATAGAATTTTAACTTGTGTCGTTCCTTAGCTGCCGATAAAAGGTGCTGCATTTGAAAGAAAGATTTATAAGTGAATCTTCAAAGCTTCTCTCTCAAAATGTTTGCAGAGACGATACTTGACCAGTTGGGAATAAGCGGTTTTATGATTTTTCTGGATAGTTTTCAGTCTGTGTGTCAGCACTCTTAAGGTGACCAGCTCTTGTCCCCCTTTACTGTCTGCTGTCCAGGCGAGAAACGCATGCGGTATTTCCAGCTGCTCATCAGTGGCTTCTACACCCCCTGGACACTGCCCCTGGGGAGTGATGACACCTTGGGCACCTCACCCCATGGCGTGACGGACCCCCAGATGGTAAGCCCACGTACCGCCACGCAGAGGAGACGGCGGAGGTGAATACGAGGTCTGCTCACCTCCATCAGGATGAAAAATGCTTATCATGCAGCTACAACTGGCTGCTTTCAAGGTCAAATCACTCTCCGCACTGTACCAAGTGTTCGTATAGATGTCTTATTGGGCGTTTTTCTCTGCTATTGCTTCATGAGTTGCCCGTGCCAGTCGCTGTCAGCCCCCCACTCCACGCAGCCGTGTCCTGACAGAGTTCAGGAAAGTACAGACATTCTGCAGCTCCTGCCCGCCCCCTGCTGCTCTCATGCCTGAGCGTGTCTGCTTCCACGTGGCCTCATTCTGTAGAACCTGTGCAGTGCTGGTTTGGCGCAAAGGAAAAGTGGGAATGCAGTGAGCCAGTGCTGTTGGCCTTTCTTTCGGCTTCGCATGCCGTCATGCTCAGTCTGGTCCTGCACCGCAACCAGGCACCTCTCTGGCCGCAAGCTCGCCTTGTCCCTGTTCTGTGGTGGCCTGCATCATTGGCATCGTCGTGTTTCACTATAGTTACCCTGCGCGGGCGCTGAGCAGTTTGAGTGAAGCAGCCCTTGGCTTGTTGTGGGGACACCGCTGTTCAGTTTTTGAAGCTTTGTTTATGATGGATAATTCAAGGCTTCTGCTTGTGTGCATGTTCCGAGACTTTTACGAGATGTTTCTCCTGGAAGTATCTGTGTGTGGTAGCAGCTTGTTATTCTAGCCAATCGGAGTGCACATCCCTGCATTCCCTGTTATCTTCCCAGCATCCCAGGTTGTTTCCTGTGCTTCCAAAGTTCTCTCAGAGCTGCTGACGGCAGGGCCCTCTGCCAGTGTCATTCCACCCTACAGGACCTCACTCTCTCTTTGGTGTTTTCCTCAGCCCCGCGACGCCACCCGGAGGCTCTCAGAGGGCAGCTGTTCCACCCTGGGGGGCACCAGCACCCCTAACAGCACTCTCACTCCTCTCTCGCTGGACACGGCCTACTCCAGCCTGCGCCAAGACACCCCCAGCAGCTTTGGCCACACCCCGCAGTCCCAGGGCACGCCTCTCACCCCACGCCTTTCCGGAACGCCCTTTTCCCAGGACTCCAACTACTCCAGCCGCCAGAGCACCCCAGTGCACCAGTTGGCAGGAGGCTACCGTGGCGGCCGGAGACACGAGACCAAGTTTCAGGACGCCTACAACCGGCGTCCTGAGCGCCGCTATGTACATAGCGCGGGGGGCGTGTACCGCACAGCTGAGCCCCCGCCCTTCCCTGGCCCCACATTCAAGCACCACCTGGCCCCCCCCCCGGCCCCGCCTGAGCCCGCACCCTCAACTCCTCCTGTCAACACTAGCTACAAGTCGGCCTTCTCCCCCTATCAGGCCCCCCCACCCTCTATGTATGCCCCCCCTCACACGGAGCACCCCCGGGATCCGGAATATCGGCGGCTGCTCCCACCTCTCAACAAGACCTTTACCCTGAGCAGTGCCCCTCCCACTCCCACCGCTACCGACTTTGTCCCAGTGAGGGAGAAGCCGGAAACGCCCCCGCTGCCTGAACCCCCACCTGCTGCCGATTCTCTGCCGGCAGCGCCCCCTGGTAGGACCCCTGAGCATCGTTCTTCCCCTGGCACCCCCACACTGGAATCCGAGCGGCACAGCCTGGACTCGCGCATCGAGATGCTGCTGAAGGAGAAGAGAACCAAGCTGCCCTTCCTGAGCGAGAGGGACTCGGACACAGAGGTGCGCATGGAGGGCAGCCCCATTTCCTCGTCTTCGTCACAGCTCTCCCCCATCCCTCCCTATACGTCCGGCCCCCGACCCCCTAGCACCGGCCTGGAGGACATCAGCCCCACCCCCCTGCCGGACTCGGACGAGGACGAGCCCGGACTCGGCCCGGCCGCTTTACTGTGCAGCCCCTACTCCCGCTCCCCAGGCACTGCCCACCCCCAGGGGGCAGCAGACGGGGCACCGACCAACGAACCCGTCTCCAGAGGTCAGACACCTACTGACAAGATGGATGTGGTAAGGCTGGTTTCCTTATTCATGTCTCAGGTCTTAACCCTTGTTGATATGCTTTAAAACATCGCTAGCACTTTCTATAGGAGTTTTAATTGCTGGTGGGATGATGGGCTTTCATGGGCCCATTGCTGGTGGGATGATGGGCTTTCGTGGACCTTCTCAAAGTGCAGGTTTTCTTGTTGTTCGGCATCCTGAGTAGCCTCGTGCTCTGTACAATGTCATCTGGCTTTGTGAGAGCACATACATCTCTCATTGATGTTTAGCCTGTACTTGCAAATTTCTCCATTTTTATTACCTGTTAACACAGTTATGGCTTGAACTCTCATATTAATTACAGTCGTGCCTCATTTGCGACGCGGCCCTGGGCTCTGAACTTTTAGGACTATTTGCTGTTATTCCAAATGTATTGAGCTGTAGTTCTTTCGCAAACGAATAATCCTTCACGGTGTAGCTGGGTGTTTCCATGATATGCCTCCTTCACAGAGGAATGATCCATTGCGGTGTAGCTGGGGGGGCTTCATGTCATGCCTCCTTGACAGAGGAATGATCCATTGTGGTGTAGCTGGGGGCGCTTCATGTCATGCCTCCTTCACAGAGGAATGATCCATTGCTCTATAGCTGGGGGGGCTTCATGTCATGCCTTCTTGACACAGGAATGATCCATTGCGGTGTAGCTGGGGGGGGAGGTTCATATCATGCTTCATTCACAGAGGAATGATCCATTGCAGTGTAATCGGGGGGGTTTCATGCCACTGCTTCATAGAGGAATGAATCCATTGCAGTGTAGCTGGGGGGTTTCATGTCATGCCTCCTTGATAGAGGAATGATCCATGTGGTGGGCCTGGGGGTTTTCCCATGTATACATCCAAACACTGGACACATGCTTTAGAGTGTTTCAGCAACATGCAGATAGTACAGTGCACATGTATGTCATGCATGCGTGTAGGTTATTTTTTAAAATGGGCAATTCCACGTTTTGACAGTGCTGGGTAGTATACCGATTCATACCGGTTCATACCGAAAAACATTTTTTATTATTGTTATTATATGAATTTTTCTTATCGCAATACCAGTTTGGGAGGCTGGGGCCCCTCTGGCGTGTGGGGGGGCCCTCGGTTGAGGGGGTGGGGGGCGGGCTCTCGGTTGGCGGGGCCCTTCGGCCCTGGACCCACTCCAGGATTCCTGGTTGGACTGGGGGTCTCGCTGCCCGTTTCCCCCCTGCGGGCCTCCTTCTACGGGGGTTGGCGCCCCCTTAGTCCCTCGCGGGCTTCCTCTCGAGTTGGGCGGGTGGTTGTCTCGGGGACCCATGGCTGTGGACCCTTATGCCGTGGGGGCAGTGGGGTGGCCTCGGTTGCCTGGTTCCCTTTGCCTTGGGCCTGGTGATGGGGGGGGGGGGCACTGTCACACCCCCCGGCGGTATCAATTACCAGCACATCCAGTGACAAATCGGTTCACACCTACACTTGCACATACAAAACTGGGCGCATACGAGGTGGAGCAATCAATATCATTATTATTATTACTTTTTAAAGTAACTCATACATATAGGAATTGAAATGTGTCTATATGTGTATGATCACGTGTGTGTATGCTACATATATGTGGTACCTGTGACATTATGTGCTATTGTTATTGTCGTTGTGGTTGTTGTTGATATTATTGTTGTGGCTTTTTCTTCTTGTCATTATTGGCCTGCTTTTGATATTTTGCTGTTTGTCCTTTGCTGGGTGTTGTGTGTGTGTGTGTGTGTGTGTGTGTGATGTTTGTTTGTACTCTGCATTCCCTAACACTTTTTCTCCATCCCACCTTTATTATTATCATTTGTATTTTTTTTTCTCTCCCCATGGTGGTTGGTATCTGTGGTCTAAAATGTGGTCAACGCCCAGTCATACTTAAAAAAAAATAATAATAAAATACTGCTGTATACTGTGAAACCGATATAACTTCGAAAAAGTACTGTGACATTCATTTTTGGTCATACCGCCAAGCTCTATGTTATGTTATGTGTATATATCATATTTGCTGGCAGGTAGCAGATGTATATCAGAGGCTCTGATTAAGGTTCTGTTGGGCTGGTCCAGTCCTGCCATCATACGCATCATACCCCTTTTTCCAAGGGGTTCGCAAGGATGTGTTGGTTAGACCTGCTGGCACCAGACCCCATTCAGACAGACCATGAGACACATCCTCAACAGTTAGAATGTCTTACTTACAGTACTTAGTCTTTGCTTGTTTTGTTCCTGATACTGTTTAGCTTCACGTCAGATAGAGGGTCACAAGGCGGAATGTTGAAGTTAGTTGAATGTGATTTATGAACAGCTCTGAATTCCTGTGAGTGTTTGAAAGATGAATCACGCAGACCCCTGTACCCCCCCCCCCCCGTCTGTGAACTTTCCTTCATTCATTCATTCATTCATAGATTGACCTCAGACTGACATCAGCCACAGCCGCTTTTCAAACACCTGCTTCCTTCGGGTGCCTGAAGGCCTCCTGTTCTATCAGGTCTGGCTCACCATTAAGTTCAGAGACATGGCACACGTGCATCAGAACCCCGCTGTGCGGCTGTGACGTGTGGGTGATGCGGGCCTCATGTCAGTAAGAATGTCACCTTCCCCTGAATGGTGTGGGGACACGTCACTGCGGTGTGCTGGCAGCTGGCTCCCTCCTTCTGTATCTCGTTTCCTCCCTCGATGGTGTTGTGGTTAGAGAGTGAGAGTGCCCTTCAGGTTTCGCTTTCGCTTCACTTCCCATCCCATGAGACGTTCTTTCTGCTGTGGTTTCCGAGAGTGAGAAGCAGTGGTTTCTGTCTGTCTGCCTGCCTGTCTGGGCTCTGCCACGAGTCTGCCCTGTGTCTACCTGTCTGTCTGGGCTCTGCCCTGTGTCTGCCCTGTGTCTGCCCTGTGTCTGATATGTGTCTGCCTGTCTGTCTGGGCTCTGCCCTGTGTCTGCCGTGTGTCTGATATGTGTCTGCCTGTCTGTCTGGGCTCTGCCCTGTGTCTGCCCTGTGTCTGCCTGCCTGTCTGGGCTCAACCATGAGTGCCGGGTGTCTGCCTGCCTGTCTGGGCTCTGCCCTGTGTCTGCCCTGTGTCTGCCTGCCTGTCTGGGCTCTGCCCTGTGTCTGCCCTGTGTCTGCCGTGTGTCTGCCTGCCTGTCTGGGCTCTGCCCTGTGTCTGCCTGCCTGTCTGGGTTCTGCCCTGTGTCTGCCCTGTGTCTGCCCTGTGTCTGCCTGCCTGTCTGGGCTCAACCATGAGTGCCGTGTGTCTGCCTGCCTGTCTGGGCTCTGCCCTGTGTCTGCCCTGTGTCTGCCTGTCTGTCTGGGCTCAGCAGTGAGTGCCGTGTGTCTGCCTGCCAGTCTGGGCTCTGCCCTGTGTCTGCCCTGTGTCTGCCTGCCTGTCTGGGCTCTGCCCTGTGTCTGCCCTGTGTCTGCCCTGTGTCTGCCTGCCTGTCTGGGCTCAGCTGTGAGTGCCGTGTGTCTGCCTGCCTGTCTGGGCTCTGCCCTGTGTCTGCCCTGTGTCTGCCTGCCTGACTGGGCTCTGCCCTGTGTCTGCCCTGTGTCTGCCTGCCTGTCTGGGCTCTGCCCTGTGTCTGCCCTGTGTCTGCCTGCCTGTCTGGGCTCTGCCCTGTGTCTGCCCTGTGTCTGCCTGCCTGTCTGGGCTCTGCCCTGTGTCTGCCTGCCTGTCTGGGCTCTGCCCTGTGTCTGCCTGCCTGTCTGGGCTCTGCCCTGTGTCTGCCTGCCTGTCTGGGCTCTGCCCTGTGTCTGCCTGCCTGTCTGGGCTCTGCCCTGTGTCTGCCTGCCTGTCTGGGCTCTGCCCTGTGTCTGCCTGCCTGTCTGCCTGCCTGTCTGGGCTCTGCCCTGTGTCTGCCCTGTGTCTGCCCTGTGTCTGCCTGCCTGTCTGGGCTCTGCCCTGTGTCTGCCCTGTGTCTGCTATCTGAATGATGCTCCCATGTCTCCTTCACAGAGGAATGATCCATTTGGGTGTTTACTCCCCCCGACCCCCCCCCCCCATTACTTACCCCACTTCCCCTCCCCCCCCGGTACTGAGGCTTCTCCCCCCCCTTGATTTTGACTCTGCACCCCCCCCGTTTCCTACCCCACACAGTACAGTTCACTGTTGCCCCCTCCCCCCCCACCAAAATGGTTTCTTTGTACCTGGGTGGTGTGCATGTGTAACACATTAGATAATCCTCTCACATCACAAATGTTTGGTCACACAACCTGTAAGAGCATTAAAATACTGTAGTAGCCACCCCTAACATTCCGTATCGTCGGACCACAAAGCCTTTCCTTCCCTTCAGAACTTCAGGGGGTAGCTAAGAGCTGTGAGCCTCTCCCTAGCTAAAGTAACGTCACCGGACTGTTGTCCTCATCAACATCAGACACATTTCCCTTCTTGGGGAAATATTTTAACAAACTCATCTGAAAATGCAATCAGGAATCTTTTAATACATAGCTTGTATAAACATAGTTGGCAATTATTATACTGATATTTATTGAAGTAACGTTACTGTCGAGAGATTAAAACAATGTAATATGGTTATAGTGATGAGAATTATCATGGTTATCGGTATTATTGCGGTGTTGTTAAAATGTGCTGAATATGTTCAAAAAGTACTGATACACAAACTGAAATCATTCTGGCAAATTATACATTGAAAACTACCAATTAGCACCACACTTTTTTGCATACACATTTAAAATAACCTTATGTAAACAAATGAAAACTCATAAGTAAAAGAGAACTTATCAACTCATAAGAGTTCAACTATTAACTGAACGTCAAATAAAAATAATGGTGTCACATGGTATTTACACAAAAAAATCTGTACAGAAAAAGAAAATAGTGTTTTGTTACAATAATATGCAAAAGTAAACAGAATTTATTCTTAACAGCGAATGGACATTCAGCAAAAACGTGTCAACTCCCCTACGCCACTTACATCATGTTCTTACAAGAGTAGGTAACACCTACCTTCCTTTTGCTTTCCTGACAAGCGATTAGCAAGTTACACAGACAACCCATGATATTTTCCCCCCATTCCAAAGCCCACATATCATACATTGAGCTAAAAGTTAGCTTAGCTGGCATTAGCTATAAAGTAGTGGATGGTGATTAAGATGATTAAAACCAAAATGTGACCCCCCAGGCTCAGTCCTCTTATAAGGCCGCAGAATCTCCAGAGCACTGTCACTCCCTTCTGCCATGTTTCACTGATACCAAACAAATCCGTGTTACATGCTGCTCCTCTACACCTGTATCTGGGAAACTATTGCTAACTTTGGATCATGCTGGACAATATTTAAGTTTTTCAGAATGTGGTAATCAGTGCTTGAAATGGGTCGCATTGCTGTTCTCCTCGGAGAACCAGCACCTCTCAGTATCTGCTGGTACCAAATAACGAGGAGCGAGATCTGCACTGGGAGCACTGGCGGTACTCAACCACGGTTTTATTGATAATTCAAATTTGAAATTGTAATACTAACCGTCAGCAATTTTACTGTGTTTTATCCATGTTACCGGTATTATGATGTACTGAATTTGCTAATGTTACCGTTAGATTAGCTGGACCATTATTTCACAATATAATAATAATAAGCTGCCAGTGGACACCAATAGAGAATTATGTCACATTGTAAGTTTTTACAGTTTAAAAGGACAAATGTTAACGTCAGCTTGCTAAATCGCTCTCCTTTTTTCCCTTTTTCTTTGCTGAGATGCACCAATCTGATATTCGAGACTGATATCGGCACCGATTCATACCTCAAACAGGGTATCGGCCATAGGTGACCAGGCGACGTAGGATATTTACTTATTCCGTTTTTGGCAGTCTGTAAAAAGTTAGCTCCTATTTCTTGTTAAATCGTTTTTCACAGTAAATCGCATAACATCTTTCCCATCTTATGTGTGTTTTTTTTTTTGCAACATGCAAGCTGAACGCTAACGTTGCTGCTCAGTCTATTTGCCACTCAGTGGATTTGAGAGCAGTGACGTCTGCCTACTGTGACGTTATGCGCATAACTTTTGCAGTAGCAGGAGTGTAAGAACATCAGATAAGTATTTTATGCTTTTTTTTAACAACTTGTAGCACAGAGATTTGCGATCTTCGTAAAACCAAAGTTTTCAGAGGCAGAAGTAGCATTTAGTGCGAAATCCCTTTAAAGTCACACACATCTGTGTGAGACGATGTGAGTAATATGAAAAAAGCAATGGATGATTTGGGAGTCAATGGCTTGGGCTGCTGTCACAGTGAAGTGTAAGTGATGCTGTTGTCAGTGGGAGAAAAATTGTGGGGCGTTTTAAGCATTCGCTACTTGCGTATCCTCGCTTGGAAGATATTCAAATTGAGCTACAAAATGCCTCGAAAACACTTAAAACAAGATGTGGAAATGAGGTGGAATGGTATGTTTTGCATGTTTTTGTAGTAGCCTAATTTAAAAGTTTTTTTTTTTCCATCTCATTTGTATTTACTATTTAAAAAAATAGAGCTCTGGTAATCAGATAAGTACTCATCGGCCGATACACTCTGCTTAGATATCGGGACTGAAAAAGAGGAATGGGTGCACCACTAATGATAAAATTAATGTAAAAAAGCTCTTGTATCGGAATGTGTATCTGCAGTAGTGTATCGGTATGTGTATCTGCAGTAGTGTATCGGTATGTGTATCGGCAGTAGTGTATCGGAAGGTGTATCGGCAGTAGTGTATCGGAAGGTGTATCGGCAGTAGTGTATCGGTATGTGTATCTGCAGTAGTGTATCGGTATGTGTATCTGCAGTAGTGTATCGGAATGTGTGTCTGCAGTAGTGTATCGGAAGGTGTGTCGGCAGTAGTGTATCGGAAGGTGTGTCGGCAGTAGTGTATCGGAAGGTGTGTCGGCAGTAGTGTATCGGAAGGTGTGTCGGCAGTAGTGTATCGGAAGGTGTGTCGGCAGTAGTGTATCGGAAGGTGTGTCGGCAGTAGTGTATCGGAAGGTGTGTCGGCAGTAGTGTATCGGAAGGTGTGTCGGCAGTAGTGTATCGGAAGGTGTGTCGGCAGTAGTGTATCGGAAGGTGTGTCGGCAGTAGTGTATCGGAAGGTGTGTCGGCAGTAGTGTATCGGAAGGTGTGTCCCGTCGGCAGTAGTGTATCGGAAGGTGTGTCCCGTCGGCAGTAGTGTATCGGAAGGTGTGTCCCGTCGGCAGTAGTGTATCGGAAGGTGTGTCCCGTCGGCAGTAGTGTATCGGAAGGTGTGTCCCGTCGGCAGTAGTGTATCGGAAGGTGTGTCCCGTCGGCAGTAGTGTATCGGAAGGTGTGTCCCATCGGCAGTAGTGTATCGGAAGGTGTGTCCCATCGGCAGTAGTGTATCGGAAGGTGTGTCCCATCGGCAGTAGTGTATCGGAAGGTGTGTCGCCATCGGCAGTAGTGTATCGGAACGTGTGTCGCCATCGGCAGTAGTGTATCGGAAGGTGTGTCGGCAGTAGTGTATCGGAAGGTGCGTCGGCAGTAGTGTATCGGAAGGTGCGTCGGCAGTAGTGTATCGGAAGGTGCGTCGGCAGTAGTGTATCGGAAGGTGCGTCGGCAGTAGTGTATCGGAAGGTGCGTCGGCAGTAGTGTATCGGAAGGTGCGTCGGCAGTAGTGTATCGGAACGTGCGTCGGCAGTAGTGTATCGGAATGTGTATTGGATTCGGCAATAGTGTATCGGAATGTGTATTGGATTCGGCAATAGTGTATCGGTATGTGTATCGGCAGTAGTGTATCGGTATGTGTATCGGCAGTAGTGTATCGGAACGTGCGTCTGCAGTAGTGTATCGGAACGTGCGTCTGCAGTAGTGTATCGGAACGTGCGTCTGCAGTAGTGTATCGGAAGGTGCGTCTGCAGTAGTGTATCGGAAGGTGCGTCTGCAGTAGTGTATCGGAAGGTGCGTCTGCAGTAGTGTATCGGAAGGTGCGTCTGCAGTAGTGTATCGGAAGGTGCGTCTGCAGTAGTGTATCGGAAGGTGCGTCGGCAGTAGTGTATCGGAAGGTGCGTCGGCAGTAGTGTATCGGAAGGTGCGTCGGCAGTAGTGTATCGGAAGGTGCGTCGGCAGTAGTGTATCGGAAGGTGCGTCGGCATCGGCAGTAGTGTATCGGAAGGTGTATCGGCAGTAGTGTATCGGAATGTGTATTGGATTCGGCTGTAGTGTATCGGAATCTGTATCGGCAGTAGTGTATCGGAATCTGTATTGGCAGTAGTGTATCGGAAGGTGTATCGGCATCGGCAGTAGTGTATCGGAATCCGATCAGACCTGGAAATAATGTGGATCACCCCATCCCTATTTTTCCTCTTTCTTCTTTCTCCCTCTTGTCGGTCACATAGACCATGGACATGTGACCAGGCTGAGTGCCTGCATGGATGTGTGCAGGCTGTTGCTGCAAAATATGTAGCAGAAACACTGGCCTGTCATACGTAACAATCGTACAGTCAGCACAACTATAATTCAGCTTACTCATCAAATCCCGACAGGGGCTGCACCTAATGATTATTTGTCGATTAGTTAATCTTGTGATTTTTTTATTTTTTTTTTATTATTTTGCCCCTCCCCCCCAATACTGAGGCTGCTTTGATTTTTATTTTTTTTTTACTAATCTACTGAAAAAATTGGTGAATAAATAATCAGGACTGGCTAACCTGCACCACCAGCAACAAACCCCCCCCCCCCCCCCCCCCCCATGGCGTGTCGGTACATCTTCCACATTGGGGCACTACTGCCATATTGTTTTTTTCCTTTTATTATATTCCCAGGCCTTTGATATCACCGGTCTTTTGCACAAAGGATCTTTATTACTAGGTGCTGCCATCTTCCACTCTTCAAAGCTCGCAATAACGTGATGTGGTGAAATACGCCACACTAATCAACGTATTCACATAATTGATTACATGATTAAAGAAGTAGATGCATAACGATCAGCTCATATCCATGTCAGCCAAACTACAAGTGATCTGTTCCCTTGGTTAACAGCATGGATAAAAAAATTATAATAGATTTTTTTATTATTGGTAAACCATGACAATGCTGCTAGCTGTTGAAATATGAAACGTTAAGCCTGCAAACATGTAACGCTTTCCAGCTTTAGATCCCTATGGAGGAATCTCTGGAATAGAGTTGAACAGTCGGACCTTTAGGCCTGCCGCTCTGCGGCGTACCAGCTGAGGCCACCAAAGGCGGGGAAATGGAGAGAGCAGCATCATGCCGCTTCTGGAAATCTCTCCACAGTTGAGATTCAAATTCTTTCCAGAAATAGATTATGCATAGTGGAGAATAGATTGTTTTTCTTCATTTTCGAGCAACATGTAGCTCAGTGGGGCTGGGATCTATATTTGTGTCTGTGTCCAGAAGGTTATGGCTTCAAATCTCATGGCAAGTTGCCATATCATATAACCCTGCTGTTTCAGGGCACTGGATGCTGGCTGACCCTGTGCTCTGACACCAGAACTTGTACCCACCTCAATATTATATATTTGTCTGTGTCCGGAAGGTTTTTGGTTCAAATCCCATGGCAAGTTGCCAAATATATCCCTGCCGTTCCTGGGCATTGGATGCTGGCTGACCCTGTGCTCTGACACCAGAACTTGTACCCACCTCAATATTATATATTTGTCTGTGTCCAGAAGGTTTTTGGTTCAAATCCCAAGGCAAGTTGCCAGATATATCCCTGCCGTTCCCGAGCACTGAATGCTGGCTGACCCTGTGCTCTGAGCCCCGCACTTGTTGCCATGTCTATATTATACATGTGTCTGTGTCCCTTATGGAGATCAGGAGGATCTATATGAAAACCAGCAAGTTTTCCCACATAGATGAATGAAGTACTGCATTGTATTCTCTCCTGATTTGGCAGTGGATGACAGCCAGGAGGCCCTGACCAGCAGGAAGGGCTACTTTGTGAGCCTGGTTTGACTGCTGTGTCAGCCCCACTGGCCAACCAACCATCTCTGTATTTTTTTGTCTTGTCAGTTAGTCGGTGTCACCTGTCGGTTCCTTGAGGATCCAAGGCAGTGTTTGGTAAATAACAGTCTGACGTTGCTGGCCTTTCCGTATCAGGCTGCCGGATGGCAACCGCTACCCGCCTACTATGGAGGGAAGAGGGCTGGTGACTCTGTCCCCCTTCTGTCCCGGCAGATCTCTGACTCCTCCAGACTCTGCGACTCTCTGTCCCTCAGTACCCCCATCCCATCCTGGCAGCTTTCTGTCCCGCCAACATCCCAGCGGCTGTCTGTTCCCGCCGGACATTTGCCTCCCCCCCCGCCTATTTCGGACACTCTCTCTCCCCCTGGATTCTGCGGTTCTGTATGCTTCGCTTAGCACAATGTGTTTGATTGCTGTGGGTTTGGCCCAGTGTGATAAAGGTGTAATACAGATCAATGGCAGCAACCCAAAGATGGAGTTAATAATGAGCTCCGGGGGGGGGGGGGGGTCACCATGAATAATCTATACTGCAGCCTTTTACAAACGTCTGCCCTGACCTTGGTTTCTGCACCCCAGTCAGTGCTTTAGCATGTGCATGTGTGGGGTCACCGCATGACCCCGCCATTGAGCGCGCGCGCGTGTCCGCTACCCCGCCATTGAGCGCGCGCGCGTGTCCGCGACCCCCGCCATTGAGCGCGCGCGCGTGTCCGCTACCCCGCCATTGAGCGCGCGCGCGTGTCCGCTACCCCGCCATTGAGCGCGCGCGCGTGTCCGCGACCCCGCCATTGAGCGTGTGCAGTGCCCCTTCGCGACCTCGCTGTCTTATGCCGATATCCTGCCAACGTGACAAACTTCCATGTAAATTTGCTGGGAAGCTGCTGTCTGGTATATTCACCTCCTTCCTTTTCGTAGCTGGTAACTTTTTTTTTTTGTTAGGGTGATGTTGTTATACGGGAATTTGGGGGGGCTTGCTGTCCTCTGTGATTGTGATGTAACTCTGCCCCCCCCCCCCCCCCAGGGCGCGCCCTCTTCCGGGGAGGACATGGAGATATCGGACGACGAGATGCCGGGCACCCCCATTGCAGCCAGCGACTGTGCCGAAGGCCTGGTGCTCAGTCCCTCTGTGGGCGCCTTGCCCCCACAAGCCATTCCCATCCCCCCTCCAGGCTTCCCCCCACTGCCGCCTCCCCAGGCCGGATTCCCGCCTTTGCCCCCGCACCTTCCGCCCCCCGGGCCCCCGCCGCCACCACCGCTGCCAGGCCCGCCCCCACATCCCATGCTGCACCCACTGCACCCCTACGCGCCCGGCCTGGTGCCCGTCATGCCTGTGGAGCTGGTGGGTTGCTTGCCGCAGTGGGGGGGCATGCATATGTCCTTCCAGATGCAGACGCAGATGTTGAGCCGCATGCTGCAGGGCCAACGTGCCTACCCCTACCCCCCCTACGTGGGTGGGCCAGGGGGCGGGGCCGTGCCCTTCAACGAGCCGTACCGGCCTTTCTCAGTGGCAGGAGGCATTCCTCCGGCCGGACAGTCCTGGCCCCTGCACGCCTTCCCCCGCTTTAACCCAGCTGTGCCCCCACCTGGGTACCAGCCGCAGAAGGAGGACCCGCACAAGGCCACCGTGGATGGGGTCCTGTTGGTCATTGTCAAGGAGCTGAAGGCCATCATGAAGAGGGACCTGAACCGCAAGATGGTAGAGGTGGTTGCCTTTCGAGCCTTTGATGAGTGGTGGGACCGGAAGGAGCGCTCAGCCAAGGTGAGGCTGCCTGGCCTGAAATGCATTGCCTGAGGCTTATGCTACGTTCAGGCACACACCTGCTCAGGTTCATGCCGTGTTCAGGCACACACAAACTCAGGCTCATCCTGTGCTCAGGCACACACCTGCTCAGGCTCATGCCGTGCTCAGACACACACCAACTCAGGCTCATCCTGTGCTCAGGCACACACCTGCTCAGGCTCATGCCGTGCTCAGACACACACCAACTCAGGTTCATCCTGTGCTCAGGCACATGCCATGTTCAGGCACACACCAACTCAGGCTCATGCCGCGCTCTGGCACACACAGGCTCAGGCTCATACCACATCAGACTCATGCCATGCCCAGGCACACACTGGCTTAAGCTTTGCCGTGCTCAGGCACACACAGGCTCAGGCTCATACCACATCAGACTCATGCTGTGCTAAGGCACACACTGGCTTAAGCTTTGCTGTGCTCAGGCACACACAGGCTCAGGCTCATACCACATCAGACTCATGCCGTGCTCAGGCACACACTGGCTTAAGCTTTGCCGTGCTCTGGCACACACATGCTTAGGCTCATACCGTGCTCACACACACACTGGCTTAAGCTTGGCCGTACTCAGGCACACACAGGCTCAGGCTCATACCACATCAGACTCATGCCGTGCTCAGGCACACAGTGGCTTAAGCTTTGCCGTGCTCAGGCACACACAGGCTCAGGCTCATACCACATCAGACTCATGCCGTGCTCAGGCACACACTGGCTTAAGCTTTGCCGTGCTCAGGCACACACAGGCTCAGGCTCATACCACATCAGACTCATGCCGTGCTCAGGCACACACTGGCTTAAGCTTTGCCGTGCTCAGGCATACACAGGCTCAGGCTCATACCACATCAGACTCATGCCGTGCTCAGGCACACACTGGCTTAAGCTTTGCCGTGCTCAGGCGCACACAGGCTCAGGCTCATACCACATCAGACTCATGCCGTGCTCAGGCACACACTGGCTTAAGCTTTGCCGTGCTCAGGCACACACAGGCTCAGGCTCATACCACATCAGACTCATGCCGTGCTCAGGCACACACTGGCTTAAGCTTTGCCGTGCTCAGGCACACACAGGCTCAGGCTCATACCACATCAGACTCATGCCGTGCTCAGGCACACACTGGCTTAAGCTTTGCCGTGCTCAGGCGCACACAGGCTCAGGCTCATACCACATCAGACTCATGCTGTACTAAGGCACACACTGGCTTAAGCTTTGCTGTGCTCAGGCACACACAGGCTCAGGCTCATACCACATCAGACTCATGCCGTGCTCAGGCACACACTGGCTTAAGCTTTGCCGTGCTCAGGCACACACATGCTTAGGCTCATACCGTGTTCACACACACACTGGCTTAAGCTTGGCCGTACTCAGGCACACACAGGCTCAGGCTCATACCACATCAGACTCATGCCGTGCTCAGGCACACACTGGCTTAAGCTTTGCCATGCTCAGGCACACACAGGCTCAGGCTCATACCACATCAGACTCATGCCGTGCTCAGGCACACAGTGGCTTAAGCTTTGCCGTGCTCAGGCACACACAGGCTCAGGCTCATACCACATCAGACTCATGCTGTGCTCAGGCACACACTAGCTTAAGCTTTGCCGTGCTCAGGCACACACTAGCTTAAGCTTTGCCGTGCTCAGGCACACACAGGCTCCGGCTCATACCACATCAGACTCATGCCGTGCTCAGGCACACAGTGGCTTAAGTTTTGCCATGCTCAGGCACACACAGGCTCCGGCTCATACCACATCAGACTCATGCCATGCTCAGGCACACGCTGGCTTAAGCTTTGCCATGCTCAGGCACACACAGGCTCCGGCTCATACCACATCAGACTCATGCCGTGCTCAGGCACACACTGGCTTAAGCTTTGCCATGCTCAGGCACACACAGGCTCAGGCTCATACCACATCAGACTCATGCCGTGCTCAGGCACACACTGGCTTAAGCTTTGCCGTGCTCAGGCACACACAGACTCAGGCTCATACCACATCAGACTCATGCCGTGCTCAGGCACACACTGGCTTAAGCTTTGCCGTGCTCAGGCACACACAGGCTCAGGCTCATACCACATCAGACTCATGCCGTGCTCAGGCACACACTGGCTTAAGCTCAGCAGGTTTATTCTGGTTTCCCATGTTTTTATACTGTATGTCCTGCATGAGATCAGTAGCATGTGAAGAGTGGCTGTCTGGCAGTGTGGCTCCCCGACGCGACCATGCAGCACTCGGTGTTATTCTCACAGGCTGAATTGCGGTTCTCGTATGAACGATCTCACCCTCTGTCTCCGTTATACTGTATGACCCCCCCCACACACTCGCACACACTCACTCTGGCGATTTCACAGGCCTCCCTCACGCCTGTCAAGAGTGGCGAGCCTAAAGAAGAGGAGAAGGAGAAGCCGCGGCCCCGGGAAACTGTTGCGTCCAGCCTGCTGGAGGGCTGGAACAAGGGCGAGGGCCTCGGCTACGAAGGCATGGGGCTCGGCATCGGCCTGCGTGGCGCCATCCGCCTGCCCTCCTTCAAGGTACAGACCCACCCTGTCTGCGGCTCGCTGCTTCTTCCCTGCATGAAGGTGACAAAAGAGTCTCCATCACGGCTGGGTTACTGTGACATACAGCATGATTTGTGGGATCCCTGTTGGCATCATTCATTCCAGAGGTTTCCCTAATGGATACTCAGATGAGCATGATAAGCCAGGTGTGGAAACCACTGCATTTGAAGTAGCTTCGACTTCTGCCGATTTGGGTTTCAGCTGATCATGTTCAGTTGAGTAGAGGTGTTACCGAGTGAATGATCTAGGATGAGCCCCGAATGACTTGGGATGGATGTTGTGGATGGAGGGAGTGGTCGCCCTTAACGTAGAGGCGCACGTCCTTAAGCAGCACTCACATCGCAAGCTGGTGCATGTCCCTCCCTTTCATGGCTGTGACTGAATCTGTAAGGAAACGGCTTTTTATTCCTGATGGGTGCTTCTTTCTCGC
Organism: Brienomyrus brachyistius; assembly: GCF_023856365.1. Lineage (NCBI taxonomy): Eukaryota > Metazoa > Chordata > Actinopteri > Osteoglossiformes > Mormyridae > Brienomyrus > Brienomyrus brachyistius. The sequence goes on along the minus strand of NC_064534.1, from coordinate 772,957 downwards.
TCCATATGTAGGTGAAACGGAAAGAGCCCCCAGACCCTGCCTCCACGGCGGACACCAAACGGGCACGACCTTCCACCCCCGCGGACGAGGAGCTGGAAGACGAAGGTCTGAGCCAAGCACGCATGGCTGCTACTCACCATTAGTGCTCAGCTGTTAGCCTGTATGGTAAAGTAGGCGACTCTCTTACTCTCCACGCCATTGGCTACCTGCAGGGTACCAGGTGTGTGGTAGCATAGCCCCAAGCCTACACCCTCACCGGGGAAGACCTGCGATTGCACAGCAAAGCTGGCATGACTGTAGAAGCAAGGGTTCAAGTTTGAGTTTAGCATCAACTGTATGGGAGAGGCTAGCCTTGAGAGTGGGCGTGAGAAAGTGCCCCACCGAGCAGGTCACCGGTGCAGTTGACTGTTATTTTCGGTTAGGGTGATGGAGTTTTCATATCACAATCCATCAAACGACGGTACAGTTTCGGCCCCCTTCTGTCATTCCATTGGCAAGAACTGAGCTGATAGCCAGGTCATTCATAAACCCAGAGTGCTGAAGTGCACCTGAATCGGGTCACCGTGGGGACCCAGGGGGTCTCATGGTTGGTTCCTCTCTGGTGTCCAGCAAGAAGGTGCTTCCTGCATGTTCCGACACGGCAGCGTTGTGAGCACCAGACGTGCATGAGGCCTTCGGCACTAGGACACTTCAGGGGGTTTTAATTCATTTGTTTATTTTAATGATTTAAGAGTCACTGGCATGGACATTTCTGCTCCTGTAGGCCTGCCTTTGGCCTTGTCAGCAGATAAGCCAGGCACACTTCCTAGCTCACCTTTTCTTGGCTTTTTATTCGGCTATCAGCCCCATTCTTGTGACTGTATAAGCTATGCCTCGATATTTGAAATTTGAAATATTTGAAAATGCTGAATTCTGATTTAAATTGTCATTGTTTTGTGAGTCTGTCTTTATTGGGGTTGGAGGTTTCTCTCCCTGCTCATTATTAGTAATAATAATAATAATACTAATAATAATAATTAATGGATGACATAATAATCATAAGGATAATACCTGATCCCCAGAGTTAGAGAGGGACCAGGAGCTGGGAGACCCCCCTCTGGACGGCCCCAGACAAGCCGGGGATGTGGCCACGATAAGGCGCAGACATGCCAGGCCACTGGAGCTGGACAGCGAGGGGGAGGAGGAAGAGGAGACTTCTGGCAAAGAGGAAGAGGAGGAGTCCTCGCCATCAGACAAGGAGGATGATGGCCCAGAGGCGTCAGAGAAGCTTTCCTCCCCTAAGGTACGACGGGATCCTGCCGGTCAGGCAGCACATGCGGACGAATCGGGGAGAGTCAGGGTGACTCAGTGTGACTCGGGTTTTCAGGAGGAGGGGGATGAGGAAGACGATGACAATGAGCGTGACGAAGAGGACGATGATGAGGCTGACGATGACGAAGATGATGGTGACAGGGTCAGCTCTGCCTCCAGTGAGAGGGAGTCCTCCTCCAACGAGGGTGAGTGGCGCAGTGCCGAGTTGGCAGCCATCAAGCTCAGCACGTCCGTCATGGACTGGTGATGCTCCTGTTCACATAGATCAGGTCTGGAGAACTTTGGGCCCTGCAAACTTTTGGTTGGTTTCTTGTTCGTGTTCTTTTCTCTTTCCTTTGACTGTATTCCGCAGGTGTTTTCCTGACGTATTCTCATTGGTTCTCCTTTCTCCTCATTGGTCCTCCTTTCCCCCCATTTACTCCCCAGAAGCTGCTGTTGCTTCCTCCTCAAAGACCGACTCTGATTCTTCGGAGGAAAGCGCGGACTCCTCTGAGTATGACTCCAGCTCCGAGGATGAAGAAGAGGAAGTAGACGCAGAAGATGAGGAGGAGGAAGAGGAGGATGAACAGCTCCAGGTGTCCTCTGAGGAGGAGGAAGATGAGGAGGAGGAAGAAATGGCAGTGGTACCCCCAGCTACTCCAACAGCGCCGGCTGCCCCGGATGAAGAGCTGGAGATGGCACTGCTGGCAGTGTCTGCACTGGGTCGGCAGGAGGAGGAAGAGGAGCAGATGGAGACTGAGGAAGAGCAGCAACATCGCGTCTTTCTGGAGGGGGAGGAAGCAGCCAGTATCTTGAGGGCCCGCCTGGACGACCCCATCGCTCAGCTGCTCCCCCTGGAGGCAGGGCTGGAGCTGCGCCCCCCCTCCCCCAAGGGGCTCCCAGGTTTGTGTAGCTCTGCGGCTAGGGCTCCCTCTTCAGGCTATCACCGTTATTGACTGACTAACGCATTCATTTATGGTGGATATTAGCTTTCATCACAGTAGGCTAATCGTAGGGCTGGGCAATTAAAAGATAACAGTAATTATCGCAATATAATTTTCCTCGATGTCAGTGTGGTAAATGCTCGATGGACATTTGGTATGAAATATCATCACTTTCTCTGTGGCTGCTTGTCAACTGCAGCAGTGGAGCACAGGCACAGGCTGTGGGAGATTTATTGAACACGTAAGAGAATGCACTTGGGCAGGCAGGTATACAAAAGAGAACACAGTCAAAATGACAGGGCAACTCATCCAAAGAGCAGGTAAGTCCAAAGCAACCCGTCCAATCAGGGTAATCCAGTGGAATCCAAAACAGTACAAAGTGAAATTCAGTCCATGATAAATTCACACAATAATCATCCAGAGAGAATTCAGAAACGCTAGGAAGAATGCAAGCAGTGGCGTTCTGTCAGTGCTGACTAAAATAACCTGACTTGCCACCAGTCACAGTGTTTAGAGGATGAACAACCACTGCACAACAAACGCACAGTAAGGTTTATCGACTTAGCAGAGCACTCTGCGTACTACTGTTCTGGTAAAACACGTGAGTGAAGTGAGAGAGCCAGGGGTGCGTTTGACGGGATGAGTCATGGGTGTGTTTGACGGGATGAGTCAGGGGTGCGTTTGACGGGATGAGTCAGGGGTGCGTTTGACGGGATGAGTCAGGGGTGCGTTTGACGGGATGAGTCAGGGGTGCGTTTGACGGGATGAGTCAGGGGTGCGTTTGACGGGATGAGTCAGGGGTGCGTTTGACGGGATGAGTCAGGGGTGCGTTTGACGGGATGAGTCAGGGGTGCGTTTGACGGGATGAGTCAGGGGTGCGTTTGACGGGATGAGTCAGGGGTGCGTTTGACGGGATGAGTCAGGGGTGCGTTTGACGGGATGAGTCAGGGGTGCGTTTGACGGGATGAGTCAGGGGTGCGTTTGACGGGATGAGTCAGGGGTGCGTTTGACGGGGTACGTCAGGGGTGCGTTTGGTGTTCTTGTTACATTGCTGATGATTCTAATGTGCCTAGGCTGAAATGGGACTATTACAGTTATATGTGGCAAACATGTGGTTCTGTGTGAGCCATTGCAGTGCCTCGCTGTAAACCAGCCAATCAGAGCAGAGCTCACGAACATACTAATGAGTTCACAGAATAAGGGAAAACAGCCTGTTTCATTCGAGGGCCAAATAATAGGGTGTAAATGGGCTCGTAAAACCACTTCTGGACATTTTTTGACCAAAACAAGTTCATATACCTTCTATGTAAAAACCAGAGAACAGCTTAAAAAATAAATGCTTTCTCTAATGTACCTTTAACAGTTTTCATCCATTTAATGTGTCATCTTTGTCATGTTCTCTTTCAGGGGAATCGTCAGGGAACTTTAAGCATAAATCATAATCAAATTATCATGTATTACATTGTGATAACTATCGACATAGACTGAAATGAAAAAAATGATCGCAATAAAATATTTTGTCGTATCGCCCAGCCCTAACTAATTGGTACATTTTTTGAGGTGACCTTCGCAGTCTAAAATCAGGGACAATAGCTTCTTTCCTTTCCTCTATCCAATCACTCATCTTCAGGCCAGTTATTCTGGTCAGGGTTCCAGCTCCTTCCCTTGAGTTCATAGTAATGCTGGAAGTCTTGTGTCGCCTCCTAGTGGCTGACTGTAGTACTTAATGGTACTGTCTTTAAGGCATTTCGGTGTAAGCTGACCGTCTCTGTATCAGCAGAGGAGCCGGAGCTGGAAGTTGAGGCTGAGCTCCCAGAGGTGAAGATGGATGCCATGGAAGACTTCGGCAGCCTGCAACCCCCCACGCCGACAGGCTCATTAGCGGACGGTGACCTGGACCCACGCAGCACCAAGGCCAAGCTCTCCTCGCCCCCCCTGGAGGAGGAGGAGCTACCCCGCACTCCAGGCCGTGAGGCGCTCGCCGCTCTCTTGGAGGTCGAGCTGCCCACCGACAAAGTTCTCGCTTTGCCCTGTGTGCCCCTGCCCCCCCCCTCCCCCCCTGTCCCCCCTGAAGCCCCGCCCCTTCCGGCTGCCCCAGAGCTGCTGGCTGAGCTTTTGTCTACAGGGAAGCTCTTACTGGATGAGGACATCCCGCGCACGCCTGGGAGGGATGTGGCGGGCAGGAGAACCGCATCGATGGCGAAGTCGCAGAGCGTGGAGACGGTACCAGTGACGCCGGGCGGGGAGGCGCCGCTCTCGGGGGGCAGCCTGAGCCTGCTCTCCCCCCACGTGCTTGGTAGCCCTTTCTCCTACCCCTCACAGTCTCCGAGCCTCAGCTCAGGGCTCCCGCTTACCCCGGGGAGGGACTTCATCTTCACCCCCACCTTCGCTCCCACCCTGCTCGATCCAGCAGCTGCCACTTATGCGCTTCCCAATCTTCCCAGTCTTCCCAGTCTTCCCACCCCTGACATCCTGGAGGAGCCACCATCAGCGAGCTCCCCCCCTGCTGCTCCATCAGGCCCCCCTCTGGCCCCTGTCCCTGTCGTACCAAAGGAGACAGAGCCCCCCCCGGCAGGCCTCCAGTCCCCGCTGGCCGAGGCCTTCCCGGATGGGGCCGCTGTCCCCAGCGACCTGCCTGCCATCCAGCCGGACGCCACGCCACCCAAGCGGAAACCTGGGCGCCCGCGGACAAAGAAGCCAGCAGCGATGGTGGAAGCCCTGCCTACACAGGAGCTTCCTCGAGCCGAGGAGCCGCCATTTTTACCCGTTGACCTTCCGGTGAATGAGGTGCCCGCCGGCATCACGGCCCAGGTGGCAGAGGCGGCAGTGGCAGCCGGCTGCCCCGCAGAACCTGCCGCAGTGACACTGGATTTCCGGGAAGCCTGGCCAGAGTCCCCGGGGCCAGAACCAGGCATGGAGCCAGCAGAACCCATGCTGCCAGAGGGGGTCGAGCCAGTGAAGAAACCCCAGCGTAGGGTGCGTCGCAGGCAGGAGGAACTCCTGCTGCTGGCCACACCCTCTGCCCCTCCCACTCCACCCCCACCCTGCTTCCACCCACGCACCGAATTCGAGGAAATGACCATCCTGTATGACATTTGGAATGAGGGGATTGACGATGAGGACATCCGCTACCTCCAGGTCACCTATGAGAAGATGCTGCAGCAGGACATCGGCAACGACTGGCTGAATGACACCCTGTGGGTTCCCCATCCCCATATCCTTTCACTCTTCGTACTGCCCCCTTGTGGCAGAATCAGTCATAGCACCAGCTGGTAGGGGTGCAGTCCTATGGATCTGCAGATATTCTAAATGGCCATTTTCAGGTTATGGGTATCAAGTTTCCTCTCATTGAACAGGACATGATTCATTGTTTTAGTTAAAAATGATTTCTCAGATAGCCAGCGTACAGTTGCCCCTCCAGATTGGCGAATTTGACCTTAGCTATGAATAGAGTTGGCTTTGAACAGTTAAACGGGAATATTTTTGCCGCTTGCTGAACAAGCTCAGGAACTTGCAGACCACGGGTATCAAGACATATTAAAAATGCTGAAAATTATTCGGATTACATGTTATATAAAACACTGTTGCCTCACACCTCTGGGACTCGGGTTCGAGTCTCCGCCTGGGTCTCATGTGTGCGGAGTTTGCATGTTCTCCCCATGTCGTCGTGGGGTTTCCTCCGGGTACTCTGGTTTCCCCCCACAGTCCAAAGGCATGCTGAGGCTGATTGGAGTTACCGAATTGCCCGTAGGTGTGCATTGTGAGTGAATGGTGTGTGAGTGTGCCCTGCAATGTGCTGGCCCCCCCATCCTGGGTTGTTCTCTGCGTCATACCCATTACTTCCGCGATAGGCTCCAGACCCCCCCGCAACCCAGAAGCATAAGCGGTTTGGAAAATGGATGGATGGATTAGCAATACATAATATTTATTAGTGTAAGTTCATACTATATCTTCAGTATTAAAGGTTCTGCCCTGGGGACGCTGTGCACCTTCCTCCTGGAAAACAGCCGCACTCATGTGTCTTAGGTGCCCGTCTTTCTGTAGAATCTCGTTCTTCCTGCAGTAACTTTCAAATAGAGATGGCACAGTATTTTTCTGGTCCGATCCCAATAAAATTTTGCCAGCTGTGGATATTGACCCCAGTCCTCGTTACTGAGCGTTAAGTGAGATATTTGTATCCATACACTTCAGTTAACATGGCAAAGCATCTGCATTTAGTGCAGCAGCAGTTTTGTTTGCGTTCGCTAAGAACGCCAGTACAGTACAGGAAGGACGACTCCAGCATGATTTATACAAATCTGCAACTTTGTATTATTCAATAGCAACTTTCACAAAAATGAACAGAAATATTTCTTAATTGGCAAGTTGTTCAATCTGTTGCCAAATAAAATATAATTAAGAAATCAGTCATAAAAATATCACTGTAGACTCTAACCATTTATAGCCACAAAATACACAAGTCTCCGGTACAAAATATACAATAGAGCACAGATAAAACTTTTTAGTGGTAATTAATCAAACTGAAGACATCTAATTTGCATAAATGTTACTGTGTTCAGCCTTGTATGCATCACATTCTGCAGTTTTGCTTTTTTCCTGCTTTTCTGCATTTCCCCACAGCCTACCTGACAGCTCTGACACACACCAGGTGGACAGCTGTTCAAACCCAGGTGTGAGGACTCTTCAGCTAATCAGTCCTCTAATTAGTAATCGAGTTGCAGTGAAAGCCCGCATACACACTGGCCCTTTGCGGATAAGATTGGCCCCCCCACTCTAAGGCTACAAGCATTTTTACGATTTTTACATCTCTGATGGAAAGCCGGATCGATTTCTTGCCCCCTGCCCTTTTAAACTTTTCAGTACCGTTAATTTTGCATTTTTAATAATGTGTCCAAATGCTCCCAGTGCTTCTGAAATTGTTCCTAAGAGGAGGAAGACTGTTGTCTCTGACACAAAACGCAAATTTGCTAGATATGCTTCCTAGTGGAAAGTCTGGGGGTGCAGTATTGTTTGTTTAGACACTAGTAATAAATAGACTTTTTATGTTGTTGCTCAGGCTAGCAGACACTTAGAAGCTGAGGTTAAGGGGGCTCAAGTACTAATCACAAGTTTTCACATCCACAGGGATCTCCAGCTCTTTCCCCTCGCAAACCGATTTGCATTTGTACTTATCCTGAGTTGCTAACCTGCCTGTATAAATGGTATTGATGCTTCACGGCTGCCACACAGCTGGCCTGGGTCTGAATCCATGCCAGTGCAGTTTCCGTATGGGTTGATGTGCGCTTCTGCTGGACAGGACTATGTGCCTGTGATTGGAAGGTTGTCAGTTCGAATCCCATGCCTGGCAGATTGATGTCACCGTTGGGCCCTTGAGCGAGACCTTTATCCCCGAATGCACTAAACGTTCTGGATTAATGGCTGAACCTGTGCTCTCCACCCAAGCTGCACTCTCACTTGTATGTGTGTTTGCATGTGAAGGGGTGTCAGTACACCTGTGTGTGTGTGTGTGCGGCCCCATAAACACTGTTACAGCCTGGATCCCTGTCCCCTAAAGGGCGGAGGTGGCAGTGGGGTTCTCCACTCGTGCTCATTTGTTCCTTGACTCCCTGACACCTACCAGCATCCCCCTGGTGAAAAGAAAGAAGTGGGAGGATGGCATGCGTGATCACATGACTGGCTGCGCACGCAGCGAGGGCTACTACAAGATTGACAAGAAGGACAAAGTGAAGTACCTGAACAGCTCGCGGCCTGTGCCGGACGAACCACCCATGGATACGCAGGTGAGCCACATTCTCTGCAGGAGTCTCCCCTAGGCCGGATCGGGTACGGCCTGGTTCCTGTATGTTAGTTGGAAAGCAGCAGTACAGATCGGGTACGGCCTGGTTCCTATATGCCAGTGGGAAAGCAGCGGTACGGTTCGGGTACAGTCTGGTTCCTGTATGCCAGTGGGAAAGCAACGGTACAGTACAAACGGTACAAACGTTTATCTTCATGGAAATGTAGTGTTTCTGGGCTGAGCCTCTGGGGGGCGCTTCTTCTTACAGGGCATGAGCATCCCAGCCCAGCCACACATCTCCACTCGGGCGGGTTCCGAGCGTCGTTCTGAGCAGCGGCGCCTCCTGTCCTCCTTCAGTTGTGACAGCGACCTGCTCAAGTTCAACCAGCTCAAGGTACGCTGCCCCCTGCTGTTTGTTTGGGTCTGTCGTTGGGGCTGACGATGGTACTTATCAAACAGCCAAACATTATGCAGCTCTACCATTGGCCTTCTGAAAAAGCCATACGAAGCATCCTTGCTTCTGATTGGTGCACCTTGACTCTCCTACCAGCCTGGAATAATGAGGACTTTTTCCCCACCCCCAGTTCCGCAAGAAGAAAATCCGCTTCTGCAAGAGTCACATCCACGACTGGGGGCTCTTTGCGCTGGAGCCCATAGCTGCAGATGAGATGGTGATTGAGTATGTGGGCCAGAACATCAGACAGGTGAGGAACTGGCCAGGCTTACTGGGTTGGTCATGGCCCATCTGTGGCCTGCAGGACCGTTGTCTTCTCTTCTGGGGGTGACCTTGAACCCATGGTAAGATTTCATGGAAGATGTCTGTCTTTTCCCTCAAATACATACCCACCCAATGCACGCCCTCATTCCTTCAGGTGATTGCTGACATGCGGGAGAAGCGATACGAAGATGAGGGCATTGGGAGCAGCTACATGTTCCGGGTCGACCATGACACCATCATTGATGCCACAAAGTGCGGCAATTTCGCTCGCTTCATCAACCACAGCTGCAATGTAGGTGATGCTGTCTGGCCCAAAGGGGGATGTCAGCTCTTTGTGGTTAGCCTGTCTATGTGGATGCCTGCCTGCCTTCCAGTAACTGCTGTGTTACGGCCACAGTTTGTGCACCTTGGGGCTTTCTCAGGACTTACTTGGCACTGTCTTTTTGCTTTTCCAGCCTAATTGCTATGCAAAGGTCATCACAGTTGAGTCGCAGAAGAAGATTGTGATCTACTCAAGGCAGCCCATCAACGTCAACGAGGAGATCACCTATGACTACAAGTTCCCCATTGAGGATGAGAAAATCCCCTGCCTCTGTGGGGCCGAAAACTGCCGGGGGACTCTTAATTAGTGTCTCTCAGGGTGTGGGTCCCTGAGAGTCACCCCGAAGTATAGCCTAGCATTATAGGGAGTCTTCCCCTTCTTCTAACATCCTAGGGGTAGAGTATCCCAGAGTCGGTGTAGAAGATGCCCTAATCCAGAGCTCAGCACTGTGAGAATCAGTGTTTGGCACTCGGGTGAGGAGGGCCCTTTGGCACAGTGAGTTGTGGTGTGGTGTTACCGGCATCTTTGGCTGGACTTGGCATGGGAGGGCGGGAGCTGGTGTGAGGAGGTGGCTTCCTGGCATCTTACGAGGGACAGAGGGAGCTGGTGTGAGGAGGTGGCTTCCTGGCATCTTACGAGGGACAGAGGGAGCTGGTGTGAGGAGGTGGCTTCCTGGCACATCTTACGAGGGACAGAGGGAGCTGGTGTGAGCAGGTGGCTTCCTGGCACATCTTACGAGGGACAGAGGGAGCTGGTGTGAGCAGGTGGCTTCCTGGCACATCTTACGAGGGACAGAGGGAGCTGGTGTGAGCTGGCGGCTTCCCAGCACTTCGCATGAGGGTCGGAGGGAGTTGCCGTCAGCGGGAGGCTTCCTGGCACGTTGTACAAGGGTCAGAGGGAGCTGGTATGAACGGGCGGCATTCTGGCACGTCACACGAGGGTTGGAGGAAGTTGACGTGAACGGGTGGCTTCCCGGCACGTTGTACGAGGGTCGGAGGGAGTTGGCGTGAACAGGCGGCTTTCCGGCACGTCGCATGAGGGTCGGAGGGAGTTGCCGTCAGCGGGAGGCTTCGCGGCACTTCGCACAAGGGTCGGAGGAAGCTGGTGTGAGCGGTTGGCTTCCCGGCACGGTTTCTAGGCATCTCCTCGAGGCTGATATGGTGTGTGGACTGTGTACTGTTTGCATCTCCTTTTGGGTTTCTTTCCGTTTCTTACCAAGGTGAGGTGCTCACAAGTCAAGTGTCTGTGGAGACCCTGCCTCCAGCGGCCTGATCCATCAGCTCCCCCTTCTCGCCCTTGTCTTCCGCCTTCAGACCCCCCAGGTCATGACAAGCATCTCTTCCTTCTGCTGGCAGTGCTGCTGCTCATTGATGTACTGGTGTAGCATGGTGTGTGGCACAGCCCCACCTGTCATAATGTGAAGAAGCCACGTGGTCCTGGAGCGCCAGGGCTGCATGGTCTCTGGTCTGCAGATCACGGCATGCAGCCTGTGGCCTTGGGGCTTTGCTGCTGATGGAGTGGAGGTGGGAGTGACTGCATTCCCGCACGTTCTCCATACACTACACACCGTTATATTAAGTTATTTTACGTTTACTGAGTTCTCATGAAAAAGCCCCCGCATCTGCAAAAAGAGTTTACACATCGAGTTCCGTCCTTATAACACTGTACCAGCCTGAGTGTTTTCCCTCCCGAGGAAATCCTGGCATTCTATAGGAACTGCTGCCATCTGCTGGTTGCACAGGAGAAATAACGTGAAACCAGCAGCTGATTTTTTCCCCCACTGTTCTCTGTTGGGAGCTGCGTCAGGTTCATGCTGAAGAGCCTGCTCGTGGTCCATCACAGCTGCTTAGTGATTGGCTGGTGCCCCCCCCCCCAACCAGAACATGACCTTGATGCCAAAGCCTTTCCCTTCATCATACAGGAGGACTTTACTTTGAAGCATGTTTAGTGCCCCCCCTCACAGGTCATGGACATCTTGGTGCTACTACTGGGCTGAGCCAGGCTGTAAGGGGGGGCCTTCACAGTGTTTATGTCTCCCAGACAATGCCCCCCATACCCTAACACTGACTGTTTGACACTATGCCTCGCCAATTCTGACACCCCACCCCACCTCACCTGGAGAAGGCCCAGGAAGAGTCTCCTGCCTGTGGCTACAAAGGTGCTTCTCGGCCACCAGCATGAGGCCCCGGCTGTCGCGCCCCCTTCGCCTCCGCCATCGCGGGAGGCAGCTCGCACATACACTACATTTTGTATTGTTTTTGTTCATGTCTTATTGTTCAATTTTCATTGTTTCAAATGCACTAGGGGCTGTGGCCCCTGTTGGCCAAGAGCCCGGGGCCCCTGTCAGGCCTCCAGCTCCCGGGGTTTGAACAGGGTCTGCAGGTCGTCGCGTTTTTAAAGCTGTGCTCTTGTTTATACTGTACAGGTTCGCTTGTGCATGATGGGGGGTGAGGGATGAGTCTTTTTTTTTTTTTTAACATTTTTGTTTTTAAAACAAAGTACATATTTAAAATATTTTTAAAAAATTGTGATCTTTTCAGGGAGTATTAAAACATGTAAAATAAAAGTAAAGGACTTATTTGAAACATAGGCGTGCCTCATACATGTACATGAATCCATAACTTCTCCTGCAAAGTGTGTTTCTTGTGGAAACGTCTTCTCCCCCTCCTTTCTTAGCTCATTTTATTTTCTTGATGTAAAAAAAAAAGTGTAAATGGTTTGTAAGTGTGCGCATGCAGGCTCGGGGTTTGCCACAGAGAAGTGGCCAGGGAAGGTCCGGCGGCAGAAACAGCCAGCGTGCGGCAGACGCACACCCAGCTTGTGTCAAGCTGTTCCTTTTTGTAAATTCTGTGTACAGCTGCTCATGGTGTAGAAGAGGCGACACAGCGAATCGGGGGGCTTGTCAGATTCCTCAAATGATCTATTTATTACAATGAGCAAAGAACGTTTTAAAAGAAAACAAGGAAATGTTCAGATGTGTTCATGCAAAGCTAAACTGTATTTATTGTTTATATGTACACTTACACACATGCGCACGTTTACACAGACACAGAAACGCACAAATGATTCCTTCCAAAAGAATCAAATACCAGCTGAAGTGTTTTAAATGAGTCTTGTTGCAATCTGTCTACATCTGCGGCACATCGGCACCCTTAAAAAAAAAATCACATTTCTAAATGTGCTGCCATTTAGAAACGCCAAGTTGTCTGAAAGGGGGGGTGTCGATGTTGGAAAGGTTTGCAATAAAAAATGTTACAGACAGGTTATTTTGTTATTAATATGATTTAGTTTTGAAATGTACCTTTTTGTTTTGTGTTTTTTAGTTCTCGGTATCTGACTCGTCTCGCTCTGCATATTGTTAATTTGTGTGAATCCATGATTATGTATCATTGTGTATATAGTAACTTTTATAAAGCAATCCATAAACATACTGACATTTTTTTAACCAGTGTCTGCCAGTGTCTTTTGTTACCACGCATTGGGAATGGTTGAAGCCCATGACTGCCCTGCAGATCTCTCGCAGAGAGTATCCTGAAGCATTTACGGTTACACGTGAGGTAACTGCACTTGTGTTGCGAGGGTGCATTCTACTTACGGCCGAAATGGCCAGGCCTTAGGTGAATGAATGGGCATGAGTATAGGCAGTGCGGCGTGTGTGTCGGAGTCCTGGCTGCTGAGCGAATTGGCATGAGTATAGGCAGTGCGGCGTGCGTGTCGGAGTCCTGGCTGCTGAACGAATTGGCATGAGTATAGGCAGTGCGGCGTGTGTGTCGGAGTCCTGGCTGCTGAGCGAATTGGCATGAGTATAGGCAGTGCGGCGTGTGTGTCGGAGTCCTGGCTGCTGAGCGAATGGGCATGAGTATAGGCAGTGCGGCGTGTGTGTCGGAGTCCTGGCTGCTGAGCGAATTGGCATGAGTATAGGCAGTGCGGCGTGTGTGTCGGAGTCCTGGCTGCTGAGCGAATGGGCATGAGTAGAGGCAGTGCGGCGTGTGTGTCGGAGTCCTGGCTGCTGAGCGAATGGGCATGAGTATAGGCAGTGCGGCGTGTGTGTCGGAGTCCTGGCTGCTGAACGAATTGGCATGAGTATAGGCAGTGCGGCGTGCGTGTCGGAGTCCTGGCTGCTGAACGAATTGGCATGAGTATAGGCAGTGCGGCGTGCGTGTCGGAGTACTGGCTGCTGAACGAATTGGCATGAGTATAGGCAGTGCGGCGTGTGTGTCGGAGTCCTGGCTGCTGAATAAATGGGCATGAGTATAGGCAGTGCGGCGTGCGTGTCGGAGTCCTGGCTGCTGAACGAATTGGTATGAGTATAGGCAGTGCGGCGTGCGTGTCGGAGTACTGGCTGCTGAACGAATTGGCATGAGTATAGGCAGTGCGGCGTGCGTGTCGGAGTACTGGCTGCTGAACGAATTGGCATGAGTATAGGCAGTGCGGCGTGTGTGTCGGAGTCCTGGCTGCTGAACGAATTGGCATGAGTATAGGCAGTGCGGCGTGTGTGTCGGAGTCCTGGCTGCTGAACGAATTGGCATGAGTATAGGCAGTGCGGCGTGTGTGTCGGAGTCCTGGCTGCTGAATAAATGGGCATGAGTATAGGCAGTGCGGCGTGTGTCCTGGCTGTACGTGTCTGTGTGAGCGCCCACATGTCACTGGCCACAATTTATTTATTGATTTACGTCAAATAGAAGAGACTACAGCTTAATTCACTGCTAAATTAACTTCAACATTGAAAATTTTTATTCCTGTGATTATATTTAAAATATATATTTATGAAAATACATATTTATTACTAGGATTTCAGTATTATGATTAATATTTTTCATGAGGACAGAAAGCTTCCACTACAATGATAATACCAACTAATCACATCTAAATACTATGGAATATACATATGACCGTTAGTGTCATCCCCGTGTGGGGTACAAGGGTGTTTGGTGTCAGCCCCGTGTAGGGTATAAGGGCGTTTGGTGTCAGCCCCATGTGGGGTATAAGGGCGTTTGGTGTCAGCTCCATGTGGGGTATAAGGGCGTTTGGTGTCAGCCCCGTGTGGGGTATAAGGGCGTTTGGTGTCAGCCCCATGTGGGGTATAAGGGCGTTTGGTGTCAGCTCCATGTGGGGTATAAGGGCGTTTGGTGTCAGCTCCATGTGGGGTATAAGGGTGTTTGGTGTTATCCCTGTGTGGGGTATAAGGGTGTTTGGTGTCAGCCCCATGTGGGGTATAAGGGCGTTTGGTGTCAGCCCCGTGTGGGGTATAAGGGCGTTTGGTGTCAGCCCCATGTGGGGTATAAGGGCGTTTGGTGTCAGCTCCATGTGGGGTATAAGGGTGTTTGGTGTCAGCCCCGTGTGGGGTATAAGGGCGTTTTGTGTCAGCCCCATGTGGGGTATAAGGGCGTTTGGTGTCAGCCCCATGTGGGGTATAAGGGCGCTTGGTGTCAGCCCCGTGTGGGGTATAAGGGCGTTTGGTGTCAGCCCCGTGTGGGGTATAAGGGCACTTGGTGTCAGCCCCGTGTGGGGTATAAGGGTGTTTGGTGTCAGCCCCATGTGGGGTATAAGGGCGTTTGGTGTCAGCCCTGTGTGGGGTATAAGGGTGTTTGGTGTCAGCCCTGTGTGGGGTATAAGAGCGTTTGGTGTCAGTCCCGTGTGGGGTATAAGGGCGTTTGGTGTCAGCCCCGTGTGGGGTATAAGGGCGCTTGGTGTCATCCCTGTGTGGGGTATAAGGGCGTTTGGTGTCAGCCCGGTGTGGGGTATAAGGGCGTTTGGTGTCAGCCCCGTGTGGGGTATAAGGGTGTTTGGTGTCAGCCCCATGTGGGGTATAAGGGCGTTTGGTGTCAGCCCTGTGTGGGGTATAAGGGTGTTTGGTGTCAGCCCTGTGTGGGGTATAAGAGCGTTTGGTGTCAGTCCCGTGTGGGGTATAAGGGCGTTTGGTGTCAGTCCCGTGTGGGGTATAAGGGCGTTTGGTGTCAGCCCCGTGTGGGGTATAAGGGCGTTTGGTGTCAGCCCCGTGTGGGGTATAAGGGCGTTTGGTGTCAGCCCCGTGTGGGGTTTAAGGGTGTTTGGTGTCAGCCCCATGTGGGGTATAAGGGCGTTTGGTGTCAGCCCTGTGTGGGGTATAAGGGTGTTTGGTGTCAGCCCTGTGTGGGGTATAAGAGCGTTTGGTGTCAGTCCCGTGTGGGGTATAAGGGCGTTTGGTGTCAGCCCCGTGTGGGGTATAAGGGCGCTTGGTGTCATCCCTGTGTGGGGTATAAGGGCGTTTGGTGTCAGCCTGGTGTGGGGTATAAGGGCGTTTGGTTTCAACCCCGTGTGGGGTATAAGGGTGTTTGGTGTCAGCCCCGTGTGGGGTATAAGGGCGTTTGGTGTCAGCCCCGTGTGGGGTATAAGGGCGTTTGGTGTCAGCCCCATGTGGGGTATAAGGGCGTTTGGTGTCAGCCCCGTGTGGGGTATAAGGGCGTTTGGTGTCAGGCTCTCACATGGACTCTGACAGGCCAGTGGCGTTCAGCACAGTCAGGTTTCCTCTGGCATTCTGGTCGGCTTCGATGGCTTCAAACAGGGACTTGAAGTTTCCGGCGCCAAAACCCTGAAATTGCAGTTACAGCTCTTCTGTACAGGAAGCAGTGTGGCACTGGCTTGATTAAGCACCAACGCCTCAGTAAGCACTGGCATAGGGCTTTGCCCTGAAACACACCTGATGGTTATGTCGTTGAATGACTTCCAGGAAGACAGTAGGCCGGTCCTGTACAGGCTTGGTGAAGATCTGGAGCAGGTACCCATGATCGTCATAATCCACCAGGATCTTCAGTTCCTGAAAAGCCACAGATTAAACATTATTATTAGGGGTCCACACAGCAATAGCTGCTGAATCCCTGATGTTTTTCCATGGTCACTGTACAGTATTAGTGAGAGCTCAGTTTGTATTTTGACTGAAAAGCAGGATATAATCTGGTTCTTCTGTGTAAAACTGCTGTATTAATTACTGAATCCCATTTTAAATAGGTTATAAAGGCCGGAATATCGCTGGCCTTTGGGGGGGTCACTAAATGTCAGTGTTTCTCTGAGCTCCGACTTTTGGTGTCCTGTGCTGAGCTCCATGTGCTGCCCCTCACCTGCAGAGCATCCAAATCCTCGCTGATCTTCACTTTGGACACTTTCAGTCTCTCTCTTAGCTGCTGGTAGTAAGTATCCGGAACGTTCATGAACTCCATTCCACGTTCCTTCAGGTTACGGATCTAAAAAAACAGTAAAAATAATAAAAACCTCTATGCAGTACAATACAATACAATACAGTACAATACAACACAGTACAATAATCACCAGGCATTTCACTTTTTCTGTTGCCTTGTTCTGCTTCCACTGTATTGTGGTATATCTATGGTAATTGTACTAAATATGACAGAATGTCCATATACAAATGTGTCTTGCTACAATGCATGAATGTCATAAAGTCTAAACAAATATAGATTTAATTCTGACTGGCTGCTATCATTTCTGAACCCAAACGACCATGGAGTTGCTAAAGTGAAGCTGGAATATTTAGTGTAGCTGCCCAAGGCAAGAGGCTGCGAAGTTCTTACAGCTGTGATGATGTCTGACGTGTTCATGGCGATATGCTGGACCCCCGGGCCCCCATAGTACTCCACATACTCCTAGAGATAACAAGAACAACAACAAACAAAAATAATACTTGGTAATAATAATAGTTGGTGGAATGAACTCCCCCTTGATGTCCGAACAGCTGAATCCTTGACTGTCTCCACGCGACAACTGAAGTAGTACTTCTGTATTCTTACTCTGAGCTCTTTTCCTTGTGTGTGTGTATAAAAGAAAATTCAGATAGATGGTATTCATAGCCTGGGTCCTTATTGAGCTATTATCGGAAAATTCATTGCAGAGTCTTAAAGCCCTTATGTAAGTTGCTCTGGCTAAGGGCGTCTGCCAAATGCTGTAAATGTAAATGTAAATGTAAAAATACTTGATTTGCCCCTTGGACAAGCGTGAGTGCACTAGAATTCCTTGGATTTTCACAAATTGCTCTCCTACAAGAGTGCAGCTTGAGGTCAGAGCGCAGGGTTGGCCATCTTTTCAGCCCCCCAGGAGTTTTTAAGGTTAGGGCTGTTGCTCAAGGGCCCAACAGCATTCAAGCTAATAACCTTCCGGTCACAGAATCACATGCTTCAAGATGAGCTGTGAGTGCTCCCTCACCTGTATCTGGGACTTGCGTTTCCCCAGGGCTGGCTCATTGATGGGCATCTTCACTGTTTCCTCATGGTTGGCTACCACTATAGACCGCAAGGCACTGAAGTCTGTCTGTAGCTGCTTGTCATCCACCGACCAGAAGCGGTGGAACAGCAAATTCATCTGGTACCTTTGTGAGACCATCACAGCCAATCAGCAATAAGAGAGGCCATGCCACCCCTGCAGCAACTGTAACCCCATCTGGCCCCGTGGGCAGCCCTGGATGAAGAAACTGAAACCCAGTAAATTCTTTTACTCCAGTGATTAGAAGTAGTGAAGCAGTTCTGAGAGAGGCTGGAGGGTTAAATATCTCCAGATGCAAGGGAGGCCCAGAGGAGTAGAGAAACATTAAGAGTAATAATAATAACACAATAATGTCCCCCAATGTGTGGACTCCTTCACTCCATGAGGCTGAAACTTATATTAGATAACAGAATTCTGACTGCACTTGTCAATACAGTTATTGTGCTAACACCCATTATCAGTACAGGTCCTGGTGTGTAGTTCAGGTATTAACAGTGCTCCTCAGAACAGTTGCTGTTGTATATCATGTACTAATGCTCTTTGTCAGTATGCGCTGGTGTCCCGTGAGTGTGTTATTGGTTGTCTGCTGCTGTATTCTCTCCAGCACCCTTACCACTCCACCGCCGAGATCATCTCGCTGTCCGGCTGATTCCCGACCACATGGTCAATGAAATTCAGATTGCCACTCAGCCTGCAGGAGTAAGGGACAGCAATACACAGTCAGGACCCAGGCATATGTTCCTGGGGATTCTGCTCTGTATTCAGTCAGGACCCAGGCGTATGTCCCTTGGGAGTTTGCTCAGTGTTCAGTCAGGACCCAGGCATATGTCCCTGTGGAGTCTGCTCTGTGCTCAGTCAGGACCCAGGCATATGTTCCTGGGGAGTCTGCTCAGTGTTCAGTCAGGACCCAGGCGTATGTCCCTGGGGAGTCTGTTCTGTATTCAGTCAGGACCCAGGCATATGTCCCTGAGGAGTCTGCTCTATGTTCAGTCAGGACCCAGGTGTATGTCCCTGGGGAGTCTGCTCTAGTGTGGAAGTAAAATTGGACAATGGTAGGCCCGGGAGGCTGGCATATTGGGTCTGTTATGTCTTAGGCCTTAGGCGAGAAGAGATTGTTTTAAATACTGTGTGACCTTGCTTTGCGATAGCTGCCTGCAGTAAGTTCCACAGACCCTGAGGAAAGCTTGGACCTTGGAGAGGCAGACAGCGGAACAAAGTGGGGGGAGAAACCACCTGCAGCAAGAGATTCGAAGCTGCCCCAACTGGTGCACAGCAAGTTATAGCTTTATAAAATAGTTGCGGCAGACAATGTATAGCAAGCTATGCGGTAGTGCAAATGTATAATTATGTTAATCATACTAATCATATGTTAACCATGTATTTGCAGTGATTCAATGACAAGGACGTCAATGTGTTAATCATTAATCAATGGAACACCCAAACATAAATAGTGATTCAATGTCATATGATCAATATCTATATACATATCTCAAGTAGAGTCTAGAAGCCGAGACAGATTCTGGTAAACTGACCTAGATGGGTGGATTTTACCTTGCCACCAAGGTAAACCAATGGAGTAGGAGAATGGTGTTTGTTATACGTTTGCTGCTTGGTTCATTGGTGTTTTGTGACCAATCAGGATTTAGAAGTTCTTATTGGGAATTAGGAGTTATGGTTTATCAACTGGTTGCTCTGTGAGCTCCGGGTGACTTGGTACCGAGTGCCAGAGTGTGAGGGGAGTGCTTTGCTGAATTGCTCGAATAAAAGAGATTTCCTTTACCCACTAAACTGAGAGGTCCAGACTTTTATTCTAAGTGTTATATTTCAAATTTTTCTACCACAGTTTGGCGCCCAACGTGGGGCAGCTGAGTTCTTTGTTTGTTGCAGACGATGGGGTCCTGCGATAGATGTAGGTAAGGCGTAGAGCCTGATGGGACCAGATCCAGATGAGATTGAGGATTGGCCCAGTCCCTCATCAAGGAACAATGAAGATCACGCTGTCCTAGAGCTGAACATTCCTGAGACTGATTTGGCTGGACCTGTGTTGGTGAGGTAAAGGCTTCTCTGTTTATTCATTTTTGCTGCTGCTTTGCTTGTTGCTGAAGGTCATGTTTTGGTAGTGTTTGAGTGTGTGAGAGTCCGCCATGACTGTGGGAATCCAAGCACGGGGAAGCGCTGAACGCGGATAGGAAGGCCGTAGGGAGAGCGCTCATCCACCTGTAATAGGGAAAGGGTGCGGTCCAAGTGGAGACCCGAGTGACCTATTACGTGGGTTAGGTGGATGCACGAGACCTTGGGAAAGTCCGTGATTTTGAGTGGCACCACTGTGTATTGTGTGACGGGAGCGAATTGCTAGAATAAAAGAGATTTCCTTTACTCACCAAACAGAGAGGTCCAGACTTTTATTATTTTATTTTTTTAGAGTGTTATATTTCAAATTTTTCTACCACACTGTGTTCAGTCAGGACCCAGGCATATGTCCCTGGGGAGTCTGCTCTGTGTCTGGCTAAACTCAAGAAGCTCCTTCTGCAGTCATTTCAATAAACAGATTTATGACTCCCATTTAAGTCACATGTACCTATTTCACGTATAGAGCTATATAATTCCTGTCATCCCACCCCTGCTGGATACGCCCTCTGTTCTCATATCCCACCCCTGCTGGCCACGCCTTCCATTCTCATATCCCGCCCCTGCTGGCCACGCCTTCCGTTCTCATATCCCGCCCCTGTTGGCCACGCCCTCTGTTCTCATATCCCACCCCTACTGGCCACACCCTCCGTTCTGATATCCTGCCCCTGCTGGCCACGCCCTCTGTTCTCATATCCCACCCATGCTGGCCAAACCCTCCGTTCTCATATTCCACTCCTGCAGGCCATGCCATTCGTTCTCATATGTCACCCTTGCTGGCCACGCCCTCCGTTCTCATATTCCACTCCTGCTGGCCAGGAACTCCGTTCTCATATCCCGCACCTGCTGGCCACGCCCTCCGTTCTCATATGCCGCCCCTGCTGGCCACACCCTCTGTTCTCATATCCCGCCCCTACTGGCCTCACCCTCCGTTCTCATATCCTGCCTCTGCTGGCCACGCCCTCCGTTCTCATATTCCACTCCTGCTGGCCAGGAACTCCGTTCTCATATCCCGCCCCTGCTAGCCACGCCCTCCGTTCTCATATCCCGCCTCTGCTCGCCTCGCCTTCCGGTCTCATATCCCGCCTCTGCTGGCCACGCCCTCCGTTCACATATGCCGCCCCTGCTGGCCACGCCCTCCGTTCTCATATGCCGCTCCTGCTGGCCACGCCCTCTGTTCTCATATCGCGCCACTGCTGGCCACGCCCTCCGTTCTCATATGCCGCCCCTGCTGGCCACGCTCCGTTCTCATATCCCGCCTCTGATGGCCTGACCCTCCATTCTCATATCCCGCCTCTGCTGGCCTCGCCTTCCGGTCTCATATCCCGCCTCTGCTGGCCACGCCCTCCGTTCTCATATGCCGCCCCTGCTGGCCACGCCCTCTGTTCTCATATCGTGCCTCTGCTGGCCACGCCCTCCATGCTCATATCCCACCCCTGCTGTCCACGCCATCCGTTCTCATATTCCACCCCTGCAGGCCACGCCCTCTGTACTCACAGCTTAGCAAGCAGTGGATCCTGGAAGGGAGGCGGGTGGAAGCCGGGCAGGAAGAGGCCTGTGTAAGCCTTTCTCTCCACGAGGGTGTGTGTGGTGTCACCATACTGCAAAGACAGCAAAAGGCCTGCGTGTCACTGCATCGGCACACACTCCCTCAGGCAGGAAAACACAGAGCTCATGGGAAACACAACCGAGCTCTAACCACTCTGCAGACATGGACAGTTCAGGATGCTCACTTCTGTCACTCTGAGCAGCTACAGGGTAGCACTCCAGCAGTGACATCACTCTGCCACTTACAGTCTGAAGAACAGCCATCTTCACAGAGCCATGTCCATCTTCCAGCACATGGGGCTCCTTCAGGATGACGGCTCCTCGCTCTTTGGCTTTCTGCAGACAGAAGGATGGCCCCCCATCACTGAGAGGCAGGAAGGCAGAGAAGAACGGCTGCTGCTCTTCACAGTCTGCCCATACCTGAACCAGGAAGTCCAGGTCCTCCACACTAAAGGCGACATCTTTGACCCCGTCGCCGTGCTTCACTAGGTGCTCCCCCATCTCTGGTTGGCCAAGTCAGGGAAGGAAGCGGAGCAGGATTCCGGTGTAGTCAGGCCCGGCTTGGTAACCCACTAAGCACCTCTCAGCACCACTAAGTCTGAGGTCTTATAAAATCCTTGCATGCAGACACTGGGAGCTTCACTTTCTTACCTTTATTTCCAGGATTCAGTGCAGATGAGAAAACAAAAATGATCTGCAAGGAGACAGATTGAAAATAAAGCCATCAACAGTGGCCTCGTTCACATGCTGTTCCCAGATCAGACTGGCTACCTCTTTACATTTTGAGCCCCTTCTTCTCGCCCAGAAGATGAATTAGGCTTTCTCACCCTAGACTTTCTCAACCCTACATTTTGTCTACTGGCATTCTGACAGACAAGGTTGTAAAAATTCTGTCATTATGTATTGTAGCATCGGCGGTATCGACATGTCCCGGCACGCCTCGCAAGCGCGTATATATCGCTGCGTGTATATCGCCGCGTGTATATCGCCGCGTGTATATCGCCGCGTGTATATCGCCTCATTTATGTCTTGTGTATAGCCCGATTGCATTTCTTAGTGAAGATACTTGTGTTGTATATCTGATTGCTGTGCGTACCCTTACACGTGTTTACACTCAGCCCTTCCCTGATCCTCATTTGTCCTAGCTATTGTGTAATATCCCGCCGTGTGCGGCGTTGTTGATTCAGATTTATGTTTCAATACTCACATAAAATGTATTAGTAGAATTGTGTTCTATCATCTACGGAACATAGACAAGCTTCGGAAGATGCTCTCCTTTCATGATGCAGAAAAACAAATACATGCCTCTATAACTTCCAGGCTGGACTACTGTCATGCCCTCCTTTCTGGTTTCCCATCTGGATCCTTACATAAACTTCAGCTGGCACAGAATGCAGCAGCCAGAGGTCTTACAAACACTAAACAATTTGATCATATTAGCCCTGTTCTATGCTCCCTTCACTGGCTACCAGTTATGTCTCGGATTGACTATAAAATACTGCTATTAACCTGTAAAGCAATGAATGGTCTTGCACCAGAATACCTTAGTGACCTGCTGACCACATACAACCCTCTACACTTGTTTCGTTCTCAAGGCACAGGATATCTGTTAGTACCCAGGGTAGAAATAGCTACGGCAGGCTGCAGAGCTTTCTCCTACAGAGCTGTGGAATGGTCTTCCACCAGATGTGCGGGTTTCAGGCTCACTCTCGATATTCAAGTCTAGACTAAAAAAAACACACCTGTTTAGTTTAGCTTATAGGGACACTAGTTCTCCCACTCCTCACTCCCAGTCAGACCTATAGTGTGAGGTGTAGAGCTGGGTGGGGATCAGTGCCATTGGCTTTGGATAAACTGGACTGTCAGTGCTGTCACTCTAGCGTCACACCCCTTTGTGGAACTGGAGTGCTGACATTTCAGGGACTCCCCCTGCCTGCATTCCCACTTGCCTCTCCCTCCTACTTATGCTGCCATAGCCGTATCTGCCGGAGCTTACATATTACATATCTAGTCTCCCCAGTTTTGGAAAATTGCACATTTTATTTCCCCTACTCCCGCTGGGGGTGCTGCATGGAGACCCCAAATTTTCAAGATATCTTGCCTACCCTGCTGTCTACGACATCTCCACTACCTATGACATCCTTCCAGCCTGCTCGCCCTTCTGCCTGTGACGTCCATCCGGCCTGCTCGCCCTTCTGCCCGTGACACCTTTCCAGCCTGCGATGTCCTTCTTGCCTGCTCGCCCTTCTGCCTGTGACACCCTTCCGGCCTGCTCGCCCTTCTGCCTGTGACACCCTTCCGGCCTGCTCGGCCTTCTACCTGTGACGTCCTTCCGGCCTGCTCGCCCTTCTGCCTGTGACGTCCTTCCGGCCTGCTCGCCCTTCTGCCTGTGATGTCCTTCCGGCCTGCTCGCCCTTCTGCCTGTGACGTCCTTCCGGCCTGCTCGCCCTTCTGCCTGTGACACCCTTCCGGCCTGCTCGCCCTTCTGCCTGTGACGTCCTTCCGGCCTGCTCGCCCTTCTGCCTGTGACGTCCTTCTTGCCTGCTCGCCCTTCTGCCTGTGACACCCTTCCAGCCTGCTCGCCCTTCTGCCTGTGACGTCCTTCCGGCCTGCTCGCCCTTCTGCCTGTGACACCCTTCCGGCCTGCTCGCCCTTCTGCCTGTGACGTCCTTCCGGCCTGCTCGCCCTTCTGCCTGTGATGTCCTTCTTGCCTGCTCGCCCTTCTGCCTGTGACACCCTTCCAGCCTGCTCGCCCTTCTGCCTGTGACACCCTTCCTGCCTGCAAGCCCTTCTGCCTGTGACACTCTTCCGGCCTGCGATATCCTTCTTGCCTGCTCGCCCTTCTGCCTGTGACACCCTTCCAGCCTGCTCGCCCTTCTGCCTGTGACACCCTTCCAGCCTGCTCGCCCTTCTGCCTGTGACGTCCTTCCGGCCTGCTCGCCCTTCTGCCTGTGATGTCCTTCCGGCCTGCTCGCCCTTCTGCCTGTGACACCCTTCCAGCCTACTTGCCCTTCTGCCTGTTACGTCCTTCCGGCCTGCTCGCCCTTCTGCCTGTGACACCCTTCCTGCCTGCAAGCCCTTCTGCCTGTGACACCCTTCCAGCCTGCTCGCCCTTCTGCCTGTGACACCCTTCCAGCCTGCTCGCCCTTCTGCCTGTGACGTCCTTCCGGCCTGCTCGCCCTTCTGCCTGTGATGTCCTTCCGGCCTGCTCGCCCTTCTGCCTGTGACACCCTTCCAGCCTACTTGCCCTTCTGCCTGTTACGTCCTTCCGGCCTGCTCGCCCTTCTGCCTGTGACACCCTTCCTGCCTGCAAGCCCTTCTGCCTGTGACACCCTTCCAGCCTGCTCGCCCTTCTGCCTGTGACGTCCTTCCGGCCTGCTCGCCCTTCTGCCTGTGACACCCTTCCAGCCTACTTGCCCTTCTGCCTGTTACGTCCTTCCGGCCTGCTCGCCCTTCTGCCTGTGACGTCCTTCCGGCCTGCTCGCCCTTCTGCCTGCAAGCCCTTCTGCCTGTGACACCCTTCCGGCCTGCGATATCCTTCTTGCCTGCTCGCCCTTCTGCCTGTGACACCCTTCCAGCCTGCTCGCCCTTCTGCCTGTGACACCCTTCCGGCCTGCGATATCCTTCTTGCCTGCTCGCCCTTCTGCCTGTGACACCCTTCCAGCCTGCTCGCCCTTCTGCCTGTGACGTCCTTCCGGCCTGCAAGCCCTTCTGCCTGTGACACCCTTCCGGCCTGCGATATCCTTCTTGCCTGCTCGCCCTTCTGCCTGTGACACCCGTCCAGCCTGCTCGCCCTTCTGCCTGTGACACCCTTCCTGCCTGCAAGCCCTTCTGCCTGTGACACCCTTCCGGCCTGCGATATCCTTCTTGCCTGCTCGCCCTTCTGCCTGTGACACCCTTCCAGCCTGCTCGCCCTTCTGCCTGTGACACCTTTCCAGCCTGCTCGCCCTTCTGCCTGTGACGTCCTTCCGGCCTGCTCGCCCTTCTGCCTGTGACGTCCTTCCGGCCTGCTCGCCCTTCTGCCTGTGACACCCTTCTGGCCTGCTCGCCCTTCTGCCTGTGACACCCTTCGGGCCTGCAAGCCCTGATCGCCATCTTCACTGGGAACTTCTGTGGTTCCTGGCCACTTTCATTTGTCTTTTTTAGACTGCACAGCAGGAACTGTGACCTTTATGCTAAACAAGCACGGGAGATACATGAAAGCTCTTCACACTTAGTTTCACACAAAGCTATACGAAACTACACTGCCAGACCAAAACAAATGAGTATGAACAAGTCAGCTTTATTAGTTATTGGTGAATCGATTGAAATCAGAATGGAACACAGTCTTTTACTCATAGGACCTCAACGTTTATAATTCATTATTAAATCTGGCAATGAGGTTGATCTTCTGGTTTGCACAGAACAAAAAAATATGTAACGTTATTTCCCTAATAATCACCGGCAAGTTTCACTGCTGGCACCGGTATATAATAAAAAGTATATTGGTTATCGATCAAATTTTCCAATGTAGAAAAAAGGAGATGAAAGCAAAAAGGTTAATGCATCACTGGGGTTAATGGTTGATGCATCACTGGTTAATAATAACTGGTTAATGCATCACTGATGCATTAAAGGTAACTGAGGTATAAAATTAATCCCATCTGATCACTTTTTGCTCAGCTACTTCTTTTCCTGGCACTTCTGCGTAACTTCAGAGTTTCTCAGTCTAGCCCCAGTGCTTGTGAAAGGCAGTTTATCGGTATAAGACAATGAAGTCATGCAGACAAGACTATACAATAGTTAACTGGTTTGCAGACGACTTGCCACCAACTGGGCTTAAATTTACGGTAGACTTCCCTCAGTGTGCTAATCTGTCAAAATGAGGGACGGCTTGTTAGAAATATTGAGTCAATGACTGAAAATATTTGGTTAAAGTGACCTCTGCTCTCGATTCATCTCTTACTTCCATCTTAAATCCAGTACCGATTATGTTGGACAAACAGCCCACATCTCTCGGATCAAGTCATGAGTCCCACCTTGTCCTGCTTGACCACATGGGACACCACCTCCCGGTTCCCTGTCTCCAGTCCTTGGTAGGCCAGAGGTTCAAATCCCATCTTGTTGCAATAGAAGGAAGCAGCCTAACGGAAGGAAGCCAGAGTACAGAGGTTGCTTTACAGCCACCTGTGGCCCGTAACCAGATTCACTACTGGTTACATTAATATAACATTAATTATACACATGGAGCGCATAATTATAATTATAAGCTTTCAGATTTACATCATAAGCACATAGGTTACTGCTGTTTGGTGTCTCCATAATCTTTGTAACATACTTAATATTAAAGTACTTGAAAATGCTACAGAAATCTTACAAATATCCTGACACGTGTTACCGAGCAGCAGCACCTTGTCCTCTGCGATTTCCTGGAATGTTAGTAAAACCCTAGAATATTCCACTCTTTTAAATGAATGACGTTTTGCTCTTTGGGTTTAAAAATAAAGCTTACACTACATCAACGATAAACGTTTCATTTTCTAAAAGTATGACAAGAATAATAACTGTTAATAGTAATATTGTTTAATACAAAGGCAAATCACCACCCTCTCTGTACTGTTGTTATTTGTGAGGCTTTCTGCCAGCCCAGATGTCTCTAATTTAACCCCCGACTCCCCCAAGCCACAGATGAAATTGTTTAGCCTTTCAATGTGGATCTAGTTAAAGCAAAAATGGAGTAGCTTGACTTACGAGCTTACGAATTTATCTCCACCCTCTGGATAGCCAATAGTCATTTTCTAAAGGAACGCCCCTCAAAAGAATAGAAGGAAACCGGAAATAAAAGAAGAAAAAACGCATTCCGCGTGGTCGCCTTTACCTGTTTCGCATTGCCGACCCAGAAGGTGATGTGGTCGAAGCAGATAAACCTGCCTCGCTCGTGCTGATGGGCACAGAGAACAAAGAAAGAACAACATACGGGCGGATTTTCCGCTTGTAAATATGTAATTGTATTTCCATATGTTTTATAGGCTTGTATGACATACTGCATGCATGCATTTAAATATAAACAATTTAACGTTCGCATTGATTAAAAATGCGATTTATATTAAAACTTTAGTTACATACCTTTTCGCCTTTATCAGTGTATGTTGTCTAAAATAATAAAAAAAACAATAACATTTTATAAATATCCGCCGAAAATGGCTAAAATCACTTTTTTATGTCACTAACAGTAAATAATTTTATTTGACAATAATTATATAGTTAAAGATATATCGATATATATATACTTCAACAATAACATACCTGGGAAGTCATTCTCACATGCAGTTTTCGTTTACATATGCAATTAATTATTTAGATGGCCTACTAAGACACTAAACATAATAATTATTAATAAACACTTTAAAGAAAAATGTCACAAATCACGGGTTTTTACCATTCTAGCTTCGGATCCTTGCTCGACAGTCTGCACAGAAAACTCGCCAACTTAAAATTGACTATCGTTCCCGGATCGCAGGCACGGGAGCGCGCAGAGGGGCGGGTGTTGCCGCAGGTAATGATGCTGAAGTTTCGTAATTTCTTGCCAGAGATTGCAAGCGACATAAAGAAAGAGTATTAGAAAGAGTAAACCTGAGTATAATAATAACAATAATAATAATGTCGCAAAGCGTGACAATATACCTCAGAAACAATATAAAAACAAACAATTCAGGTAGTTAATACGTCAATTATTTTCTTTTTTGAATGACCAGGTTTCTTTGCAAACAACTGCAGACTCTGTAGTATTTTCCGATTTTAGGCCGCCCTTCTGTACACCATGTGAAGGGAAGCGCGTGTGCCGTTAAATCCGCCGGCTGAGAGGTATCGCGCTGAAAATCGCTCCCGATTGGCTCGCAGCGCTCACGCGCTCAGCCGCGCCAAACCCGCGCGCAGGGAGCGCCGACATGTCCGCGCGTTACATGTAACAAATACGGCAAGCAGATGTAGTTATCAAACGATCCCATAATTCACCGAAAAGCTTAAAAGCTCTAACTGCATTTTAAGTAAAATAAACATGTGCCAAAAAAAACAAATAAGATAAAATAAGTTAATAAGTCTCAAATAAGCAAATAGAACTGAAAATTGATTAATGCAGATTTAAAAATAAGTTTATTAGGAAACCCAGTGAAAGCCATCCATCTATCCGCCAGTATGTGCATCCATCCATCCATCTTTGATAACCACTTGCCCTGTGCAGGACTGTGGTGGTCTGGAAAACCCGCAATGACATGGGTAGATGTGCTAACTCCACACATGAACACATTGCATTTACTTGGCTAGTGACTGAAGCAGAATTTTTTGTTACGGGGTAAAATATCTGAAACAAAATTCTCATTAAACAAATTCTCGTACCAAATGACTGTACTAAGCCATTAAAATGAAATTTTAATTTTTGACAACTCAAATTGTAGGACTGGAGCACTTAAGTGGGAGTAATGTGGGCGTGTTTAGTATAAAGCGATGTAACACTTAAGGTTTGACTGCAGGGTTCAGTGCCGAAGGAACATTTGGGTTTAGGGTCTTACTCAATGGCGAGACAGTGATATGATTACTCTACTGGCCATGAGATTTGAATCCACAACCTTCTAGACCCCAAACCTACTGAGCTACACACTGTCACACTTTGGCGTCAGCCAGGCTGATGGAGAGATTTTCATTTGGCTTTAATGCAAAGTCATAAAAACTGTTTATGTACAAGGAAGGTTCTTAGTTTTCCTGTTTTAAGTTTTCAAAATCGGTCTTCAGAATTAGCTAAATTTGCAAACCAGACATTTCTTGCTGTCGGAATCTGGTCTCCCAGACACTCTCTGAGAGCCCAGCCCTGGCTGTACAATTTCAAGATTCAAGACCTTCATGACCATGTGCAACAGGTGCATTGCATTACTTATTTGTTGAGCCTTACTGAAGCACAATAACGGATGTGTGAAGTGCAGGTGCCATGGATGTTACTGCCAGGGGACGTGTGAATGTTGGTAATTTGCATGGCTTGGGCAAAGGAGCTGTTTATTAGTGTAGAAATGGCAAAGTAACTAAGAGCCGCTGAGCGCAGTTCTGGATCGAATCAAATTGCCGACTTTGCGTGTTGGTCTCCACAGCGTGGCTGTGTGTGAGGGAGCCCAGGAGACGCCCCCTTGTGGTTAGCTCTGGTAAAGCTGTGTTATTGTTAGTCACAAGGGTGCTTTCGGAGCCGTGGGCGTCTTGTTGTTGATTGGAGCCTGGGGGAATAAGAAGCACTGGCTCTGTCAGGTGGCAGGCGTCTGGCTGTGGTCTCCAGGACCCAAAGGCGTCCCCAGACATGATACACTCACCCAGCAGACACAAACAACCAGGTAACAGGCATCAAAAAGCAGCCTTTTGCAAGGGGAATCCACAGCAAGGAGAACCAGCCAGCTCCACCTGTTCACGCCTTCTGCATTGACACAGTAGACCCCTACCTGCTGGGGGTGCACTGCCCCCCACCACCTTGGCAGTCTGCAAATGAGAAGCACTCAGGTGTGCAGCAGTGGCCTGTCAAGGTCCAGGGTTCAAGGCACCCACTGACATGTCAGTTAAAAATATTTTATCCCAAGTTCTTAATTGTTATAATTTATTTTAATTTAATGTTGATTATTAGCTTCACTATATGTACACGCAGTTGTATATGAATTAGGTAAATTCATCAAAAGTCCTAGACGTAATTTGAGTGGAAGCACCTGTATGGGTTGAGGAGACCGTGATGTTTTCTGAAGATTGGCATTGAAGCGATGTGAGTTTTTCTGAGGCTCCTAACGGGAGCAGCTGAGCACTCCCTGGGGAGATACTCGCCAAGCTGATACCAACCGGGCACACTGGGTAATGCAGGTGCCGCAAACCGATTGGTGGGCAGGAAAACACTCCAAGGACTTAGCAGGCAGCGAGCTTACTCAGTCAGCATATCTCCCAGGACACACAGAGAGGAGGCCAGAGACAGCAGCACAGCCTGAAGGAGCTCTCCAGATCTCCTGAAGGTGGAATGGAGCCACACGTAGATACAGGAAGCAGAGCGAGGCAGGAAGACCAGGAGTCAGTTGGGGAGCAAAGAGGCAAGGAGACCCCTGAAAGGCCAGAGGCGGCCCCTCCCCCTGGGGCCACGGTGGCGGATTCCAGTTCATCCAGGGCACGGCTTCTCTTCATGCAGGTACAGGAGCAGGTGAGATCCCAGGCAGCCAAGCACTGTGGCAAGAAGACAGCACTCATGGATATAGTACAGATGGCTGCACAGGAAATGAAGCACAGGGCTGTGGAGGCAGGAGGCCAGAGCCAGGAGCAAGGAGGAGCAGAAGATAGGGAGGCAGTAGGAGAGGAAGTTCCCGATGGGCAGGAGATGTTGGCCGGCCTGGAGGCACTGAGGAGAGAGTTCAGACATGAGCTGGATCTGCTAAGAGCCGAGATGCAGGATTACATCAATAAAGTCACCCAAGGCCTGGAATCCAGGATGCTGACCCAGAGCGCGAGCTTCCAGACGCAAGTCCTCCAAGGGCCGGGCAGAGCAGGACGGCCACCCCAGACTGAAGACCAGAGTCTGGAAGGGAGGCACAAATCCCTCTCTGTTCCCTCGCTTCTTCCAGGCAAGGCCCCAAACCGGGCTACGACCACCACCAGGCCCAAAGCCCGTCGCACAAAGTCGGAGACCTTCAGCCTGAACACAGAGGGCTTGTCTGGAAATGCTGACTCCAAGGTGATGGCAGCGAGGAGCGGCCGGACGAAGAAGGCAGCGGGGGCTCTGCCACACAGCAAGGCTTTGGTCAGGGGCACTGCAAAGCTAGAGAACCCAGGGAGAGCGAAGCAGGACGCAGGATCAGGCTCGTCACGCTGAGCTGCAGCAGGCGAGGCGAACAAAGCCTGTGTGGCCTCACAGACGTAGGAAGACATGAGGAACTTTCTCACCGATGATTCCAAATCTACAGGTGAAGGCTGAAGATTTAACTCCTATAGCATTTTCAACAATTTAGCTTTTAGTTAGAGCTCTTTATCAAACACAGTACAGATGTCTGCCAGCTCTTTTATGTAGCATATGGTCCATCACATCGTCAGCATGATCAGCGACATCAGACCCATAGTCACTTTTCACCTGTTTCTCCATAGATGATTAGAATTAGAATCAATTCATGATGAACCTCTTTTGATTTGTGACAATAATACCAATTAGATTTTTTTTATCAAATTTATTTTTTAATATTTTGGTAGAAGAAATATTTTTGGCACCAGGTATGTCTCCTGGATTCTGGTGCCTTTATACTTGCCTAAAAATGCCAAACCAACCTGTAATATTGACACTTAATATAACACATGTTACTGAGTTGTGGTGGCAGGTTTATAAAGTTTAGCCAGTAATTAACTAAACTTCTTTAGGAAAGTGGTGAAATAATCAATTGCTAGTTTTGCTGTCTATTCACTGGTGTGATGTTATTACACATGAAATAAACAGTCCGTGCGTAAGAAATCCCGTTGTAAGGCTCTGTATCTCATTCACATGTCCTCTTAGCACATGGCCTCTGAGGTTCCATTTAGCTACTACTTGGTGACACTGTGACCTCACACCTCTAGGACCAGGGTTTGTGTCTCCAGCAAGGTTCCGTGTGTGGAGATTGCATGTTCTCTCCAAGTTGTTTTGGGGTTTCCTCCAGGTACTCCAGTTTCCCCCCACATTCCAAAAAACATACGTACACTAATTGGAGTTGCTAAATTACCCATTGATGTGCGTGTGTGAGTGAGCCCTGCAATGGGTTGGCACCCCATCTTGGGTTGTTCCCTGCCTTGCACCCATAGCCTCTGGGATTGGCTCCGGGCCCCTTCGACCCCAAACAGGATAAACAGTTTTGGAAAATGGATGTTTTGTATGTACTCTGTTGCTTTACAATTTTTTTTTTTTTTTACATTTTTTTACAAATTTACAAATGCCTGCAGAGGAAACACATAAGTTAGAAATACCAGTAATACCAAGAGAACTGTACTATTGTAAAGCACGGCATTTGATTATATACAGAAAATGAAATATATTCACAACCTTTAACCCGCTTTTGTTATTGCATCTTTAGTTTTTAAACTTTAATCGTAAATGGCTTGAAAAAATGGGAAGAAATATATTATTCTTAGGGAGAATGCTCTGCCGCAGGATTAAGAAAGCAAATCTTTATTTAGCAGAAAACGTAACTGATCGCCTATCCTGGGGATAAAGGAAATAAATGAAACTCTTAATTTGCCATTCTGCAGGGAAGTGGCTTTAAAAGTGCTCCTACAGTGACACCTAGTGGCAATACCTGTGCTCAGCGCTACTAACGCCTTATTTGGACAACCAGGAGCCTCGTTTATATAACTTTGCGTAAATTTAATTCTAAAAAAGTGCATACACGCAAATCGGGACACACTTCTTAATCATTGAATTCAGATGTTTCATTCAGACCCAAAAATATATTTTTTTTCCTGGTCTTTCCGATGCAAACACTCCAAACTTATTTTGAGAAATTTTTTTTTATATCAAAACCATTTTCCTTTTTCTGTGATTACAGAAAGCGTTTCACAAAAGATGTACTTCAGATTTTTGCAAGTGCAGCAACTGTGGAAGGCTGTTTCAGCACTAAGGATGTCACACTTCGTCTCCAAAGGGCTGAAGCAGACAGGGGCGCTTTAATGCACGGGTCCACCCAGGCTGAAGCGGACAGGGGAGCTTTAATGCACGGGTCCTCCCAGGCTGAAGCGGACAGGGGAGCTTTAATGCACGGGTCCGCCCAGGCTGAAGCGGACAGGGGCGCTTTAATGCACGGGTCCTCCCAGGCTGAAGCGGACAGGGGAGCTTTAATGCACGGGTCCGCCCAGGCTGAAGCGGACAGGGGAGCTTTAATGCACGGGTCCGCCCAGGCTGAAGCGGACAGGGGAGCTTTAATGCACGGGTCCGCCCAGGCTGAAGCGGACAGGGGCGCTTTAATGCACGGGTCCTCCCAGGCTGAAGCGGACAGGGGAGCTTTAATGCACGGGTCCTCCCAGGCTGAAGCGGACAGGGGAGCTTTAATGCACGGGTCCGCCCAGGCTGAAGCGGACAGGGGAGCTTTAATGCACGGGTCCGCCCAGGCTGAAGCGGACAGGGGAGCTTTAATGCACGGGTCCTCCCAGGCTGAAGCGGACAGGGGCGCTTTAATGCACGGGTCCACCCAGGCTGAAGCCCACATGCCTCACTAGCAAGGGGCTTCAACCAACTTTGTTTAATAACATCTTAACACCCCCATCCTTCCTTAGCAAATGTTATCAGGGCAGGACCTGCCCCACCCTTCCCTCCATAATACACCATTGTAAAAAAATAACAATAATAATAAAAAATATATATATAAAAAAAAAAATAGGGTGGGGCCTCCAACACCTAAAATGGCCCACAGACCTGCAGCATAAAATTGTGCCTCCATAAGTATCCAGATGACATCATGCATGTTACGTCATCAGAAAATTAAATATCAGATGCTCCAGGACAGATTTCAGCAGAACTTGAAGACTTGGAACATTCCTGATTTGTCAAAGACCAAGTAAACCGAAAAGCACGGAATCAAAGGCGGCAAAGCACAAGCAGAAAAACGTCTTGCTTTACAGTGAGCCGTTATAACCAAGGTGCTCCAACAGCCCTCAGACATCTTCATTCCAAATGCAAGTCAGCAACCTGTCACAGGCCCTGCCAAGTTACACGGTGCCCACAGGTGGCCTCACAGCCCGTCCAAAACCCAGGCAGGAGCTCCGTAGTGCAGATGACGAGAGTCCAGGGTACACCATGTTCACCGCATACATTAGGTTGTGGCCTTTTCCTCCGGCGAGCACAATCGCGTAGCGGTTATGTATCCATGCCTGACACACGCAGCCACACAGCCTTCTGAACACAGCAGACATGTGAAGACTGCAAGCCAGCAGCGGCTTTGGCTATTTCACAGAAACATTCGTTCAAGAATAAAAGGTCATTCTGCCCGGAGTTTATAAATAATGTACAGAATAAAGGGAGCTAAAGAGTCCAGATTAACAGCTTGATGTTTACAGACAGACCATCCACTCTTCAGTGATGCTGCACAGCAAGGTTATACCATTATTGCCGCAGATCTGATTTTCTCTCAAGAACAGCTGTGACCCCTCCCACTAACCCTCCCCTCCCCCTCAGGTTCAGGGCACACAGTCAGGGGTGCAAACTCATTAGGGGTGAAAGAGGTGGCAGGGATCTACAGAAGGGAAAATGAAGTACCAGACTGCAGTTTGCTGTATTGTTTACCCCAATAAATGGTGCCCAAAGTAAACCAAGTACATTGGGGACAAAAACTGCTACAAATGGGACACCGCTTGGGCCATTAGCAGCTAACGGGCATTCAGCTGGCTTTGAGGCTACAGCGAAAGGCACCAGCTCAACTACACAACTGATGACATGTTTTTGTGAGACGGTAACATGAAAGCTTCAGCTTACATTACTGACAAGCGATTAGCAATTTGGACAAATAATGACATTTCCCCCATTCCGAAGCTCACACATCATATACTGAGCTAAAAGTTAACATACCTTACCTTCGCTATAAAGTCATGGGCGGTGACGACAAAAATTAAAACCAATATACGACCACACTTCAGACTGGTCAGGCTTTTCTGGAGTGCTGTGACTGCCCTCCGTCATGTCTCATCGATACTAAACAAACCCACACTGCACGCCACATCTGCGTACCTGCATCTGGGAGACTTTAGTTAATTCTGGACTGAACTTACACGGCAATCATCCACGGTTTCACTGTGAAACCAGTAAGTTTCACCCCTAACCTCAACGCTCTTCAGTCTGCAGATACGCTGCATTTGCGAGCACCAGTTTGAAGCCAAGAGCTTTCTGGTTTTTCCCAGGAGAGGTTGTTTACCCATGACGATATCCTTGCAGACCGCCCGCCCCCGTTAAAAAAGCTCATTGGATCTACATAAATCACACGTGTCCGAATTTGGGCTCAAAAAGACAAATTTCACTGAAAGATAAGTTTGCATCCCTGGCAGTAAAAGCCGTGGGGGACGGAACAGCTGCCCGTGCATCCGTCTTAGTGCCCCTCAGGAGTTGTCAGAGCTCAGACCCCCAGTATTTGCCGACAGTACAGCTCCGTCTCCAGCATTGTGCACCACATATTAAATGCTTGCAGAACCTTTCGGGTCTTTGTCCAAATCAGCCATTATTCCCCTGTGTGACGATGTGGACATACATCACACCCCAGAAACAACGCTGGTCAGTGCAAGACTACACCAAATACCTGCAAACCAGCAACCTGCGAGCAAGACGGCAAGAGTGCAGGAGATGCGGTTAGATGGCAGCTCCCACAGTGCCATGTTCCACTGGCATCTAAGGTTGGGCAGAGCAGGTGGTGCTGAAGACACTGGACTACAGCGCACTCCTGATGCGCAACCCGCCCTCCTGTAATACATACCCAAGGTGAACTGCTACAGATTGCATCAGAACGCAGGTCTCACACCCACCCAAAACCGAGCATATGCGGCTCTGATCCATATACAGCAGCCTGCTAAGATGCATTGGAGAGCTCTGCCAAAAACCCACAAACGTGTCATATTTACCCGAAGCCCGCGGGAGAGACAGGGTTTTCCTTTCTGGCACATAGCTGCCTCCCCCATTCCGCCAGACATGCCCCCCTCCCCGCCCTGGCCCTACACGATAGTGTTGAGGGAGCAGATGCTGGTACGGGCGGACACAGCGGTCATGGTGCTGCCCATCGGGGTGTCCAGGGACACCAGGAAGGTGTTGCTGTCAGCAGAGTCCTCATGTTCCACCGGGGGGCGCCTTGACGTCGAGCCCACCTCTTGGGCATCTCGCTGGGGATGGCAGGATTCAACGCTGGAGGGGTGGCCATCTGTGGTGGCTGAGCCATCTCTTCCTGCAAAGAGCAGCCAGTCAGCAAATAGCCAGCGTGTGAGTGACCAGGGGGCAGCGGCAGCAGCATCCCAGAGACTAGAGACCCAGAGCAGCTCGGGATTCATGATGCTGCCCAGTCATGTGGAGCTGCAGCGGCTGCCTGAGATCAGCAGGAGGCTAAATGGTGCAGGCGAATCCAAGGAGATCCACGAACTACACCATTCTTCCAATTCTCTTCATTTATTTTCATTATTATACCCCATCTATCCATCCATCCATGGGACATGGGGGGGATTTGGAGGGCCGGGGCTTCCCCCAGGCAACCTCAGGTGTGAGATTACAGCACCCCCTGCTGAGCCAGCAGGACAGCCCCAGAGCCCCATACACTCAGGGCTGTAAAGGAGACAGGCGGGTCGTACCCAAATCCACATAAAGCACGGCATCGGGGCTGATGGAGGCCTCATATGGCGGGGGGGGGTCCTCCGGGGGCGGCATGTCCGGGTACTTGAACGCGGCGTAGGGAGGGGGCGGCTCATGAAAGCGAAAAGCCCCACCAACGCCATCGTCGGACAGCCGCAGGGGTGCGAGGCTGGCTCCAAACCCACGCGGGTCATACTCAAACCCAGGCATCCTACAACCAAAGGGGTGCACTGGGGGAGGGAGAGCAGGCTGTCATTAGGCAGTTCAGCAGAGTCAGGGGGGCTGAGGCAGGGCAGGCGCTTACAGTTCCCCCCGATGAGAGTCTCAATACGCTGGCGGCGGCGCTGACGGAGCCGGTGGATGGTGAAGAGCAGCAGGG
This sequence comes from Brienomyrus brachyistius, assembly GCF_023856365.1. Classification (NCBI taxonomy): domain Eukaryota; kingdom Metazoa; phylum Chordata; class Actinopteri; order Osteoglossiformes; family Mormyridae; genus Brienomyrus; species Brienomyrus brachyistius. Next base: position 736,287 of record NC_064534.1, on the reverse strand, counting down.
AGAGAACGAGGAAGGAGGAGACACAGCTGACCATCAACCGCACCCCGCTGGCCATGGAGTCAAAGAGACCGTTTCCATCTGGGTGGAGGAGGCAAACATGGAGGACAGACTTTCAACAATCGACATTTACAAAACCGAATCTCAATAACTGCCTTTCCAGTATACATCTACACAAACCAAGTGATAAAAGAATCAGTGCGACAGCACCCCCGTGCCGGGAGAGGGCCAGGGCGCCCCCCCTGCGCCGGGAGAGGGCCAGAATGTATTGGTGACTGCCAACTCAAGAATCAGAGCTCAAGTAGGATTAGGTCAAAGCATTTTTTGTTCAAAATATTAGATAACATTACACAGCAGTAGTAATTAATGACTAATTACTGCTTGTATTTTTGCGGTGTTCATTTTGCGACTGTACAGCAGACAGCGTTAGCCATGGTTTGGGCGTTTCCATAATCACATCAGCAACGGGACACAATAATATCTTGATATAGTCCAACACACTACATCCCAATCTTCAGTTTCACCAGAGTCATTTGAATACACAAGTCACTGTAAGGTTACCAAGAAAGCAATTCTTAAATCAAAATCAACAACTAAACATAAATGGCTACTTCAACAATTCCAAATCAGGCTTCCATCAACATCACAATATTGACACTGCTCTCTAAAGATTTGCCTGAATACACATATAACTGTCCTGGCACTGTTAGATCCTCATGCAGCCTTTGATATTGTTGATTGTGAAATACCGCTACACAGGTTAGAAAATTGGGTCGGACTCTGAGGAAGCATCCATGAAGGTTGAGGGCCTACTTAGAATGCAGGTGTCATTTTGTCTGTGGTGGCACTTGAGAGAGAGAAAACCGCCAACCATACAGAGTCTTACAAGGATGCATGCTTAGGCCACTCCTGTTCTGCCTATGCATACGAGTTCAAGGTGGCTACGCAGATGACACCCAGCTGCATTTAGCTCTCACACCAAATAACGTCAGACTCATTGCCTCTGGTTGTGCCTTGAAAAATTGGGATGCTGGACTCCCTCGAGCGGGAACTTTTGCAGCCCCTGACCACTTGTGCAGTGCGAAAGTGGCACACAACAGGAATTGGGACCTTAATGCTAAATAAGCAAGGAAGAAGCAAATGTCTCCCAGGTAAAACCCCACAAAATGTTCCACGTAATTACACAGCCCACCCCAAAATAATGGTATTCATTGATGCATGAAATGTACCCGATACACAAAAAAAAAATCCAACTGCTCAATTTTTGCTCTACTAATTCTCTCTTTTCCCCACACTTGCCTTAACTTGTAAGTTGACTAGCAGTACCTGAGATCAACACATCAAAAGTTCCTGGTTTGCAATACTTGCAAAAACCTGGCACAATACAACTTTCGTTGTTTCATACAAAGTAATTTCTTTATTCTGGACTGTCCCTGTTTAAATAAATGTACATTTCATTTAATTAAACCAGCACTTCGACGTCTCAGAAACACAGCTGAGGTCTGCGATTTTGGGTTCAGCACTGTTTCGGCAGGGTGGGTCTTTGTTGTACCAGAATCCAGACAGGTGAACTTGCAGCACTGGCGGGGGTCCTTGCGGAAGTGCAGGCAGCCCTGCGGCCGCTCGCACAGCGCCGCCACACACATCTCTGGCTCGCCGGCGTGACACGTGCAGCTCAGGCATGGGTCGTCTCCCTTGGGCGTGAAGTAGTAGCCCTCGCTCACCACATTGTCCGTGATGTCCACGCACGTCTGTCCTGCCAAAGCAAGGGCAGCAGTTACTCTCACTGCCAGCAGGGGGCGAAAAGGAGCCTCAACACTAATGCCTCAGGTGTGGCCAACAGGAGCTGATGAAAGCTGGTTCACACCCATCAGCCCTGGCTGCATCTGGAGCCACAAGTTCCAACATGCAGAGAACATTCCAGAGAAAGAGATCCAAGAGACATGCTGCCTGACATGGCGGCCATACAGACACAAGCCTCCAAGAAGGCTGGCCACAGTCAGCAAGGCGGACATACTCCTCTTGCAGAGGAAGGGGAATTTCCTATTGCAATTCTCAGCATGCCAGCTGTGAAGGCCACGCTCGTTCATGCTCTTCATCGGGAAGCGCTGCAGCTGGGCACAGAAGACGCTCTCCTGGCTGGGTAAGGCCTCAGCAAAACCGGTCAGGCCTTCGGGAGGCAGGAACACCTGCATGGGACCTGAACGAATCAAGAGAAGGTGGTGGCGATGAGAACCAGACTCAGCAACCCCGCCCCCACCCGCCACACCACACAAAGCTCACCCTTACTCGCCACCTCCCACTGGCCCTCCAGGCTGTGGTTCTTGCTCGCAGTTACATACTGGTAGCCGACCCAGAACCTGCAACACAGCAAGAAGAGTTACGAGCACGAATCAGAGAGGGTGGGGCAGGCAGACAGTGGACATGCTTACTTGCACTGGTCCTTGCGACCGCACACCGTCTCATCCACCTCGATTTGCAGGATGAACTGCAGCTCCTCACTGGTGACGAAGGTGGCCAGCCAGCCATTTACCCTCTGGCACGTCTCCAGTGCCTGCCAGTAGCTCTCGCTCTCAGGGTGGACCCGGTAGCAGCTGGCTGTCTTCTCGTAGTGGTGCCACCCGGTGGGGCATTTCTCTGTGGCAGAGCAGAGGGTGTCTCATGCACTCAGTGTGACCCCGGGGGCTACGCCAGAGCACCACAATCCACACCGGGCCTTTTACTCTGATATCAAGCTTTATACCAAAATCGCTATTTTTAAAGCTGTGAATCTGGGCCAAAGAATTAAATACAGACCATTAAATACAACTGAGGTGGGACCAGTGGTGTTACCAGCACGCCTACCAAGACTGCCAAGGAGCACATGCCCCATACTTCAGTGGGGGAGGGCAACGTCTTACTATTGAAGCGTATGGGTTGGGCCACACCCACAACGTCCTCCGCCTGCTCGAGGCCGATCCCGTGGTGGAAGCGCTCCTCTCTTGTAGCTGCAGGGGGCATCGCACACACAGGGTGCCCGTCAAAGTTCTGGAGTCAGCCAACACCACTCCCCAGGACGGCCCCCTGGCACCAACCGTGTGGATTTTACGGAACACATCAGAACTGGAGACAGCAGAGGGAGCAGGCGAGTGTGTGTGGGTGCTGTGTCACTCACGGGGACAGTGCAGCTCGTCACTCCTGTCCTCGCAGGCCGTCCAGCCATCACACCGCCAGGACATGGGGATGCACTGCATCCTGCCGCTGCGACAGTCGAACTGGCCGGGAGGACAGCGATGCTCTGAAAAGGGAGGGGGGGCATCAGCGGGGACGCGATGTCTCACAACAAAAATACTGCTGTGCCCAGGAAAAGGAGCAGAAAGCCACTTGAAAGTATCGACCGCCATTTGTCATCCTTTGTAAATGGCGGGCCCGATGACAAACGCCTCCCCAAGTTAAACCTGGCAAGACCCCCACCCCAAAAAAATAAATACACAAAGGCAAACGAGAGGAGCAGGTGATCAGGCTGTTCAGGAGAGCCACTCTGCAAGCTGGTTTCAGGTACCTGTCAGCCGCCGAGCTGCAGTGAGCCGGGAACCTGCAACAAAACATGAGACAGGAATAAGCACAGCACCACCAAGCGACTGTCGCTATCTCCCGCAGACCAGCACACAAGGTGCTGTGGGAGTACATATTCTCACGGCGTTAACACTGATCTACAGTGCATCGAATTTAACAGTGTTAAGCAAGTTAATACAACGCCATCTTGTCCATTTACAGTCATTTGCATATTGAAAATCACGGTGGCAAGACTAAATTTATGACACATTCAGAAAGCATCATTTTCCTTGGGTTTTGTACAGTGATCCAGCTGCCCTGGTACCGTAAACCGTTTACACCATCAAGCTGAAATGAAGCCGTCGCTCAGGCTTGTCCTGTCCCGCTCCCCGCGGCTCTCCTCCGCCCCCACACCGGCCTCACTCCCACTTAGGACCGCACACAGCTGTAGAAGCGCCGCCATACCCCAAGGGCCAGTCGCTCCTCCGGACACACAGGGGCCGGACTGCCAACCGCACCACTTCTAATAACTTTCATACCGGTCCCACGTCAGCCAGCTAAAAAGCTATCGGGTCCGTTAGCCGACCCCAGTCTTCCAGCCCACTAGCTGTTGATACGAGCCGGTAGCATTTAGCAGCGCGGTCCCGTCCTTCAGCGCTCACCTGTCCGGGGCTGCTCAGTCAGGACGAGGGCGAGGAGGAGGGCGAGAGGAGCCAACACGCCGCTGTCTGCTTTCGGCGCCATTTATCCCCTGTTCATGAGCGCCGCCCAGCGTCAAGTAGGAAAAGCAAGGGCGACGGCCGACGCACAGCGGCCCGACAGCTCAGTCAGCACGACCGCCTAAGGCAGCGCGGCGTGGCTCCGCACGACCATGGACCCAAAGCGAAAAGCTTCACAAGGGAGCCAGCCAGTGTAGCAGGACAAAACGATTCCCCAGCCTCACTATCTGTTGGCCTCAGAAATAGAAGATGGCCTCTTCAACAGGACGCGAAGCCGCCGCCGAACCAATGAGCGTCAAGCCGAGGGGCGGAGTCTCGCCGCTACGTCACCCTCCCACCGGGCCGTCGGGGGACAGATACACACCTTGATTTTTTAATTAAATCGATGCAGAACTAGAGGTATGACCATCCATAATTTTTCCCTTGGTAAATGCTATAAATTATCAAATAATCATTGTAACCTCCTTAGTTTTATTAGTTATTCAATGTTTATTGAGTATCATTCAAATCTTCTTCCAATCAAGCCATTTTCCAAATAAATAATTCCAATAAACTGTAACTACAAGATTGCCATAATGATCTTAAAAAGAGTTTCAACTCAAAATATCCTTTCCTTCTATTTTAAGATAAGCTGTGAATTCTGCCACTGTTTTTATTGAACTACTACTGAACTGTGTAACGGCAAATCAAGTTTCCTTAAGTATTCTGTTAACTCAGGGTCGCCAACGTTGATCAGTTGGCTGGCGTGAGATTTTCAATTCGAGACAATTCTGCACACACATTTACATGAATGTAAGAGTTTTATTACCTTGTTATTGCTCTGTAGGGTTTGCAAACTGCCCCGACGTTTTGATGCAGCTAATTTTAGAATTATAATGGGATAATAATAATTTGCCTTAAGATTTCTTGCGTGAGAGTGAGTCTTAAAGCGTGTCTCGCCAAATGACTTGCAGGGTTGCCAACTCTCCTGCTTTCTCACTCTATAAAATGGCTTTTATAGGTTCATCTCTTCTTGCACTGTCTTGCACTGGTCACTCACTGGTCCCATGGTCAGCAGAGTGATGTCACCGTTGGAACGAGGTGCTAAGCTGATGCTACTCTCTCAAGTGTATTTTACTTTGAATAAAAGGTTCTGGTTGAAATATTTAGGAAGAAATGAGATTTTTAGAACTTCTTGATTCTTTGATGGAGAGCGAATGTTATTGATTGTAACATTATGAATTGCTGGTACAACATATTGATTGAGTGTCTAAAAAGTTGTTTGTTATAGATAAAAAAATCTTTTTTTCTCCTATCCTTTTTGCTGAAGGCAGTGCAGCCTATCAGAAGACGCCAGCAGAGGCTGCGTGTGACATTCCTGCAGAGCCCACTTAGTGCAGGTAAAAACAGATGCAATCCTTACCTTCGACCAGCAGGTGTCAGTGTCGGCCTGCAGGAGAGGCATGCTGCTCCTCCCTCCTGTCTGCGCTATAGCACAACAGTCTCTTTGATTCGCAGCAGTAAATGAGTGAGGAGAGACCTGAGGAATGCAAGCAGCACACTACTGACTCACATCTGCATGCCCCCCCCCAGCTCCACCCAGGGGAAAAAGGCATTTTTCCAAAGAAAACGTAAAGTAAAGCCCATGCTGTACATCCCTATTCCCCACTTTGCTCTTTTTCTGCGGTCCTGACACACTGGACATTTTGTTTTTGAACTTTCTGCCGCTTTGGCGATAATCTCCCACCAAGTGTGACGTCACTGAGAACGGCTGCTTGCTGCCTGTCGTCATGGCTCTTCTCCATCCATCACTCGCCCCCCCCCCCCCCCGCCCTCGTCCCCACCCCCGCCAGCTCTGCTCTGGTGGGCTTTTCATGGGGGCACCTGTCAGGAAGGGGGGAGGGGTGGGGGTGTGCAGTGGGGGCCAGATGAGCGGAGAGAATGAGGGTGTTCTTCCTGGGGAGAGGAGGTGTGGGAGGCCGAGCGGGGGGGTGATGGAGGAAGGAGGTAAGGGGGGGGTTGGCTATTCGCCGGCGAGCTTCACTCTGCTATCAGTGCTAAAGGGCTCCATTCAAGGGCACCTCAGCTGGTGCCTGTGAAGCCCGCGGGGGCCTCACAACCGTGGGCGGGGGCACAGAGACACCCTCCTGGTTCACATGGTGTCTTTCTGCTTTCCCAGCACACCCTTGTTCCCATCATGCACCTGTACAGATGCATCACGTTGCCCAACAAGCATGGCTTCCTGGTCCAGGTGCCATTCCAGGAGATCCACCTCCTAGGCAGCAGCACAAGCTCACTGTCCTTTTGGGAATGTTTGAAAGCGTTAATGCAACAGGAATGCCCGTGCTCCTGCAAGGGCCCTCACTCTGTGGTCTCTGAATGCAAGCAGCTGAGCAGGCAGCCGCCTTGGGATGACAGGGGCTGCATTTAGGTCCACGGACCCCGGGACTGGAGCGGGGGGGGGGGTGGGGAGCAACTCCCTCCACAATGAAGTGGATACAGGGTGCCACAAAGAGTGGCTCTGTGCTCCTGCTCGGAGGATGAGCCCCCTCAGGTCCCAATCCGGGGGGACTCCATGAGTCCGGCTCATTCAGACCGGGCCAGGCACCAGTGCCATTTGGAAGTGGCCCGTCTCACCTCCTTGGCAGCAGTTCCTGTGTTTCACCCCTCAGGGATGGGCTCTGGCCACATGTCTCTGCTGTTTGTCTGTGATGATGAGGGATGAGGCCAGGCCAGTGCTACCTCACATGCGGTACAGGCACACAACGTCTGTGGTGATGAGGGGTAAGGCCAGGCCAGTGCTACCTCACATGCGATACAGGCACACAACGTCTGTGGTGATGAGGGGTAAGGCCAGGTCAGTGCTACCTCACATGTGACACATGCGCACAGCGTCTGTGGTGATGAGGGGTAAGGCCAGGCCAGTGCTACCTCACATGTGACACATGCGCACAGCGTCTGTGGTGATGAGGGGTAAGGCCAGGTCAGTGCTACCTCACATGCGGTACAGGCACACAACGTCTGTGGTGATGAGGGGTAAGGCCAGGTCAGTGCTACCTCACATGCGGTACAGGCACACAACGTCTGTGGTGATGAGGGGTAAGGCCAGGTCAGTGCTACCTCACATGCGGTACAGGCACACAACGTCTGTGGTGATGAGGGGTAAGGCCAGGTCAGTGCTACCTCACATGCGGTACAGGCACATAACGTCTGTGGTGATGAGGGGTAAGGGCAGGCCATTGCTACCTCACATGCGGTACAGGCACATAACGTCTGTGGTGATGAGGGGTAAGGGCAGGCCAGTGCTA